>NC_092118.1:21589105-21963533 GCF_045679555.1 Salvelinus alpinus
TGTACTGTACTGAACTCAACTCTATATCATAACTGTACTGTACTGGACTCAACTATATATCATAACTGTACTGTACTGGACTCAACTCTATATCATAACTGTACTGTACTGGACTCAACTCTATTACATAACTGTACTGTACTGGACTCAACTCTATATCATAACTGTACTGTACTGGACTCAACTCTATTACATAGCTGTACTGTACTGGACTCAACTCTATTACATAGCTGTACTGTACTGGACTCAACTCTATATCATAACTGTACTGTACTGGACTCAACTCTATTACATAGCTGTACTGTACTGGACTCAACTCTATATCATAACTGTACTGTACTGGACTCAACTCTATTACATAGCTGTACTGTACTGGACTCAACTCTATATCATAACTGTACTGTACTGGACTCAACTCTATTACATAGCTGTACTGTACTGGACTCAACTCTATATCATAACTGTACTGTACTGGACTCAACTCTATTACATAGCTGTACTGTACTGGACTCAACTCTATTACATAGCTGTACTGTACTGGACTCAACTCTATTACATAGCTGTACTGTACTGGACTCAACTATATATCATAACTGTACTGTACTGGACTCAACTCTATTACATAGCTGTACTGTACTGGACTCAACTCTATTACATAGCTGTACTGTACTGGACTCAACTCTATTACATAGCTGTACTGTACTGGACTCAACTCTATTACATAGCTGTACTGTACTGGACTCAACTCTATATCATAACTGTACTGTACTGGACTCAACTCTATTACATAGCTGTACTGTACTGGACTCAACTCTATTACATAGCTGTACTGTACTGGACTCAACTCTATTACATAGCTGTACTGTACTGGACTCAACTATATATCATAACTGTACTGTACTGGACTCAACTCTATTACATAGCTGTACTGTACTGGACTCAACTCTATTACATAGCTGTACTGTACTGGACTCAACTCTATTACATAGCTGTACTGTACTGGACTCAACTATATATCATAACTGTACTGTACTGGACTCAACTCTATATCATAACTGTACTGTACTGGACTCAACTCTATTACATAGCTGTACTGTACTGGACTCAACTCTATATCATAACTGTACTGTACTGGACTCAACTCTATATCATAACTGTACTGTACTGGACTCAACTCTATATCATAACTGTACTGTACTGGACTCAACTCTATTACATAGCTGTACTGTACTGGACTCAACTCTATTACATAGCTGTACTGTACTGGACTCAACTCTATTACATAGCTGTACTGTACTGGACTCAACTCTATATCATAACAGCAGACAGGACAATGGAAACCTATCCCTGGGGATGATTTTACTTTACTTTCCTCGGCTCTGGCCCAAACCTTTTGAGTGTCCATCCATATTACAGCGGTGAATGCAGATGTGTCATGTGCACATGAAAAGGAAACACATGGGGCTGAATGGAGGGAAATCGTGTTCATGATAGCTGAAGTCACTTTGCTAATGTTAATATGTCTGTATTCATGAGTTTGGTCTCATCCGCAGTGCGTAATACAAAAACCGATGCATCTGCATAGAGATCAAAATAACCAACCTTGATGCTGTCCTGTCTCTATGGACAACAAGTACACATGTTCCAGCAGATTGAGGGTCATGTGAGTTATACAGACATGAGTTGTTCAGCACTCATATGGAGTTGTCCCAAAACATGTAGCGTCTTCGTACCCATAATGACTATGTACTCTCTTTATACTTGCTAGCCCACATGGTGTGCGTGTGGTTGTCAGTATTGGCTTTGGAGTATGCTAATGAGAAAGCCTGAATATGAGCTGAAACTGATGCTGTTCCACTGGCTTACCTCCCATCCACTCTGGGAGTCCCACAGCTGTCAAACTGAGAGAGGAAGACACCCCCTCTCCCATCCCTCTGCCTGTCTCCTGGCTCCACCAGGGTGAATGACGGAACGAGAGCTGCTGAAGGGATGAGACCTGGTGCTCCGCTAGGCTAGGTGTTACCCCAGGGAGAAGCAGCCTTGATGGGGTTTAGGGAACCCTGCTGATACTGGAACACACCTGTTAGACCTGCAGAAACCTGGCCCTCATGGGAGGATACAGGATAAAGCTGTGTTGGGGGAGTGCGTGTGGGGGGGAGGGGTAGTTGTGTGTGTGTGTTTGTGTGTGTGTGTGTGTGTGTGTGTGTGTGTGTGTGTGTGTGTGTGTGTGTGTGTGTGTGTGTGTGTGTGTGTGTGTGTGTGTGTGTGTGTGTGTGTGTGTGTAGGTGTGTGTAGGTGTGTGTAGGTGTGTGTAGGTGTGTGTACGTGAGTGTAGGTGTGTGTACGTGAGTAGGTGTTTGCTATACCTTACCTCAAAGCATTAAGCAACAATTGTCTGTCTCAGGGAACTCCCCTCTCCCGGTTGACGGCATCTCTACAAACAGCCGATTACAAACAGCACGAAATCTTCTCTTATGGAGTAAGGAAACATTGCTAGAGATTACAGTTAAGGATATTCTGCTCACACCTCATCTTCCCCTTCACTCGTTTTGCCAGTTGTTTACTGTATCTCTTCACATTGACTCAGGTCTTAGTCTCGCTGTGGGGGTACCTAAGGCTGCAGTGGAGTGGTTAGCCTGTAATCCTAAGGAAAGCCTGTAGTTGCTGGCTGGAGGCTTCAGTGTCTTAACTGTGGATCTCTGAACCTCGACATGTCAATACAAAAGTAATCCTTGACACTGGATACAGACTGAGATACCAGATGACAACATAAATCAGTGTCTCGCCCTAGCTAGAAGAAATGTTTCTAGTCTATGCTATCGGTTTAATATGGATATCTCTGATGCAATATGGCCCACGTAGGAATTTTGGATCAACTGCAGTGAATCATTTGGAACATTATTGTTTGCTTCTACTTGGAATTCTGAAATGCCTTGTGGGAAATTGCCGGTTTTTGTTTCTCATGCGTCTCGTTGTTTTCCTCTAGCTGTGAAAATGAATTTGCTTTTTTGTGGACAATAACTGAAATGTGAATGTGAATGGGAGAGGGAGGGGTTTCTGCAGTGGCTGATGTTCTCGGTTTTCCCTCCCTCGGCCCTTGGGAACAAGCCAGCATTACTGATCAGTATTGCACTACACTTTACTATGAACCACATGATTAAATATATTGCATTGTATCTCTATGATGGAACATGCAAATTACAGGCAGTGTCATGTCTACAGCAGACACCCAGATCTGTCTCATTCTCTCATTGTGTATAACTGCAATTAGCAAACAAACATGTTCAAATGACACATAAGAAGTGTATACACCACACAACACTCAGATTTATGAACATCATGCTTGGTGTTTGGGATTCTGTTTTTCTCTATATGTTGATGACTATATTTCAATGTTACTTTTGATTTGGGTGATAATGCTGCCAGAGTTTGATGTATAGATTGCATAGTTAGCTGATTCCCGCCAACAACCAACGTCTATGATTAGGGTTGCAAAAATTCAATACATTTCACAAAATTCCCAGGTATTCCAAAACTGTTGGATTTCCTTCTTGTTCCCTCCTGATTCTGGGAATCTTCTAACCAGGATTTCTGGAAAACCTGTGAATTTTGGGAAAGTAACTGGATTTGTTGCAACCCTAGCTATGACCATTGTCCATGATAGAAACATTTAGTCAAAAAACGACTATTATGTAGGACATATTTGTAGCTAATTAGCAGCTAGTTTTGATAGAAAGCACTAGAAGCTCATGGTCTCTAGTTCTATAAAAGCATAACCATTTAGAGAGGATGAGACTTGAACAAATCCAGGATATTAGTCATTTTCTTCAGGGCTAAAATGCAACAGCAAACAAAACTGTTCTGCCTATGTATATTTCACTGAACAAATGAATGCATCCTTCATAAAGGCCTCATCACTTATTGAAGTATCACATTGGCCCTTCGTAGATGAGGTGGTCGGGGAGGTTTGGGGGATGCATCGATTTGAAGGATGAATCAATTTGGAGGAGTTACCTGTTGCTCAGATGTTTTAAATCTTGTCAGACTACAAGGCTCATAAAATCATTTTAGACCCAAGCCACCCCCTGTACCCGGACTTTGAACTACTCCCCTCTGGGCGCAGGTATAGGGCACCCCTCAGCAGGAAAAACACAACTAGACAACAATTTGTGCCAGGTGTGAAATCCCTCCTAAATAGCTTGGGCTAATGTTCCTATCGACCCAGTAAGGCCAGCAGGCTAGTAACTTTTTGTTGGTATGTAACTGTTATGAAAGTTATATTGTCAATTTTTTTGTATTTAAAACACCACTTTAAATGTGCACATGACACTGCAACAAAATGTCCTAAAGGGCACAATAAAGTTAGTACAGGTAACCTTTACAAGTGTGTGGTGTGAAATGGAAATTGCATATCCCTGAGAATGGGGACACAGCCAGAAATCAGCCATTATTGATGGCAACCCTGGAGCAATTAGGCGACCCTGGAGCAATTAGTGTTGAACACCTTGCTCAAGGGGCAGATGGACAGATTTTTCACGGCTCGGGGATTCAAACTATGTACCTTTCAGTTACCAGCCCATTGCTCTAATCGCTAAGCTACCTGCCACCCACTGTGTGTGTGTGTGTGTGTGTGTGTGTGTGTGTGTGTGTGTGTGTGTGTGTGTGTGTGTGTGTGTGTGTGTGTGTGTGTGTGTGTGTGTGTGTGTGTGTGTGTGTGTGTGTGTGTGTGCGTGTGTGTGTGTGTGTGTGTACACTAGTTCTCAGGGCTGTTGAGTAAGGGTTTTTCTGCAGTCAGGTCCAGACTTGCTGGCTACAACACACCTCTGTTTGTTGGCAGATGTGATGACTTGCTGTTGTGTATAGGTCTCATGTACACACTAACACATTCCTCCACTAAACTCCACCTGATTGGCTGGTTGAGCCCTGCCTTTTGTAACTGATTGACTCTTTCGCTAGTTTGTTTTCTCAACAGCTTTATCTATATCATGAGTAGTGCAGAGCCGGCCTGATGGGCTGAACTGAGAAAAACTCCTGAAGGACAAAGAGTCCTTCATTCAGCTTTGGAAATATTTGCACTGTTTAATCTGGCAGTGTGAAGTGTATATCAATTAAGGAACTGATATGTTGTGAAATGGATGGCAGGCAAAGAGAGGTGATTTTAATGACTTTGAGAAAGTGCATGTGGATGTTGGGGTTAGATAACTTCCCAGGTCAGGAGGAGTAAAGGGTGGAGCCAGGAAGGGGGGAAGAAGGGAGGGAGAAAGAGAGAGTGGGAATGAAGGATGAACAGAGGTCAAGAGGGTTGACAACATTGAAAGAAGGGGTCAGAAATGTTGAAGTATTGCTGTCTACTGGTGTGACTAAGTTTCTCCTCCATTACACACACACACACACACACACACACACACACACACACACACACACACACACACACACACACACACACACACACACACACACACACACACACACACACACACACACACACACACACACACACACACACACACACACACACACACACACACACACACACACACACACACACACACACACACACACACACACACACACACACACACACACACACACACACACACACACACACACACACACACACACACACAAAGGTGAGCGTTCTGACGGACCAGGTGGAAGCTCAGGGTGTAAAGATCAGTGATCTGGAAGTTCTCTGGAGGAACACCAACACAAGCTAAACTCTACAGAAGAGATGCTGCAGCAGGTAAGGACCTCACACACTGGTCCTCTTCCATTCATACAAACCTTTGAACCTCAACCTTATTCACAGTCTCAGTTTAGACTGGCTTCGGTATGATATCAACTTCCTCGTTTTGTGTGGTTATCAGGTTCACTTCCGTATCTTCCCGTTTCTATTCAAATTGGAATCTGAAAGTCTGCATCACAGCAGCACAACCATTATGCCTTCTCCCTTAGACTGACATCATGACATTTGCTTTATGTGTGACTAGAATACTTTTAAATAATGCATGTGTGAGCATGTGACATCCAAAGCTTTCATCTACTACTTTGTATTTTAAGACTAGCACACATCCATGGTAAAAATACTCCTCATACAGTGTGTGTGGTTAATTACAGAAAGTAAGATCCTAATCCTAAGGATGGTTAGTAGTCTGAGTGGTGCAGTTACACTCCTCTCAGTTAGTCGACAAATTCCCAACTCCACATCACTGGGCTCATGGCTTCTGACTCAGAGAGCATTCTAAATGGCCTCATGGGGATTGGCTGTGGAGATAGATGTACGATTGTGTGTATGTTTGTGTGTGCGAGTTTGCAAGTGTGTGCGAGTGTGTGCATGTTTGTGTACATGTATACACCGTGTATGTGTTTATTTGTTTATGGATGTACATCTGTTTGTACATCCATATATGTGTGTGTGTGTGCGTGTGTGTGTTGATGTATCAGTAATAATTCATTGAGTGGAAGCTATGTGTCCCTATGGGCCAGTATACTGTAGAGGAGGATACACAGACAGCTACATCAACAAGACAGTTCAGCTTCTGGGACATGACATAATGGTGTAATTAGGGAGTATACAGCTATATACTGTCTGTGCCTTAAACTGGCCCTGCTGATCTACTATGAACTAGATGTCTCTCATGATATTTACTAAATATGACTTCCTATAGATTCACATAATTTTCATTATGTGGCTTTGATTTGTTTGTTGATGGATGAGCCCATTAGCTCCCATTAATCAAGCTGGTGTCAGTTGGTCTAATGGCTATATAAAATATGTGCCGTATTCAATGGACGTTTTGGTGTGCGTGTCCTTGCATGACACATGCTACCATGAGCCTCAAAAACAATTATATCTTCTCACCAGTGTCAACGCAGGATTTAAGGTATGCTGGAACTGTCTGTAAAAAGTATGAATTATTATTCAGTATCCCCATGGCCAGCATCAATTATTATTCAATATGAGAGATTAGTTTTACAGTGTGACAGTGTCCCTCTCCAACCCTGGACCTCAGCTCCTATGGAACTGAGAAGGGGTAATTGAAAACCATATTGGCAAATACTACATATTTGGGGGTGAATAATGGAAAAAAAATTAACCAGGTTTGTTACCACCAATAAGGTATACTCTTAGAAAAAAAGGTGCTATTTCAAATCAAATTTTATTGGTGACATGCGCCGAATACAACAGGTGTATTTATGCTTACTATATAGAACCTAAAAGGCTTCTTCAGCTGTCCCAATAGGATAACCCTTTAACCTTTCATTGCTACCCATCCCGGATCCGGGAGCATCCTCATCAAAAAAGCTGACTAGCATAGCCTAGCCTAACGCGACAGGGATATCATATAATATAATTTTCATGAAATCACAAGTCCAATACAGCAAATGAAATATAAACATCTTGTGAATCCAGCCATCATTTCCGATTTTTAAAATGTTTTACATTGAAAACACAATATGTATTTCTATTAGCTAACCACAATAGCAAAAGACTCAACCGCATATTTTCAAAAAATTTCTACCGCATAGGTAGCTATCACAAAACCGACCAAATAGAGATATAATTAGTCACTAACCAAGAAACAACTTCATCAGATGACAGTCTTATAACATGTTATACAATACATTTATGTTTTGTTCGAAAATTTGCATATTTGAGGTATAAATCATAGTTTTACATTGCAGCTACCATCAAAAATATCACCAAAGCAGCCAGAAAAATTACAGAGAGCAACGTGAAATACCTAAATACTCATCATAAAACATTTATGAAAAATACATGGTGTACAGCAAATGAAAGATAAACATCTTGTGAATCCAGCCAATATTTCAGATTTTTTAAGTGTTTTACAGCGAAAACACAATATAGCATTATATTAGCTTACCACAATAGCCAAACACACAAATGCATTCATCAGCAGCACAAGGTAGCGATCGCAAAAAAACAGCAAAAGATATAAAATGAATCACTAACCTTGACCAACTTCATCAGATGACAGTCCTATAACATCAGGTTATACAATACACTTATGTTTTGTTCGAAAATGTGCATATTTTGAGCTGCAAACCGTGGTTATACATTGTGAATATGTAGCATAAATTCACCAGAATCTCCGGAGATATTTTGGACAGTCACCTAATCTAATCAAAGAACTCATCATAAACTTTACTAAAAAATACATGTTGGACAGCAAATGAAAGATACACTAGTTCCTAATGCAATCGCCGTGTTAGATTTTTAAAAATAACTTTACCATAACAAACAGCTTACGTTATAGCGAGACAGCGCCCGCAAAAAGGAAGCAAAATAGGACTAAACATTTTCCACAGAAATACGAAATAACATCATAAATGGTTCTTACTTTTGCTGAGCTTCCATCAGAATCTTGTACAAGGAGTCCTTTGTCTAGAATAAATCGTTGTTTGGTTTTAGAATGTCCTCTTCTCCTGTCGAATTAGCAACATTAGCTAGCCATGTGGCGCGAACATGCCCAAATTCTCCTGACGCAAAGAAAGGAAAATTCCAAAACTCGCAATAAACGTTGAATAAACTGATACAACTCGGTTGAAAAAAACTACTTTATGATGTTTTTATCACATCTATCAAATAAAATCAGAGCCGGAGACATCCACCGTCTATACAGAACGCTTTTCAGAAGCCAATGCTGATGTCCTTCCCGCGCCTTGGTAGACAAAGGAAATGATGGTCACGTCATTCCAAGAGCTCTTGTTCGACCTCAGATCAAGCTAGACACCCCATTCCACCTCCCACTGCCTGGTGACATCTAGTGGAAGGCGTATGAAGTGCATGTATATCCATAGATTTCAAGCAATTGAATAGGCAGGCCCTGGAACAGAGCCTCGATTTCAGATTTTTCACTTCCTGTCAGGAAGTTTGCTGCAAAATGAGTTCTGTTTTACTCACAGATATAATTCAAACGGTTTTAGAAACTTGAGAGTGTTTTCTATCCAATAGTAATAATAATATGCATATTGTACGATCTAGAATAGAGTACGAGGCAGTTTAATTTGGGCACGATTTTTTACAAAGTGGAAACAGCGCCCCCATATTGACAAGAAGAACCCTTTTTGGTTCCAGGTAGAACTCTTTTGAGTTCCATGTAGAACCCTTTCCACAGAGGGTTCTACATAGAACCCCAAAACGTTCTACAAAGAATCCCAAAAAGTTCTACCTGGAACCAAATAAGGTTCTCCTGGAACCAAAAAGGGTTCTCCTATGAGGACAGCCGAAGAACCCTTTTGGAACTCTTTCTTCTAAGAGTGTAGGGGAGTCACAAATATCCTCAAACACCCCATGTAAAACTCCATATTCAGCTGTATGTCGTTTCCCACACTCTTGTTGCCATAGCAACCAGGCAACCACCACCACCATCGGCACCTCACTCACTCTCCCAGGTTCCCCCTCTCAGTAAAGTCTGTCTCCCAGATCCCCCTCAGTAAAGTCTGTCTCCCAGATCCCGCTCAGTAAAGTCTGTCTCCCAGATCCCCCCTCAGTAAAGCCTGTCTCATTCCATTCCAAGTTGAAGTGATTGTTGGCCCGCTCTCTAAGTGGTAGACACAGGTTACCACTGATGCAGAACGCTCCGGAATGGGCACCATATGAGATTGAAGTAGAGAGGTGTTGACTGATAAAATCGTACTGTCTGAGATTGCCTCTCTAATATGTTTCCAACCATGGTGTTATGGAATAGTGTGGGCTCGGTACAAGCTTTGCCTTGCTGTGTAAGAAGTGCAAGAGTTGAGCAGGTAATTGTTAAAAAAATATGACTCCTTGGTCTCCCTTGCTATTGAAACTGCTTGGTCTCCCTTGCTATTGAGACTGCTTGGTCTCCCTTGCTATTGAGACTGCTTGGCGAAATGTAAAATGTTAGGTGATTGGGAAGTTGTGTGTTTGTGTGTGTTTTCCATTGATAGGCCCAATGGATTAGTTATAGTCACATACAGTAGGACATAGTCTACATGCAGTGATGGAAAAAGCATGAAACACACAAATCAATTAGGGACATTGAATATTGACATTCAGAGCATTGTTGAGACATTTGGCGGAAACCAACTATGTTCATAAAGGAACTAAAGGAACCATACCTCTAAACAACAAACCTTCTGTTTCTAACATCACATAGCATGTAAAAATACACACTCCTCTCAAAACATTGCAAAAGATGAGAGAACCATATGGATGAAGGGAAGACAACGTGTCCTTGTCCTTACCCACCTTCACAGATCTGTTCTAGCTAACAAAAGGCCACTGCAGTTTGCTTTGACGAACAAAGACAACCTGTATGTTCAGGTGGCGTTCCCATGATGTGCTATGTCTGAATAATTCAACACAACCATAGTGTGACACTGAAGCAACAATGAAACAATGGTCAGGCAACATTTGAGTTTGACACTAAATTAATGTCTAGCCTTTCCCTGTGTCCTTATATTTACATTATTTACCAGATGCTCTTATCCAGAGCCACTTACATTACAGGAACAAGTAGGGTTAAATGCCTTGCTAAAGGGTACCTCAACAGATTTTTTATCTAGACGGCTCTGGGATTCAAAACAGCAAACTTTCAGTTACTGGCACAACGCTCTTAACCGCTAGGCTACATGCCGCCCTTTTGCCAGGGTTCATGCACTTTCCTTATCATGTGATGATACTGCATATCTCATGTCACTGTATATCTCTGTAGACACACATCGGCCTATGAATAATTTGGCGGCGTTCCTGAACACAGCACACATTAGGCAGCATGCCTCACACACAGGAACAGGGCATTAATACTGTATCACAACTGATCTGAGTACAGTCAGTGGATGGAGAGAGGACTGTATGACATTTTGCCCAACACCCTGGCTTAACTCCTCTCCAGTTCACATTGACCTGTGTGTGACAGACTCCCCAGTGGGTATAGTAGGAAATAGTTTGCCCTCAGGCTAGGACGGCAAACACTGAATTCTCTCCACTGGAATGCACGTGCATTCACACACACACGCACACACGCGCAAACACACGTGCACACACGCACACACACAGTTCCTAATTCCTGTTAATAACCAACCCTCAAAGTGACAAATCGTAACTCCAGATAAATAAACAATAAACATGAGTGGGTGCTGGCGGCCATTCATTGTGTAGAGGCATTAACTTAAACTTTATTCAAGGAATATAAACACCAACAATAAAAAAGAAGATAAAGAATGTGGCTATAAGCCCACATAAACCTCCTCCAGTTCTTTTGACTTACCCTCTTGAATTTCATTACACAACCAAATAATGACGTAAAAAAAGGAAATAACAATAATAACTGTAAAATGTTTATATATAATACAGTATGTACATTAAGGAAGTGCAGAATAAAAGAGGAGAGACAGAGTGTCACGCCCTGGCCTTAGTATTCTTTGTTTTCTTTATTATTTTAGTTAGGTCAGGGTGTGACAGGGGGTTAGGTTTGTGTTTTTGTATTGTCTTGGGTGGTTTGGAGTGTCTAGGGGGATTTGTTAGAGTGTATGGGTTTGTGTTGAGTGGATGTGTCTAGAATAGTCTATGGTTTAGTGTATGTGTCTAGTATAGTCTATGGTTGAGTGTAGGTGTTTAGAAAAGTCTATGGCTGCCTGATTTGGTTCTCAATCAGAGACAGCTGGTCATAGTTGTCTCTGATTGGGAGCCATATTTAAGGGAGCCATAGGCTTTAGGTATTTGTGGGAAATTGTCTATGTAGAACGTTTGTAGCCTGTATGTATGTGCACAACGTTATTTAGCTTCACGGTTGTTTTGTTAGTTTGTATAGTGTTTTGTGTCGTGTTCATCTTCGTGGTGTTAATAAAAGGAAGATGGCTTATTTTCCAAATGCTGCGTTTTGGTCCGTCTCTCAACCATACGATCGTGACAGAATTTCCCACCAAAGGACCAAGCAGCGTGTGAAACGGCAACAGGACCCACCTACACAGGATTTCTGGAGATGGGAGGACGAATTGGATGGAAAGGGACCTTGGGCTCAACCTGGAGAATATCGCCTGCCCAAAGCTGAGCGGGAGGCAGCGAAAGCAGAGAGGCGGCGATATGAGGAGGCAGCACGGAGGCAAGGCTGGAAGCCCGTGAGTACTACCCAAAAATTTCTTGGGGGGGGGCTAGGAGGTAGTGGGCCAAGGGCAGGTAGGAGACCTGCGCCCACTTCCCAGGCTAACCGTGGAGAGCGGGAGTACGGGCAGACACCGTGTTACGCAGTAGAGCGCACGGTGTCTCCTGTACGTGTGCATAGCCCAGTGCGGGTTATTCCACCTCCCAGCACTGGTAGGGCTAGATTGAGCATTGAGCCAAGTGCCATGAAGCCGGCTCTACCTATCTGGCCACCAGTACATCTCCTCGGGCCGGCTTACATGGCACCAGCCTTACGCATGGTGTCCCCGGTTCGCCTACATAACCCGGTGCGGGTTATTACACCTTCCCGCACTGGTCGGGCGACGGGGAGCATTCAACCAGGTAAGGTTGGGCAGGCTCAATGCTCAAGGGAGCCATTACGCCTGCACGGTCCGGTATTTCCGGCGCCACCTCCCCGCCCCAGTCCTGTTCCACCAGTGCCAACACCACGCACCAGGCTTCCAGTGTGTCTCCAGAGCCCTGTTCCTCCTCCACGCACTCGTCCAATGGTGCGTGTCTCCAGCCCATTACCACCAGTGCCTACACCACGCACCAAGCCTCCTGTGTGTCCCCAGAGTCCTGTGCGTCCTGTTGCTGCTCCCCGCACTAGCCCTGAGATGCGTGTCCCCAGCCCGGTACCACCAGTTCCGGCACCACGCACTAGGCCTAATGTGCGTTTCCAGGGTCCAGTATGCCCTGTTCCTGCTCCCCGCACTAGCCCTGAGATGCGTGTCACCAGCCCGGTACCACCAGTTCCGGCACCACGCACCAGGCCTACAGTGCGCCTCAGCCGGCTAGAGCCATCCGTCTCTCCAGCGCCATCTGAGCCATCCGTCTCTCCAGCGCCATCTGAGCCATCCGTCTCTCCAGCGCCATCTGAGCCATCCGTCTCTCCAGCGCCATCTGAGCCATCCGTCTCTCCAGCGCCATCTGAGCCATCCGTCTCTCCAGCGCCATCTGAGCCATCCGTCTCTCCAGCGCCATCTGAGCCGCCCGTCTGTCCCGAGCCGTCAGAGCCGTTCGTCAGTCAGGAGCCGCTAGAGCCGTTCGTCAGTCAGGATCTGCCAGAGCCGCCAACCAGACAGGATCTGCCAGAGCCGCCAACCAGACAGGATCTGCCAGAGCCGCCAACCAGACAGGATCTGCCAGAGCCGCCAACCAGACAGGATCTGCCAGAGCCGCCAGCGAGCCATGAGCAGCCAGATCCGCCAGCGAGCCATGAGCAGCCAGATCCGCCAGCGAGCCATGAGCAGCCAGATCCGCCAGCCAGCCATGAGCAGCCAGATCCGTCAGCCAGCCATGAGCAGCCAGATCCGTCAGCCAGCCATGAGCAGCCAGATCCGTCAGCCAGCCATGAGCAGCCAGATCCGTCAGCCAGCCATGAGCAGCCAGATCCGTCAGCCAGCCATGAGCAGCCAGATCCGTCAGCCAGCCATGAGCAGCCAGATCCGTCAGCCAGCCATGAGCAGCCAGATCCGTCAGCCAGCCATGAGCAGCCAGATCCGTCAGCCAGCCATGAGCAGCCAGATCCGTCAGCCAGCCATGAGCAGCCAGATCCGTCAGCCAGCCATGAGCCGTCCAGCCAGGATCCGCCAGAGCCGGCCAGCCAGGATCAGCCCTTCAGTCCGGAGCTGCCGTACCTCAGTCCGGAGCTGCCCCTTATCCTGGGGCTGTCCCTTATCCTGGTGCTGTCCCTTATCCTGGTGCTGTCCCTTATCCTGGTGCTGCCCCTTAGTCCGGTACTGTCCCTTATCCTGGTGCTGCCCCTTAGTCCGGTGCTGCCCCTTAGTCCGGTGCTGCCCCTTATTCCAGTGGGGCTAGGAAAGCGGGTAGTGACTATGGTGGGGTGGGGACCACGACCAGTGCCGGAGCCACCGCCGTGGACGGAAGCCCACCCAGACCCTCCCCTAGACTATGTGCTGGTGCGCCCGGAGTTTGCACCTTAAGGGGGGGGTTATGTCACGCCCTGGCCTTAGTATTCTTTGTTTTCTTTATTATTTTAGTTAGGTCAGGGTGTGACATGGGGTTAGGTTTGTGTTTTTGTATTGTCTTGGGTGGTTTGGAGTGTCTAGGGGGATTTGTTAGAGTGTATGGGTTTGTGTTGAGTGGATGTGTCTAGAATAGTCTATGGTTTAGTGTATGTGTCTAGTATAGTCTATGGTTGAGTGTAGGTGTTTAGAAAAGTCTATGGCTGCCTGATTTGGTTCTCAATCAGAGACAGCTGGTCATAGTTGTCTCTGATTGGGAGCCATATTTAAGGGAGCCATAGGCTTTAGGTATTTGTGGGAAATTGTCTATGTAGAACGTTTGTAGCCTGTATGTATGTGCACAACGTTATTTAGCTTCACGGTTGTTTTGTTAGTTTGTATAGTGTTTTGTGTCGTGTTCATCTTCGTGGTGTTAATAAAAGGAAGATGGCTTATTTTCCAAATGCTGCGTTTTGGTCCGTCTCTCAACCATACGATCGTGACACAGAGAGAGAGGGGGAGGGAGGGAGGGAGAGGGAGGCAGAGAGAAAGAGAGAGAGAGAGAGAGGGAAGGAGAGGGAGAGAGAGAGAGAGAGTTAGAGAGAGAGAGAGAGAGGGAAGGAGAGGGAGAGAGAGAGAGTTAGAGAGAGAGGGAAGGAGAGGGAGAGAGAGAGAGAGAGAGAGAAAGAAAGAGATAGATAGATAGAGAGAAGAGAGCGAAAGAGAGATAACAAGTAACATATCGTCCCTCACGAAGGATGCAGCACCCCCCCCCAATTAAGATATCACGTGTGACTATCATGTGTGACCACAGATTATCCATGATATTGACCAGATATGCAAATGGTCGCTCTAACAATGATTATAAATGTCTTTAAAAATGGAAGGCAGTTAGCCTGGGTACCAGTCCGGGGCTTGACATTCAGGTAAATTTGCCAGTGGCACACCGGGCCAGTACCAGAAAATGACTGGCCTGGGCCAAGATCACAGCAAGTTATGCACGCAGAATTTAAATCGTGGTTGATTTCATGTTTTATTTGCAGTCTGGGCAACTACATTATATTATTACGTCAAACCATCAAATCTGATATTTACACTGATTGTTTGGAAAGCAAAAATTCAACCATCCCCCTCTCAATGTTGACATATAGCTTATATTAAACTGTTTAAAATGTAATATTCCCTCCAGAAATGATGAGCCCAATAACATATTGATGAAAAGCAACAATGCTAGAATAAAGATAGAAAATCAGAAGGTCAATGGAATGGAAGAGGACTGCAGAGAGTGTTGGTGTTGATGATGGGTGAAGAGAGATGTGATTGGTCAATGGAATGGAAGAGGACTGCAGAGAGTGTTGGTGTTGATGATGGGTGAAGAGAGATGTGATTGGTCAATGGAATGGAAGAGGACTGCAGAGAGTGTTGGTGTTGATGATGGGTGAAGAGAGATGTGCTTGTGCTGCCAGCTAGATATGAACGTCAATCAACTCAAACCTCAAAACTGCGATCAAAGCCACCATTGTGTTGACTAAATTAAATTGTGACCGCCAAAGGATAGAAATCACACATACAGTAACATTGCAAATTATACACTAAGTGTCACGGCCGTCGAAAGAACTGGACCAAAGCGCAGTGTGGTGAGCGTACATTACTTTTTATTTTGGAATGACGCCAACAAAAACAGTAAACAATACAAAACGACCGTGAAGCTTATGGGCTATAGTGTCACAAACAAAGACAACTACCCACACCGAAAGGAGGGAAAAAGGGCTACCTAAGTATGGTTCCCAATCAGAGACAACGATAGACAGCTGAGAACCATACCCGGCCAAAACATAGAAATAAAGAAACATAGAAAACAAAACATAGAATTCTCACCCCAAATCACACCCTGACCAAACCAAATAGAGACATAAAAAGGCTCTCTAAGGTCAGGGGGTGACACTAAGCATACATTTCCCATGCAATATGCTACCAATTGGATTATGATATTTTAACATTAAGATTCTCATATATTATATCTAATGGCTCTTTCATTATACCTGTGTCATGACATTGATGGTTATAGCTCACTTCCTGTAAAATACATAGGCCTGCATGTAAAATGCACATGAATGGGTACTTTGGGTAAAGGAAATTGGGGTTTGACTTGCAAACATTGTTGTGCAAATCTCTCTTCACACACCATCAACACCAACAATCTGCAATCCTCCTCCATGCCATTGACCTTCTGATTTTGTCTCTGTGTTCTAAAAATCATTCTCAGCAAATAAACAAGGTAGATTTACAATGCTCCCCACGCCCCATTATTTCCTTTGTTGACATTTTATCCTACAAGTTGTCAGCTCCTTATTTCCATGTACAGTACAGTACCTAGAATACAAGGGTTGGATTTGCCTAAACAATTTAATATGTCAGAAGAATCATGTAGAAAATCTAGCTTATGGTTAGCTTCATATACATGACCTACTGGTATAATTTTAAATTGAGAACATATAGCTAGCTCTAGTTCGTAGACCGGTTCCCTAATTTCCACATTTTGTTACGTTACAAACCTTGTTATAAAATGTATTAGATAAAAAAAATCCTCATCAATCTACACACAATACCCCATAATGACAAAGCAAAAACAGTGTTTTAGACAAAAAATAGAAATGCCTTGATTACATAAATATTCAGACACTTTGCTATGAGACTCGAAATGAGCTCAGGTGCATCCTGTTTCCATTGATCATCCTTGAGATGTTTCTACAACTTGATTGGAGTCCACCTGTGGAAAATTCAAGTGATTGGAGATGATTTGGAAAGGAACACACCTGTCTATATAAGTTCCCACAGTTGACAGTGCATGTCAGAGCAAAAAAACAAGCCATGGGGTCATAGGAATTGTCTGTAGAGCTCTGAGACAGGATTGTGCCGAGGCACAGATCTTGGGAAGTGTACCAAAACATTTCTGCAGCATTGAAGGTCCCAAAGAACTCAGTGGCCTCCACCATTCTTACATGGAAAAAGTTTGGAACCACCATGACTCTTCCTAGACTTGGCCGCCCGGCCAAACCAAGCAATCGGGGGAGAAGGGCTTTTGGTCAGGGAGGTGACCAAGAACCCAATGGTCACTCAGAGCTCCAGAGTTCCTCTGTGGAGATGGGAGAACATTCCAGAAGGACAACTATCTCTGCAGCATTCCAATCAGGCCTTTATGGAAGAGTGGCCAGACGGAAGCCACTCCACAGTAGAAGGCACATGACAGCCCACTTGGAGTTTGCCAAAAGGCACCTAAAGGACTCTCAGACCACGAGAAACAAGATTCTCTGGTCTGATGAAACCAAGATGGAACTCTTTGGCCTGAATGCAAAGTGTCACGTCTGGAGGAAACCTGGCACCATTCCATTCCTTTTTCAGCTGCAGGGACTGGGTGCTTCAACAAAAGTAATGCGTAAAGGGTTATTTCTTGTTTATACTCTTTCATTCTATAAACCTGTTTTTGCTTTGTCAATATGGGGTATTGTGTGTATATTGATGAGGGATATAAAAAAAAAATCCAATTTAGAATAAGGCTGTAACGTAACAAAATTCAAGGGGGTCTGAATACTTTCCGAATGCACTGTAAGTACACATACAACCCATTGCATAAAAGGATGTGCCAGCAGTCTCTTGGGGCATTTACTGTGACCAATTAATCTGCAGAGAGGCTTTCGCAAGTCTCCATATCTGAGAACAGACATCAGCACAAAGAAACAGGCTTCATTATGTTATAATTAGACAGGCCTCCCGAGTGGCACAAAGGTCTTAAGCACTGCGTCACAGTGGTAAAGGCGTCAATACAGACCAGGGTTTGATCCCAGGCTGTGTCGCAGCCGGCCGAGACCGGGAGATCCATGAGGCGGCGCACAATTTGCCCAGCGTCGTCCTTGGTTAGGGGAGGATTTGGCCGGTTGGGATGACCTTGTCCCATAGCGCTCTAGCGGCTCCTTGTGGCAGGCCGGGTGCATGCACATTGACATCAGTCGCCGGCTGTACAGTGTTTCCTCCGAGACATTGGTGTGGCTGGCTTCCGGGTTAAGCAAGCAGTGTGTCAAGAGGCAATGCGGCTTGGCAGGGTCGTGTTTCGAGGATGCATGGCTCTCGACCTTCGCCTCTCCCGAGTCCATCCGTACTAATTGGATATCACGAAAAAGGGGTAAAAAGTACCAAATAAATGTAATAATTACAATTAGACAGCTCTGACTATTATCTCTCTTTGTCTTCATAGTTTTCCTCTATATGGACTAGAATCTTTTCATAATGTCATCCCACAACCTGCCCTATCTAACTAGTACACCTACTTCCTTTTCGGACAGCTCGAACAGCAAATCCTTTCACCCTTTTACATTGTTGTTATCTACAAATGTATTTGGATCATGTGTTTATAATTTACAACTATAAATAGGCTTACGTCAAGATAACAAGCTAATACAGTATGTAGTTAGCTAATTGATGACATTTTACTTATATTAAGTAAAGTTGGCCTGCTAGCTATCTAGCTAGCAGCTCATTAGCCTACACACAGTGGCCTGTTGTAGCTAGCTAGCTAATAATACATTTACTTACTTGAATAGGTTCATGCCTACGCACACACCAACGAAGCGGCCAAGCGGAGGCGCCGGATCTGGTCAAAATGTACTGTGAGGCGGGGCTCACTTGAGAGAGAATGCTGGTTGGTAACAAGTGTGAAGTGTCAGACGTCAGGGAGATTGTGAAGGATTAAATACCAATATATTTGTTTTGGAGTTAGAAAATGTAGCCTACTGGCCCAAGTGGGCCGTATGAAAGCTTGATTAACTGGCAGATGTTGCTGGGCCAGCAACTGCAGTTTCTTTAGCTAATCCACTGCCTGTACTCAATGTCATGTGCCTCCAAAAAACAACCACCTTCTGGAGAAGACAGACTTTGGGCCCAGTTGTCACTCTCGCTTCACCTCATCCTCTTTGGTGTGACTTACAAATTTCAGTTAATTACTATAGCTCTCGCCTTGGGCCAATCAGTATAATTTTGTAAATACAATGGCAATACGCATCATTCACCCAAGTTTCATAAAAATCGGGCCATTGCTGTCTGAGATATCGCGTGGAACTAACAGATGGACAGACAGTGACCTATCCACAGTAGAGAGTAAATGATTAGTGAGAGTTGTATGTGCCCAGGCTCTGCTAAGGGAGCCATTACCTTGTGAAAATAGTCCATTCCTCCCCAGAGCTCTGCACCTTGATTTACAGATAATCTCTCTCCACTCCCTCCCTCCAGGCACACATGTAGTCGAACATCCACAACTTTCCAAATCAGACTATGAACTTAAGGACTGTACTATAACTGTATAGCAACCAACCTATTATAAGTCATTTGTATTAAGTCTCATGTATGTAAACGTTAAACAGAAATTCTTTACACAATCTAAAGGGATGGATCTTTAACCCCATTGTTGTTTACATAATAAGGGTTATAATTTCTATTCCATGGCACATTTACTGAAAACATACCTCGCAAATGTGTTCATTAATGATCAAGCACCATCACCTAAACAGGCTGCCAGGTACAGTATAACTACTGGTTCAGAAATGTATTTCAAAATCCCCAAACTCCAAAATGCCTCATTTGAACTCTTTACACATATCTCACTATGAAAGCCTTCTTCAGGTCATCTTGTGATCGATGAGACACAGCCATTGCCATTCCCTACACAGCTCCGATCAGCTACTATGCTGTCTGGTAGTGAAGTAAGGAGTAGACTCAGTAGACTACCTGCTGAGTGTGTGGTTCCGTTCCCGTCCCTGTGCTGCCTGCCAGCCACATTGACAGAGCCTTGATCTAATTTGGCACTAGCTGTCATGGCCCATGTTTCATCCGTCTGTCTCTACCCAGCCTGGGAGAGGGGAGGCTGCGAGAGACTGTTGTAGGCGGGTGAAAGCTGGGGTGCTGGGGGAGGCTGGGGGAGGCTGAGGTGGCAAGGTGAGGCTGGGTTAAAGTAGGGGAGAATAGGGGACATTAGGGTGTCGGGAGCAGTATGCAGAGACTACGGGTAATGGGGGAAACACTATGGAGACAGGGGATACTGGAAGAGGCAACCTAAAGAAGAGAAAACCACAGCAGGGGAACACAACCAGGGAGAACTTACAGAGGGAGAAACAGGCCTTGCATGGGGAGCGTGTTCTATTGCATAGGGAGTATGTTTTATGACTCATAGAGGATAGTACAGTAACAGCATGGTGGAGTGATACTCTGTCCAAGAGCTGTCTCTGTAGTGTCCTGTTGCTAGTTCCCTGTTGGAGTGTTCTGTGACATACAAAGACAGTACAGAGAGTGTGAGCTTGAGCCTGGCAGTTTGTGACACAGGTGAATGGAAATTAAAGATGGAAAGGGTAAGGAAAATCCCAATACTGAAGTTTCCAAATGACCTAGGGTAACTTAACTTTGGAGACAGTTCCACCTCCTTCAATGTATCAATAATATAAATTGTTAATCTTCCTCAGCAACAGCAATCTATCGAAGGAGGGATGATACCATGAGAATGTCTTTTTATGGCTTTACTACAGGCCGTGGGGGCCAGTTAAGAGGTTTTAACCCTCTCTTTCCGCTCCATTTAAGTGGATCACAGTTTGATGGATGAGTGTGTGTGTGCGTGAGTGTGTTCTGGTTCCCTCTCTCTCTCCTGCCTACTCTGAGCTGGGCTGATTCATTGTGACCTCGTTTTAGAACTATGGCAGCCCGACCCGTAGGAAGCAGCCGATCGATGCCTCCATATGGGTGTGTGGGATTCCAACACTCCCTTTGTGTGGAATAGTGCACACGGAGATGTGTTCTTCAATGACACACACACACGCACGCACACAGGCACGCACACACACAATCTATGCATGTTTGGACACACACAGATACTCGGACTCCCACCCACACATACACTCCCACCGACGGAAACATACCACACACACACATTGATACGCCCACCCACACCCACAGATCGCAATTTCTGACACGAGGGAAGCTGTTGCCACGGAAACACAAACCAAGGCGTGCAAGCCGCAGGGGAGAGCTGGGCTTGTTTGATTGTGCGGTATGCTCAAGACAACATGATTCTCAGGAACATGAATCAGTTGGAACATAACAGGATGACTGATGGTAGATGCATGGTGTAATGTCTTCATAACTGATGCAATGTCTTATAACAATGGATGTTCAGCCTCCCTCAAAGAAGGACCATGATTGGGTTGGACTCAAATTACAAATGCAATCACAATATTGCATAAGATTACATTTTTGTTATAGAGTAGGTAGATCCAATTATTAAAATGTAAATATTCTGCACAGGACTAATTTTACACCTGTTATGAATAATGCGTACATGTTAAGTTGTATTAATATAGGGTGACTTCTCAGAAAAGTACTGCAGATGAGTGCCTGATTATTATATTTACATAACATTTTAGTCATTTAGCAGATGTTCTTATCCAAAGCGAATTACAGTAGTGAGTGCATACATTTTCATACTTGTTCATACTGGTCCCCCATGGGAATCAGACCCACAACCCTGGCATTGCAAGCGCCATGCTCTACCAACTGAGCCACATGGGACATGTGTACAGTACTTAATAACATGGATATGACACAGTATAACAAAGGTTATGTTGTCATAGAAAAAACTGAATATCAGAATCTCAAAGCTCTCCAATTGTATGTATAAATCACTTCAACACCAGACCATTCTAACCTGCTGTGAAACAGTCAAGACCTTAGTCCTGGTTAAATGAAAGTTAGATTGAAATAAAGATGCAATCACACGTTGGCACATGATGGGAACTGTTTTGTATTGGCTGAGAAAGTACAGTATGGATCATATGCCTTTCCTATATCAGTTCAGATTATGTGATTGTATATTTGTTGGCAATGGGAATTGAGTCAGTAATTTGTCTTAACACAGCAGAGTGGTCAAAATATGATTTAGAGATATGAGGGGTGCGTTCAATCAAATATATCACATTCAAAATAAGAATGAAAGGGTTATACTCCACGTAAAATACATTGAAGAAAGGTCAAGTGTTCAATCATTACTTTTTAAACTATACATTACGAGAGAGAGAGAGAGAGAGAGAGAGAGAGAGAGAGAGAGAGAGAGAGAGAGAGAGAGAGAGAGAGAGAGAGAGAGAGAGAGAGCGCAAAAGGAATCGTAGTACCCCAAAAAAGTGTCAAACAAATCAAAATGTATTTGAGGTTCTTCAGTTGCCACCCTTTGCCTTGATGACAGCTTTGCACACTTTTGGCATTCTCTCAACCAGCTTCATGAGGTAGTCACCTCGAATGCTTTTCAATTAACAGTTGTGCCTTGTTAAAAGTTAATTTGTGGAGTTTCTTTCCTTCTGATTGCAAAGAGAAACAACAGTCCATCATTACTTTAAGACATGAAGGTCAGTTAATCCGGAAGGAGGAGACCGCGTGAACCAGTCCTTCATGGTCAAATTGCTGCAATGAAACCACTACTAACGGTCATTAAAGGAAGAGACTTGCATGGGCCAAAAAACACGAGCAATGGACATTGGACCGGTGGAAATCTGCCCTTTGGTCTGATGTCCAAATTTGATTTTTGGTTCCAACCGCCTTGTCTTTGTGAGACGCAGAGTAGGTGAATGGATGATCTCTGCATGTGTGATTCTCACCGTGAAGCATGGGGGTACTTTGCTGGTGACACTGTCTGTGATTTATTTAGAATTCAAGGCACACTTAACCAGCATGGCTACCACAGCACTCTGCTGCTAAAGGCCATCCCATGTGGTTTGCGTTTAGTGGGATTGTCATTCGTTTTTCAACAGGACAATGACCCAAAACCGACCTCCAGGCTGTGTATGGGCTATTTGAAGGAGAGTGATGGAGTGCTGCATCAGATGTCTTGGCCTCCACAATCACCCGACCTCAACCCAATTGAGATGGTTTGGGATGAGTTGGACCGCAGAGTGAAGGAAAAGCAGCCAACAAGTGCTCAACATATGTGGGAACTCCTTCAAGAGTGTTGGAACAGCATTCCTCATGAATCTGTTTGGGAGAATGCCAAGAGCTGTCATCAAGGCAAAGGATGGCTACTTTGAAGCATTTCCAAAAAAATGTAACCCTTTTTTGGTTACTACATGATTCCGTATGTGTTATTTCATAGTTTTGATGTCTTCACTATTATTATACGATGTACAAAATAGTTTATAAAAAGACAAACCCTGGAATGAGTAGGTGTATCCAAACTTTTGACTGGTACTGTACATATGTCTATCTACAGTGCCTTGCACATTTTAACAATTTTGTTGCATTACAACCTGTAATTTAAATGGATTTTCATTTGAATTTCATGTAATGGACATACATAAAATAAAATAAATTACTTGTTTAAAATTTTTCTAAATATAGATAAAAGGAAGTGGTGCATGTATATGTATTCACCCCCTTTGCTATGAAGCCCCTAAAACAGATCTGGTGCAACCAATTACCTGCAGAAGTCACATAATTAGATTGCACACAGATGGACTTTATTTAACTAAGCATCACATGATCTGTCACACGATCTCAGTATATATACACCTGTTCTGAAAGGCCCCAAAGTCTGCAACACCACTAAGCAAGGGGCATCACCAAGCAAGTGGCACCATGAAGACCAAGGAGCTCTCCAAACAGGTCAGGGACAAAGTTGTGGAGAAGTACAGATCAAGGTTGGGTTCTAAAACAATATCAGAAACTTTGAAGATCCCACGGAGCACCATTAAATCTGTTATAAAAAATTTAAAGAATATGGCACCACAACAAACCTGCCAAGAGAGGGCCGCTCACCAAAACTCACAGACCAGGCAAGGAGGACATTAATCAGAGAGGCAACAAAGAGACCAAAGATAACCCTGAAGGAGCTGCCAAGCTCCACAGCGGAGATTGGAGTATCTGTCCATTGGACCACTTTAAGCCATACACTCCACAGACCTGACCTTTACGGAAGAGTGGCCAGAAAAAAGCCATTGCTTAAAGAAAAAAATAAGCAAACACGTTTGGTGTTCGCCAAAAGGCATGTGGGAGACACCCCAAACATATAGAAGAAGGTACTCTGGTCAGATGAGACTAAAATTGAGGTTTTGGCCAACACCTCCCATCACCCCGAGAACACCATGGTGGTGGCAGCATCATGCTGTGGGGCTGTTTTTCATCGGCAGGGACTGGGAAACTGGTCAGAAATGAAGGAATGATGATTGGCACTAAATGCAGGGAAATTCTTGAGGGAAACATGTTTCAGTCTTCCAGAGATTTGAGACTGGGACAGAGGTTCACCTTCCAGCAGGACAATGACCCTAAGCAAATTGCTAAAGCAACACTTGAGTGGTTTAAGGGGAAACATTTAAATGTCTTGGAATGGCCTAGTCAAAGCCCAGACCTCAATCCAATTGAGAATCTGTGGTATGACTTAAATATTGCTGTACACCAGCGGAACCCATCCAACTTGAAGAAGCTGGAGCAGTTTTGCCTTGGGAATGGGCAAAAATCCCAGTGGCTACATGTGCCAAGCGTATAGAGACATACCCCAAGATACTTGCAGCTGTAATTGCTGCAAAAGGTGGCTCTACAAATTATTGACTTGTGGGGGTGAATAGTTATGCACGCTCAAGTTTTCTGTTTTTTTGTCTTATTTCTTGTTTGTTTCACAATAAAAAATATTTGTCATCTTCAAAGTGGTAGGTATGTTCTGTAAATCAAATGATACAAACCCCGCAAAATCAATTTTAATTATTGTTTGTAAGGCAACAAAATAAGAAAAATGCCATCTATCTTATCGATCTATCTATCTATCGTATATATGCAGGCCAAACCATTACACTCTTATGTTAGGCTTCCAGTCTGAATAGTTGTGTTTTTCAGTGGGTGAGTCCAGATCCCCTCAGAGTAGCATGTGTGGTTCCTGACTGGGCATAGACACCCTCCTAGGTGTTTGAGTTATACGTGTTGGGCTGTTGAGATAAGAGAGGTTAGCCAGCAGGGTGTGTATAAGTGTGGGGAGGCTGTAAGGCAGAGGTCCTAGAGCCACATAACAACCACTCTTTATCTAAATGCAGCAGAGCAGATGGATGAATGTTAGAGTGTGGGAGAGAGGAGGAATGGGTGTGAGTGTCTGTACTCTTGCCATGACTGTACATGTGGTTTTCTAGTTTGTGTGTGATCGCGCGCGCGCGTGTGTGTGTGTGTGTGTGTGTGTGTGTGTGTGTGTGTGTGTGTGTGTGTGTGTGTGTGTGTGTGTGTGTGTGTGTGTGTGTGTGTGTGTGTGTGTGTGTGTGTGTGTGTGTGTGTGTGTGTGTGTGTGTGTGTGTGTGTGTGTGTGTGTGTGAGAGAGAGCAGGAGGTGTCACACCACGGGGGGAAGAATTCAACACACCAACATATGGATACACCCTCAGGCTAACCGATACTCTTCTTCAGGCTTGACCACCCACCTGTTGGGTTTTCTCTTGTCCAACATGATATGACATTTTCTATATTTGTGGACTTCATGGACCTCCACTTTGTTGATATCATGGCTAACAGAAAGAGTGAGAGACAAACAAATATTGAGTGGAGAGGAAACAACATTAGATTTCATTGAGGCTTGAGGGAGAGAAAAGGATCGTTTGGGTTTAGGTTACGCCAGACATTTGTTATGTCTAACGATCATCTTCATTATTTAATACATTATTAAACACTCTTATTATTTCTGAACTCATCCATTCCTCTAGCTTTAATTAAACAATGACCAGCGGCTACCAAGCCAACCGCCACATTGTTTGGAGTCCTTTGGCATTGCTGTGGAACGGCAGTCAATTTCTGGTTAGTGCGTAGTGAAATCCCGTGAAATGCCTTTCCCAAGCAACAGCGAGATAACATGACAGGGAATTTGTTTTATGCTATCGCCAGGATGGGATTTTCTTTTCTCTTTCTGTAATGGGGGAAGAAAGACAGTAAATAAAATAAAAATGTATATAAAAATGTAGACAAGACTAAACAAACTATCCATAGTAAATTATAAATTATACTCAACCATGATATTGACTGACTGAGCCTCTGTATGACACCTGCCAGCAGAGACAATTGCATATTATATACATGAAATATGCTGGGCCAGTGAACATGGAAAAACAAAACCATGACTAAGTAAACGTGAAAGTCAACCAGTAAAATACTACTTGAGTAAAAGTCTTAAAGTATTTGGTTTATATATCAAATCAAATCAAATCAAATTGTATTAGTCACATACACATGGTTAGCAGATGTTAATGCGAGTGTAGCGAAATGCTTGTGCTTCTAGTTCCGACAATGCAGTAATAACCAACAAGTAATCTAACCTAACAATTCCACAACTACTACCTTATACACACACACAAGTGTAAAGGGATAAAGAATATGTACATAAAGATATATGAATGAGTGGTGGTACAGAACGGCATGGCAAGATGCAGTAGATGGTATAGAGTACGGTATATACATATGAGATGAGTACTGTAGGGTATGTAAACATAAAGTGGCATAGTTTAAAGTGGCTAGTGGTACATGTATTACATAAAGATGGCAAGATGCAGTAGATGATATAGAGTACAGTATATACATATGAGATGGGTAATGTAGGGTATGTAAACATTATATTAAGTGGCATTGTTTAAAGTGGCTAGTGGTACATTTTTACATAATTTCCATCAATTCCCATTTTTAAAGTGGCTGGAGTTGAGTCAGTATGTTGGCAGCGGCCGCTAAATGTTAGTGGTGGCTGTTTAACAGCCTGATGGCCTTGAGATAGAAGCTGTTTTTCAGTCTCTCGGTCCCGGCTTTGATGCACCTGTACTGACCTCGCCTTCTGGATGAAAGCGGGGTGAACAGGCAGTGGCTTGGGTGGTTGTTGTCCTTGATGATCTTTATGGCCTTCCTGTGACATCGGGTGGTGTAGGTGTCCTGGAGGGCAGGTAGTTTACCCCCGGTGGTGCGTTCTGCAGACCTCACTACCCTCTGGAGAGCCTTA
Source organism: Salvelinus alpinus (assembly GCF_045679555.1). NCBI lineage: Eukaryota > Metazoa > Chordata > Actinopteri > Salmoniformes > Salmonidae > Salvelinus > Salvelinus alpinus. The sequence continues at coordinate 21,616,253 of NC_092118.1, forward strand.
CGGTTGTGGGCGGAGCAGTTGCCGTACCAGGCGGTGATACAGCCCGACAGGATGCTCTCGATTGTGCATCTGTAGAAGTTTGTGAGTGCTTTTGGTGACAAGCCGAATTTCTTCAGCCTCCTGAGGTTGAAGAGGCGCTGCTGCGCCTTCTTCACAACGCTGTCTGTGTGGGTGGACCAATTCAGTTTGTCCGTGATGTGTACACCGAGGAACTTAAAACTTTCCACCTTCTCCACTACTGACCCGTCGATGTGGATAGGGGGGTGCTCCCTCTGCTGTTTCCTGAAGTCCACAATCATCTCCTTTGTTTTGTTGACGTTGAGTGTGAGGTTATTTTCCTGACACCACACTCCGAGGGCCCTCACCTCCTCCCTGTAGGCCGTCTCGTCGTTGTTGGTAATCAAGCCTACCACTGTAGTGTCATCCGCAAACTTGATGATTGAGTTGGAGGCGTGCATGGCCACGCAGTCGTGGGTGAACAGGGAGTACAGGAGAGGGCTCAGAACGCACCCTTGTGGGGCCCCAGTGTTGAGGATCAGCGGGGAGGAGATGTTGTTACCTACCCTCACCACCTGGGGGCGGCCCGTCAGGAAGTCCAGGACCCAGTTGCACAGGGCGGGGTCGAGACCCAGGGTCTCGAGCTTGATGACGAGTTTGGAGGGTACTATGGTGTTAAATGCTGAGCTGTAATCGATGAACAGCATTCTCACATGGGTATTCCTCTTGTCCAGATGGGTTAGGGCAGTGTGCAGTGTGGTTGCGATTGCGTCGTCTGTGGACCTATTGGGTCGGTAAGCAAATTGGAGTGGGTCTAGGGTGTCCGGTAGGGTGGAGGTGATATGGTCCTTGACTAGTCTCTCAAAGCACTTCATGATGACGGAAGTGAGTGCTACGGGGCGGTAGTCGTTTAGCTCAGTTACCTTAGCTTTCTTGGGAACAGGAACAATGGTGGCCCTCTTGAAGCATGTGGGAACAGCAGACTGGGATAAGGATTGATTGAATATGTCCGTAAACACACCAGCCAGCTGGTCTGCGCATGCTCTGAGGACGCGGCTGGGAATGCCGTCTGGGCCTGCAGCCTTGCGAGGGTTAACACGTTTAAATGTTTTACTCACCTCGGCTGCAGTGAAGGAGAGCCCGCAGGTTTTGGTAGGGGGCCGTGTCAGTGGCACTGTATTGTCCTCAAAGCGGGCAAAAAAGTTGTTTAGCCTGTCTGGGAGCAAGACATCCTGGTCCGCGACGGGGCTGGTTTTCTTTTTGTAATCCGTGATTGACTGTAGACCCTGCCACATACCTCTTGTGTCTGAGCTGTTGAATTGCGACTCGATTTTGTCTCTGTACTGGGACTTAGCCTGTTTGATTGCTTTGCGGAGAGAATAGCTACACTGTTTGTATTCGGTCATGCTTCCGGTCACCTTGCCCTGGTTAAAAGCAGTGGTTCGCGCTTTCAGTTTCACGCGAATGCTGCCGTCAATCCACGGTTTCTGGTTTGGGAATGTTTTAATCGTTGCTGTGGGTACGACATCGTCAATGCACTTCCTAATGAACTCGCTCACCGAATCAGCATATTCGTCAATATTGTTGTTGGACGCAATGCGGAACATATTCCAATCCGCGTGATCGAAGCAGTCTTGAAGCGTGGATTCAGATTGGTCGGACCAGCGTTGAACAGACCTGAGCGCGGGAGCTTGTTGTTTTAGTTTCTGTTTGTAGGCTGGAATCAACAAAATGGAGTCGTGGTCAGCTTTTCCGAAAGGGGGGCGGGGGAGGGCCTTATATGCGTCGCGGAAATTAGTATAACAATGATCTAGGGTTTTTCCAGCCCTGGTAGCACAATCGATATGCTGATTAGAATTTAGGGAGTTTTGTTTTTAGATTAGCCTTGTTAAAATCCCCAGCTACGATGAATGCAGCCTCAGGGTGTGTGGTTTCCAGTTTACAAAGAGTCAGATAAAGTTCGTTCAGGGCCATCGATGTGTCTGCTTGGGGGGGAATATATACGGCTGTGATTATGATTGAAGAGAATTCCCTTGGTAGATAATGCGGTCGACATTTGATTGTGAGGAGTTCTAGATCAGGTGAACAGAATGACTTGAGTTCCTGTGTGTTGTTATGATGATCACACCACGTCTCGTTAATCATAAGGCATACCCCCCCGCCCCTCTTCTTACCAGAAAGATGTTTGTTTCTGTCGGCGCGATGCATGAAGAAACCAGCTGGCTGCACCGACTCCGTTAGCGTCTCTTGAGTTAGCCATGTTTCCGTGAAGCAGAGCACGTTGCAATCCCTGATGTCTCTCTGGAATGCTACCCGTGCTCGGATTTCATCAACCTTATTGTCAAGAGACTGGACATTGGCGAGTAGTATGCTAGGGAGTGGAGCGCGATGTGCCCGTCTCCGAAGCCTGACCACGAGACCGCCTCGTTTGCCCCTTTTACGGCGTCGCACAGGGTCGCCGGCTGGGATCAGATCCATTGTATTGGGTGGAAGGCAAAACACTGGATCCGTTTCGGGAAAGTCATATTCCTGGTAGGAACGATGATGAGTTGACGTTAATCGTATATTCAGTAGTTCCTCCCGACTGTATGTAATGAAACCTAAGATTACCTGGGGTACCGATGTAAGAAATAACACATAAAAAAACAAAATACTGCATATTTTCCAAGGAACGCGAAGCGAGGCGGCCATCTCTTTTCGGCGCCGGAAGTTGAAAATACATACTTAAGTATCAAAAGTAAATGTAAAAGCGAAAATATACTTAAGTTTGAAAAGTAAAGCATTTGTGTTTAGTGAGTCCGCCAGATCAGAGGCAGTAGGGATGACCAGAGATGTTCTCTTGATAAGTGCATGAATTGGACCATTTTCCTGTCCTGCTAAGCCTTCAAAATGTACTTTTGGGTGTCAGGGAAAATGTATGGAGTAGAAAATACATAATTTTCTTTAGGAATTTAGTGGATTAAAAGTAAAAGTTGTCAAAAATATGAATAGTAAAGTAAAGTACAGATACCAAAAAAACTTCGTAAGTAGTACTTTAAAGTATTTTTACTTAAGTACTTTACACCACTGGCATTAAATTATAACATTGCAGCTCAGTGCCAGTCTATAGACATGGTGCGTTTAACGAGACGACCGGCCTTGTTCTGCCATGCCACATATCACTCTTCATATGCACCAATATTAATATGAACAGCCGTAGTCAGTACTCCCCACCGTCCCCTCCCCTCCCTATATGACTTTATCACTGCCATGGAGCCCAATTGAGGTCTATACATTTGTGGAAAAGAGCTTCTGGAGGTCTGGTCTTCGTATTAGCCTCTGTTGGCCATCCTTGGACCAAAATCAGCTATACCAACCCTTGCTGCACTTCGAATGCAACGTTGGGCTCTGATATTGTTAGCCTACGACTACGAGATTGAGTACAGACGATCCAGTGATCACGCAAATGCAGATGCACTATCAAGACTACCATGCAATAGTGACTCCGACAGTGAAGATGATAGAGCAGTCTTCCAGATCTCTCTCATTGACGAACTGCCCATATCTGCTTCAGACATAGCAGAGGAAACAAGGAAAGATCCAGTGCTTTCCAAAGTCTTGGACTTAACATTAGGAGGTTGGCCAAACTTCGTAAATGACGATAAACTTCGTCCATTCATCGACAAGAAAGACCAGTTGTCCACTGATCAAGGATGTGTTCTATGGGGATCAAGGGTGGTGGTACCTCAAAAATTCCAGAGGAGACTGCTATCTGACCTGCATGAGGGACATCCAGGGATCACTCGAATGAAAGCACTTGCTCGCAGTTATCTGTGGTGGCCTGGACTGGATCAGGACATTCAACAGCATGTAGGCCACTGCTCACCTTGTGAAGCTGTTCGCAACAAGCCTGCTGCTGCACCTCTTCATCCATGGTCCTGGGCTGCGACACCTTGGGAACGCATCCATGTGGATTACGCCGAGATTGACAAGCAACATTTCCTTGTTGTCGTCGATGTCCATTCCAAGTGGATGGAAGTGTTCCCTACTCAACTGACCACAGCTGAGAAGACCATCAATCTTCTCAGACACCTGTTCGCATCCTTTGGACTAGTCAAGGAGCTCGTATCGGACAATGGCCCTCCTTTCACGTCAAACGATTTTGAAATGTTTCTCAAGAACAATGGGGTAAGGCACATCCGGTCACCACCTTACCATCCGGCATCAAACGGAGCAGCGGAAAGAGCCGTGCAAACCTTAAAGAAGGCCTGGACTAGACTCGAGGTTCAGTCTGTGCCCACCCACCTAAGGCTTCCCCGGTTCCTGTTTACTTACCGTAACACACCACACACAGTAACGGAATGTACACCGGCTGAACTGTTTCTGAGACGCCAACCACGTACCCGCCTGACATTGTTGAAACCAGACTTGTCAAGCACTGTGGCAAAGCACCAGCTACAGCAGAAGAAAGCTCATGACAGACACTCAAAGACTGTCAGAGAATTCAAAGAGGGAGAGAGGGTGATGGTACGTGATTTCAGACACCCCAAGAGCCTGTGGAATTCAGGTGTGATCTTGCAACGCAAAGGACCTTTGACTTACCAAGTCCAAATTGGTCATCGCCAGGTCAACGTTCATGTGGATCATCTGCTACGGTCCAACGCCCCAGCAGAGACACGCCGAGAGAACAATAACGACCCCCAGGACTATTCTCCTGACTGTGGACGTACGGGAGAGACAGAGCCTGACCTTCCACCCGAACCTGGCCCACCACCGGAAGCCCAGGAGGAGCGGAGATATCCTATTCGACAGCGAAGGGCACCTCAAAAGCTTGACCTGTGAGTTGAACTGTTTGAGGTAACAGACAGTAAAACAAACAAACACTTTAATATGTCCTAGATAAAAGGAAAGAAAAAGGACATTACCTGGGTTAGTTATTAGGACACAAACTCCATCTTCGGGGCAGAATAATCCCCTGGATTTGTGCTGGGCTCTGAAAAGTCTGCTTCAACCCAGTAGTTGAAAAATGTTAAGAATGCATTGTTCAGATATTGCATTAGTAGTTCCCTAACATATTTACCTTGTTCTCTGGGAGTTAAACACTATGGGGGAGGAGTGTAGTATCTGGGATCTACATCTGTTTATATTAGTTACTATGCTGTTACTAAGCAGTGATGTATTACGACAGTGTACGTTACTACACCTAATAGGAAATGCACATGCGCACGAGTGTGCCCGGGAAACTGTAGAGCAGGAGAGGTTTTGACTAAACGAAAACTAACTGTACTCCGTCTCCTGCCTGGTCATTTCTCCACAACACAAATATTACAGTATTGATTTTTACTAGCCTGGCTTATTGGTTTATGAAATCTTAGATTTCCTCTGACTCCTTCTCCAGATGGATGGAGAGCCTGGCCAGGGAAGGAAAGAGCTGCTGTATTTCCCAATGCAGTTTGAAAATTGAAAATCAAGTTATTGTTTTTTTCTTCTCCTTTTCTTTCTTTCTCTTTCGTCTTGCAGTCTGTCAGCAACTGGGATGATTTGAGTGTCAGGCACATCACAGAGCAATTATCTCAGAGACACATCTCTCCTTTTAGCCACACTAGACTGAGATGTGTATGTGGTTAACCCTTTCCATGCCCTGCTTCTGCAGCTCAAGCCATTCTGATCACTGCAGCTAAAAAGAGAATTCAGACACCCATTACATGAGAATGAAAGAAAGACACGTTTGCCAAATGAGAGGGTATAAGGTGCTATACTGTAAAATACCCATAATATTAGCTTTCCAGTCATTTGATATATTTGACCAGAGCTCATACAAGTACCCAATAAGAATAGCCATGTTTGGACAGAAATTAGTATTCATATTAATATTCACTGAAAGCATGCAACATTTGCATAATGAAATTGGCCAAATTGGAATTCCATTGCTTATCTACTAGGTCCTGCTTTTTGTGGTAGTTAAATAAAACTGTATCACATTGTGTTATCACAGCTCCTATAGCAACAGTCATTTCTTTCAGCTCTAGGGCTTTTGACATTTTTTGACTGACTCCATATCAGGAATTGTACAAGCATGTGTACAAGCTCCATCTGTACGAGCAGCCACCTGCTGTGTTTTAAAACAAGTGTTGGGTTTATGTAGATTTGTTTTTGGGAAAGATACTGAAAACAAATGCAGGACCGAAACACTTTATTACCTGAATCTCAATGCGCATAATAATTATTCAAATAACACCAAAAGACCCCTGGGAAGATATGTATTTCATATTAAATGTCTCGTAATGAATGTTTTAGATTACTCTGTGATGATATATCACCATAAGTCATCAATTACAGTACAGCATCATGATGTTAGGGCAGATTTACTATTTTGTGTCTTCCAGCTCCATTTCCACATGACTGTTTCAGTCTCTCTACTGTTAATAAATGTACAACTATTCATGCCAACTTCACACTATGCACAGTCATTTTACACCATAAGTCAATCAGAGTGATTTTCAATGCAAAGGAATGCAGAGGCATATAAAGAGTCTCACCATACATTATGCAGTGCCATTGCAGCACAAAGGAAGCTTTTCCTACTAGTGGCTTTATCAATGTTTATACCACAGAGCACTTAACATACCGACGCAATACTTCTCATTGGACTCAAAGTTTTTCATCAGTTGACTTGAGATCTCACCAGCAGTAGCCTAAAGGCAGTCTGAGATATAGAGGTAGACATCACATCTATTTTGAGCCCACCTATCCTGCCTTGTTGCCAACAGGGAGAGAAGGCGGAGAGAATCCAGAAAGCCAGCCCTCTGTCAGAGAAGAGACAGTTCATGTTGATGGATGCCTTATGGGTACTCTGGAACACTCCCACACAGTCGACCACTGCACTGCCCCCAGTCTGTGTGTGTAAAGCTGTAGCACCGCCCTTATTTACTGTGGGCAACGTTTCAAATAGGCCCGCAGTGGCGAGTCCTGGAGAGCTGCTTATGATCTGCTGTGAGTGGTTGCTGTGGCAACAGTGAATGCAAAAAAACAACGCCTGATGAGGTCCCGGGGGGAGCGCTTTGAGACGAGTCGCCGTGTGCCGCATTCTCACTCACACACACATGCAAACATGCACACTCGCACGCGCACACACACATCAACAGCATCACTCATCCGAGTACAAAGACGGCAACAGCGATCTTATGCAACTCTTTATCTCACATCTCTCTTCTCCCATTTAGCCACTATCACCATGGATATTTAACGTATATTTCAGCAGATATCACCTTGACAATTCATGTTGGAAGTCTCCCAAAGCTGCAGTGTGAACCTAATGTGTGGTTGTTATAGCATTGTGTATACCATTGTAAAGTGTGTTTGTGTTGCATTATTCACATTTTCCCTCTGAATTCCACCACCCATAGGACACCATCATATCCCCCAGGCTGTCAAAGGTCGAGTCAGACTAATTTAAATATTTTCTTCAAGATGGCCGCCAGTGCATGACATCTCTGTTCAATTATTTCCCCTCTCTTTACTCTGCTTGGTTTAAGTGAAATACTACTTAATGGAGACGCAAATTGAAACCAAAGCATGTTGCTTTAATGAGTAAAGCTGGCAACTAACTGCCCCTGATTGTGTCACTGTGAATATCTTTAGAAGATGAGCTCAGACTATGAGCAACCTGGGTGCATTCAGCAAAGCACAACGTTGTACAACGTTCAGATAGCATGTAGAAATATAGCATGTAGAACAAACATGCCTCTCTGACATGTAGAATAAGGAATCATATCAGTTCTACTCATGACATTTCTATCTCCAGCGTTTCCTAATGTTTGGATACTGAGCATGGCCCGCGTGACTGTGTTTAGGGCCAAACGCTGATGGGACGAGGCACATGTCTCACTGTATGAGACTGATGTTGGATTTCCATACATTTCTGACAGAGTGAAGTGGCCTAATATGTGGACCTTTACACACACTCAGCACTACTCAGCACTACTCACAGTGTTGCCTGAAGGCTAAAAAAATAAAACCCTCAACACCTCAAGGCTCAACACTAAATAGGTATCTTCTGCCACCGTCTGGTCAATGTGTGTATGTACTGCACCACCGGGAAGCTCACCCTTTTGCAGAGCAGTGTTACTGTGCTGCTTATGCAGCTCCCTGCCTAGACACTCACATATCTCTGGTTATAGGTTGAGAAAAAGGGGTCATGCTAATCAAGTATGCTGTTACAGTACTATGTATGACCAAAGTGTATTGAAATAGCACAGGCTTAGATGGCACCTACTGGTTTACTGACTCCACCTGTCAAATGAAAAAGAACTCACTTCTAATCAGCTTATAGTCTCCATCTAGTGGCCAAGAGTATGAAATGCATTAGTTTATGTATTGTATGTTAACCCTGGTATGAATATGGACCTCAACGTAATATAATACATTTACCTCAATATAAATGGTATTCAAACCAAAATAAACATCCGTATGACAATTTCTAACATTTACTTTTATTGTAAAGGTGATATATTCCAAAATATTAATATGTTAGAGGAGCAGAGGAAAAAGAGACGTAGAGACAGGTAAAAAACATCTACACAGGACTTTGGTAAGACTCTTGGGTGATATTCTTATCAAAACATCCACAGCAAAAAAAATAAAAATGATCTTATAATAACAATGTGTCTACATGAACAGCAGTACAGCTGAGTAAATGTTCAAACAGGAGATTTCTTGATCCTAGAAACATATTTATTTTCTGAAGGATTATAAAATGCTGGAATGGCTTGGTAACTGTGCTTTAAGTTCTGGGATTATATACACTGCCAAAGAGGATACTACAGGATATAGCCTAACAGTACTATCTCCTATTAAATCAATTGGTGTTTTCATCATTATCATTATTCAAGAATATTATACCACAACAAGTTTACAGTAATCTTGCAGAAGAATCCTATATGTAACAGAGCTAGTTTATTGTACACACAGAGGAAAATCAGTCAGGTTCATCATAGGCTAGGCGTTATTTGGGGACGCCTAGATCCTCTCTCAAAATGGCTGTTTGTTTTAGGCTTGAGAAGAGACCAAGGGAATTCCTTCCTTCCTTCTTGTAAAATAACCCATGACCATTGACCTTGAAGGATGGGTCATTTCAGAATTTGCCAAACTCTTTCCAACCTCAGACTAGAGGTATATACAGAACCAGTGTACCTTCCCCAATCTAGAATCTTCAATCCCCAATCTAGAATCTTCAGACTCAGCCCTAGATTAAACCAAGAGAGATTAAGGTCTGTGCCAGCCCTAAACAGAGTGCATTGGATCATTGAGTGACACTATGCCACCTCACGCTCCGTCCCCTAAAAAACTTGCCCATAGGCACAGATGTAGGATCAGCTTACAATCCCCAAACCTAACCTGAACTGTCAGAGGGGAAAACAACTGAGCTCACACCAGTGTTTATGGGCAACCTCCACCCACTCCGTACCCATCCCATCCCCGTCCTGCCCACCTTGGTCCATCTAGCAGGGGTACACGTTACACGCTCGGATCTCCTTCCTGTCCTTGCAGCTGGGGAGCTGGGCGCTCTTAAGCCTCTTTTTGGCTGTCATGAGCCGCTCCTGGATCCCCCCGCCACACAGCTTGGTACAGTCCGTCCAGCTGGACCACGGCCTCATTTTACAGCCTGATGAGAAGTAGAGAGAGAGAGATTTTATACATTTTCATTGAAAATTGTTCCTTGTTAAAGAATAGCAATGATCATATTGAAGATACTGACTATCAAAACTGACTGTGATTTAGTTTTCTATTAGTACATTTACATGCACACTAATGTAATATTAAACTGATTATGGCAGTAGGCAGATTATTCAATAGTCATGTAAACAAATTACTCTGCTCATCTTAATCGGGGTCAAAAGAAGTAAGCAATTATTAGGACATGTAAACACCTTAATCGGCGTGCCAGCGGTATATTTGATCTGTGAATGTGATAGAACCAGCTGAGTGAGCCTCCCTCTTTAGAGCGAGTAAAGTGTGTTCGGAACAACTGAATGTACGTGTCTTAGAAGTAGTTTTCACATACAAACTTTATGTGTCCCAACTCAGAATCAAATATGCTTCCCACAAATAACATGTTCGCTGTGGTAGAACTTATTATTATTTTTTTTTTACATTTATCAGAGTGCCATCAGGTAGCCTGATTTCAGATGTGTCCATGTAAACAGGGTTATTAGGGAAATCGTTCTTCTTGCATTGCATGTAAACATTTTAATCAAACTATTATATTAACATGACTATCCACAATAATCACATTATTATGTGCATGTATCCACACTCTATGATTTAGCTTGCTATGATTTGTGATGACAGTGATGATGATTACATAGTTGATGATTATGCAAATGATAATGACTATAACACTGCTGGTAACAATGGTTATGGTGGTGATAATGAGTCCCACCAACCTGGGTGTTCAGCAGGTGACGTGGTCTCCTCCCCCTGTCGACCCCCCTGTTTGCTCCTCCTCTTCTCCCTCGCCTCCTTGCGTCGTTTCTTCTCGTCGCTGTTGACCTGGCCCTGGCCACCTCCCCGGTTACACTTCCTGATCTTACACTTCTTCCTCTGTACTGTCTCGGGACACGAGTCCCCTCCGAACTGGGGCTCCAGCTTCACCATGCGTGTCCTTATCATGTGACCTTTACCACAGGATTTGTTACACTCAGACCACTCCGTCCACTCTGACACCATACAGTCTGTCGCTGTACAGAGAGAGAGAGAGAGAGAGACAGAAGAGAGGGGGGATGAGAGATAATGAAGAGGGGGACAGGGTGGAGTAAGAAAGGTGAAGAGTTAATATGGGAAGAAAGCTTGTAGATACACCTCATGACTTTGCATTAGCGTTCCTTGTTCTAAACATAACACAATATGAGTGCCCTGGAAACAGATTCTCTGACATGTCCAAAACGAGAACATTCTTACGAACTGCAAGGATGATTAGGGCTGGCCAGAATAATATGGCCAGCTTTATCCCATCACTAAGGCTGAAGGAAGACCAGTTAACCTGTTTGGGGTGCAGCCCGACACCGGTACACTTATGACAACATCCAGCTCAAGTGCAGGGCGCGAAATTCAAAAGCTATTTTTTTTTAAATATTTAACTTTCACACATTAACAAGTCCAAGACACCAGATGAAAGATAAACTTCTTGTGAATCAAACCAACATGTCCGATTTTTAAAATGTTTTACAGGGAAGACAAAATATGTAAATCTATTAGCTAACCACGTTAGCAAATGACACCACTTTTCCAACTCCATCAGTTTCTTACTCCATCAGGTGCTATCACAAATTCGACCAAATAAAGATATAAATAGCCACTAACCAAGAAACAAATTCATCAGATGACAGTCTGATAACATATTTATTGTATAGCATATGTTCTTTTTGAAGAATGTGCATATTTATGGTATAAATCATAAATTACATTTCAGCTACAATCAGAAATTGCACCGAAAGCAGCCATAACATTTACAGACACCAACGTCAAATAACTAATTACTCATCATAAAACATATCTGAGAAATACATACTGTGCAGCAATTGAAAGACAGGATTCTTGTGATTCCAGACAATATTTCCGATTTATTAAATGTTTTACAGCGAAAACAAAATGTAGCGCTATGTTAGCATAGCCACAATAGCCAGACACACTTGGGCGCCCGCGACCAGTTGACATGCACGACAGATATATGAAATAACATTATAAATTGGGTCTTACTTTGGCTGATCTTTCATCAGAATGTTGATCAGGGTGTCCTTTGTCCAGATGAGTCATTGTTTGGAGTCAGAATGGCAACTTTCCCTTCTCACTTAGCATTGGCACTGGTCGACTGGCACGGATTTGTCCAACATAAAAAAAGTCAGAGAACGGAACACGGCAAAACTCCCGAAAAAAATTCAAATAATCTGATTAAACTATATTGAAAAAACATACATTACGATGATATGGTCTCATTTATCAAATAAAAACCCAGCCGGAGATTGTTCCCGTCCAAAACAGCAGCAAAACAGAACGCAATATCACTCCCAAGTCGCGCGCTTCAGACTTCCGGAAGTGGTCGGTCACGTCAAAGAAATAGCTCTTATTCAACCTCTGAACAAGATGATCACAAAATTTCTCCTCTCACACCCTCTTGACACCCAGAGCAAGGCGTATGGAGTCTACGTAGGGTCTTACGTATAATGACCATGTATAGGCATAACGTTGAAGCGAGCATAGATTTCTGACATTCTACTTCTTGGTCAGGGAAAGTACTGCCAAATGACTTCTGTACCACTCAGAGAAAAAATTAGAACGGTTTTAGAAACTAGAGATTGTTTTCTATCCAATATTAATAATAATATGCATATTGTAAGAGCAAAAATTGATTAAGAGGCCGTTTGAAAATTGGCACATATTTTCCAGTTTTTCCAATACGCCCCCTGCAGCCATAACAGGCTTTTTCACCGCAATACAATGACATGTCTGCCAAAGTTAAAGCTGGTTATTTTTTACTTTTAATCCCTTTCTTCACAATACAGCCCTTAAATTAGCTCCCTCATTTTCTAGGGAACAGGAGAAAGGAGAGCAGAAAGAGAGTATTTTCCTATGGTAATGTGTCTGCCAGTCCCGTACCTGACTAGAATATACAGTTGAAGTCAGAAGTTTACATACACCTTAGCCAAATACATTTAAACTCAGTTATTCACATTCCTGACATTTAATCCTAGTATAAATTCCATGTCTTAGGTCAGTTAGGATCACCACTTTATTTTAAGAGTGTGAAATGTCAGAATAATAGTAGAGAGAATGATTTATTTCAGCTTTTATTTCTTTCATCAAATTCCCAGTGGGTCAGAAGTTTACATACACTCAATTAGTATTTGGTAGCATTGCCTTTAAATGGTGTAACTTGGGCCCATTCCTCCTGACAGAGCTGGGGTAACTGAGTTGGGTTTGTAGGCCTCCTTGCTCGCAAACACATTTTCAGTTATGCCCACAAATGTTCTATAGGATTGAGGTCAGGGCTTTATGACGGACACTCAAATACCTTGACTTTGTTGTCCATAGAACATTTTGCCACAATTTTGGAAGTATGCTTGTTCATTTGGAAGACCCATTTGCGACCAAGCTTTAACTTCCTGACTGATGTCTTGAGATGCTGCTTCAATATATCCACATAATTTTCCTACCTCATGATGACATCTATTTTGTGAAATGCACCAGTCCCTCCTGCAGCAAAGCACCCCCACAACATGATGCTGCCTACCCCGTGCTTCATGGTTGGGATGGTGTTCTTCGGCTTGCAAGCCTCCCCCTTTTTCCTCCAAACATAATGATGGTCAATATGGCCAAACAGTTCTATTTTTGTTTCATCAGACCAGAGGACAATTCTCCCAAAAGTACGATCTTTGTCCCCATGTGAAGTTGCAAACTGTAGTCTGTATTTTTTATGGCGGTTTTGGAGCAGTGGCTTCTTCCTTCCTGAGCGTACTTTCAGGTTATGTCGATATAGGACTCGTTTTACTGTGGATATAGATACTTTTGTACCTATTTCCTCCAGCATCTTCACAAGGTCCTTTGCTGTTGTTCTGGGATTGATTTGCACTTTTCACACCAAAGAACGTTCATCTCTAGGAGACAGAATACGTCTCCTTCCTGAGCGGTATGACGGCTGCGTGGTTCCATGATGTTTATACTTACGTACTACTCTTTGTACAGATGAACGTGATATCTTCAAGCGTTTGGAAATTGCTCCCAAGGATGAACCAGACTTGTGGAGGTCTACAAAAAAAAATTCTTGGCTGATTTATTTAGATTTTCCCATGAAGGTAGGCCGTGAAATACATCCACAGGTACACCTCCAATTGACTCAAATTATGTCAATTAGTCTATCAGAAGCTAAAGCCATGGCATAATTTTCTGGAATTATCCAAGCTAAGGATACTTAGTGTATGTAAACCCACTGGAATTGTGATACAGTGAATTATAAGTGAAATAATCTGTCTGTAAACGTTTTCCGTATTCCTCCAAAGCTCAATTGTCCTGAGTCTGCACAACTCTGCCAGGACCTAGGATCAAGGGAGACACTCAAGTGTTTTAGTACTATACTGTATCTCTTGACACAATGATGAAAATAATCATGGCCTCTAAACCTTCAAGCTGCATACTGGACGCTATTCCAACTAAACTACTGAAAGAGCTACTTCCTGTGCTTGGCCCTCCTATGTTGAACATAGTAAACGGTTCTCTATCCACCGGATGTGTACCAAACTCACTAAAAGTGGCAGTAATAAAGCCTCTCTTGAAAAAGCCAAACCTTGACCCCTCAAATTAAAAAACTATCGGCATATATTAATCTTCCATTCCTCTCTAAACTTTTTGCCTTCCTGAAGACAAACAATGTATACGAAATGCTTCAGTCTGGTTTTAGACCCCATCATAGCACTGAGACTGCACTTGTGAAGGTGGTAAATGACCTTTTAATGGCGTCAGACCGAGGCTCTGCATCTGTCCTCGTGCTCCTAGACCTTAGTGCTGCTTTTGATACCATCGATCACCACATTCTTTTGGAGAGATTGGAAACCCAAATTGGTCTACACGGACAAGTTCTGGCCTGGTTTAGATCTTATCTGTCGAAAAGATATCAATTTGTCTCTGTGAATGTTTTGTCCTCTGACAAATCAATTGTAAATTTCGGTGTTCCTCAAGGTTCCGTTTTAGGACCACTATTGTTTTCACTATATATTTTACCTCTTGGGGATGTCATTCGAAAACATAATGTTAACTTTCACTGCTACAGTGGGGAGAACAAGTATTTGATACACTGCCGATTTTGCAGGTTTTCCTACTTACAAAGCATGTAGAGGTCTGTAATTTTTTATCATAGGTACACTTCAACTGTGAGAGACGGAATCTAAAACAAAAATCCAGAAAATCACATTGTATGATTTTTAAGTAATTCATTTGCATTTTATTGCATGACATAAGTATTTGATCACCTACCAACCAGTAAGAATTCCAGCTCTCACAGACCTGTTAGTTTTTCTTTAAGAAGCCCTCCTGTTCTCCACTCATTACCTGTATTAACTGCACCTGTCTGAACTCGTTACCTGTATAAAAGACACCTGTCCACACACTCAATCAAACAGACTCCAACCTCTCCACAATGGCCAAGACCAGAGAGCTGTGTAAGGACATCAGGGATACAATTGTAGACCTGCACAAGGCTGGGATGGGCTACAGGACAATAGGCAAGCAGCTTGGTGAGAAGGCAACAACTGTTGGCGCAATTATTAGAAAATAGAAGAAAATAGAAGAAGTTCAAGATGATGGTCAATCACCCTCGGTCTGGGGCTCCATGCAAGATCTCACCTCGTGGGGCATCAATGATCATGAGGAAGGTGAGGGATCAGCCCAGAACTAAACGGCAGGACCTGGTCAATGACCTGAAGAGAGCTGGGACCACAGTCTCAAAGAAAACCATTAGTAACACACTACGCCGTCATGGATTAAAATCCTGCAGCGCACACAAGGTCCCCCTGCTCAAGCAGGCGCATGTCCAGGCCCGTCTGAAGTTTGCCAATGACCATCTGGATGATCCAGAGGAGGAATGGGAGAAGGTCATGTGGTCTGATGATTCAAAAATAGAGCTTTTTGGTCTAAACTCCACTCGCCGTGTTTGGAGGAAGAAGAAGGATGAGTACAACCCCAAGAACACCATCCCAACCGTGAAGCATGGAGGTGGAAACATCATTCTTTGGGGATGCTTTTCTGCAAAGGGGACAGGACGACTGCACCGTATTGAGGGGAGGATGGATGGGGCCATGTATTGCGAGATCTTAGCCAACAACCTCCTTCCCTCAGTAAGAGCATTGATGATGGGTCGTGGCTGGGTCTTCCAGCATGACAACGACCCGAAACACACAGCCAGGGCAACTAAGGAGTGGCTCCGTAAGAAGTATCTCAAGGTCCTGGAGTGGCCTAGCCAGTCTCCAGACCTGAACCTAATAGAAAATCTTTGGAGGGAGCTGAAAGTCCGTATTGCCCAGCGACAGCCCCGAAACCTGAAGGATCTGGAGAAGGTCTGTATGGAGGAGTGGGCCAAAATCCCTGCTGCAGTGTGTGCAAACCTGGTCAAGAACTACAGGAAACGTATGATCTCTGTAATTGCAAACAAAGGATTCTGTACCAAATATTAAGTTCTGCTTTTCTGATGTATCAAATACTTATGTCATGCAATAAAATGCTATTTAATTACTTAAAAATCATACAATGTGATTTTCGGGATTTTTGTTTTAGATTCCGTCTCTCACAGTTGAAGTGTACCTATGATAAAAATTACAGACGTCTACATGCTTTTTAAGTAGGAAAATCTGCAAAATCGGCAGTGTATCAAATACTTGTTCTCCCCACTGTATGTGGATGACACACAGCTGTACATTTCAATGAAACATGGTGAAGCCCCAAAATTGCCCTCGCTAGAAGCCTGTGTTTCAGACATAAGGAAGTGGATGGCTGCAAACTTTCTACTTTTAAACTCGGACAAAACAGAGATGCTTGTTCTAGGTCCCAAGAAACAAAGAGATCTTCTGTTGAATCTGACAATTAATCTTGATGGTTGTACAGTCGTCTCAAATAAAACTGTGAAGGACCTCGGCGTTTCTCTGGACCCTGATCTCTCTTTTGACGAACATATCAAGACTGTTTCAAGAACAGCTTTTTTCCATCTACGTAACATTGCAAAAATCTGAAACTTTCTGTCCAAAAATGATGCAGAAAAATTAATCCATGCTTTTGTTACTTCTAGGTTAGACTACTGCAATGCTCTACTTTCCGGCTACCCGGATAAAGCACTAAATAAACTTCAGTTAGTGCTAAATACGGCTGCTAGAATCCTGACTAGAACCCAATAATTTGATCATATTACTCCAGTGCTAGCCTCCCTACACTGGCTTCCTGTTAAGGCAAGGGCTGATTTCAAGGTTTTACTGCTAACCTACAAAGCATTACATGGGCTTGCGCCTACCTATCATTCGATTTGGTACTGCCGTACTTACCTACACGTATGCTACGATCACAAGACGAAGGCCTCCTAATTGTCCCTAGAATTTCTAAGCAAACAGCTGGAGGCAGGGCTTTCTCCTACAGAGCTCCATTTTTATGGAATGGTCTGCCTACCCATGTGAGAGACGCAGACTCGGTCTCAACCTTTAAGTCTTTACTGAAGACTCATCTCTTCAGCAGGTCATATGATTGAGTGTAGTCTGGCCCAGGAGTGTGAAGGTGAACGGAAAGTCTCTGGAGCTACGAACCGCCCTTGCTGTCTCTGCCTGGCCGGTTCCCCTCTCTCCACTGGGATTCTTTGCCTCTAACCCTATTACAGGGGCTGAGTCACTGGCTTACTGGTGCTCTTCCATGCCGTCCCTAGGAGGGGTGCGTCACTTGAGTGGGTTGAGTCGCTGACGTGGTCTTCCTGTCTGGGTTGGCGCCCCCCCCCCCTTGGGTTGTGCCATGGCGGAGATCTTTGTGGGCTATACTCGGCCTTGTCTCAGGATGGTAAGTTGGTGGTTGAAGATATCCCTCTAGTGGTGTGGGGGCTGTGCTTTGGCAAAGTGGGTGGGGTTATATCCTGCCTGTTTGGCCCTGTCCGGTGGTGTCATCGGATGGGGCCACAGTGTCTCCTGACCCCTCCTGTCTCAGCCTCCAGTATTTATGCTGCAGTAGTTTATGTGTCGGGGGGCTAGGGTCAGTCTGTTATATCTGGACTATTTCTCCTGTCTTATCCGGTGTCCTGTGTGAATTTAAGTATGCTCTCTCTAATTCTCTCTTTCTTTCTTTCTCTCTCTCGGAGGACCTGAGCCCTAGGACCATGCCTCAGGACTACCTGGCATGATGACTCCTTGCTGTCCCCAGTCCACCTGGCCATGCTGCTGCTCCAGTTTCAACTGTTCTGCCTGCGGCTATGGAACCCTGACCTGTTCACCAGACGTGCTACCTGTCCCAGACCTGCTGTTTTCAACTCTTTAGAGACAGCAGGAGCGGTAGAGATACTCTCAATGATCGGCTATGAAAAGCCAACTGACATTTACTCCTGAGGTGCTGACTTGTTGCACCCTCGACAACTACTGTGATTATTATTATTTGACCATGCTGGTCATTTATGAACATTTGAACATCTTGGCCAAGTTCTGTTATAATCTCCACCCGGCACAGCCAGAAGAAGACTGGCCACCCCTCATAGCCTGGTTCCTCTCTAGGTTTCTTCCTAGGTTTTGGCCTTTCTAGGGAGTTTTTCCTAGCCACCGTGCTTCTACACCTGCATTGCTTGCTGTTTGGGGTTTTAGGCTGGGTTTCTGTACAGCACTTTGATATATCAGCTGATTTAAGAAGGGCTATATGAATAAATTTGATTTGATTTGATTTGTAAACAACTGTTGGAAAATCTACTTGTGTTGTGCACAAGGTAGATGTCCTAACCGACTTGCCAAAACTATAGTTTGTTAACAAGACATTTGTGGAGTGGATGAAAAACGAGTTTTAATGACCATCCTAGGTGTATGTAAACTTCCGACTTCAACTGTATATAACCGGTTAAGTCAGGCTTTAATGTGAGATCACATGGGCACTTCTGGGTTCCAATGGAGGAGCAGCTTGAGGAAGCTGTTCCCTCTCATATAAACCAGCTAATACCCCACCAGGGTATTCCCATGATAACACTCTCTAGGAGAGTTTGGGCTGGAGAGATTAAGACTATGCGCACTCCTAACGCAGATGTCAAACAGATGTGTACACACTAACAAGCCAAGTGTGTTTTAAGTGTGTATGTAAGTGGATATGATAGGGAGAGTATTATAAGCAGACGGATGTTAGGTTGCACAATGAAGATTGTCATGAATTACACATATGCAGTACTGTTTCAGTTGGTGTGTCAACACATTAATAAAGTAGGTTCGCTCCAATGTGTGGTGTGTGTGTGTGTGTGTGTGTGTGTGTGTGTGTGTGTGTGTGTGTGTGTGTGTGTGTGTGTGTGTGTGTGTGTGTGTTCCTTACGACACTCTGGCAGCATGCACTTCTCCACCTGCTCCAGGTCCTCTGTACACTCTCCCAGCTCCACAGGAGACTTGAGCACGCGCTGCCTCGTCCGCATGCCCTTCCCACACGTCACACTGCAGTCACTCCAGTCAGACCACGGAGACAGCATACATGGGATGGTGTCTGTGCACACAGGACACACACAGAATCAGTGTCACACACAGTGTCTATCTGATTTCATGTAGTTTGCATTTGTTGTGGTGTGTGTAAGTTTGTGTGTATGTTTGTTTGTATAAGCCTGCTTATGCTTATCTGTGTGAGTGTGAGTGCGTGCGTGTGAGTATGTGTGTGTGTGAGTGAGTATGTGTGAGTGCGTGTGTGTGTTACTCACGGCACTCTGGCATCATGCACTTCTCCACCTCCAGCACCTCAGCCCCACAGATGGAGCCGTCTGGTGGAGGCATCTTCACCATGCGTTCCCTCCTCTTCATGCCCAGCCCACAGGTGGCACTGCAGGAGTCCCACTCACCCCACTCTGTCACCAGACAACTGTTGGGGGCTGAAGAGAGGGAGAGGGGGGGATAAGACAGTTAAAGGGGAAAAGGCGGAGAGGGGGAAGGGAAGAGGAGGAGGGAATAAGAAGGGGAGAGGGAAGAGGGGCGGGGGGGTGGGGGTGGGGGAGAGGAAGAGCAGGGAGTGGGTGTGTTCAATGGGAGAGACAGAACTTAATCCACATATGCATTACTTTGTCCTGTAATCACGCATAATTATACATCATCCTAATAGTTTGAACAGTACATTTGAATAATTTAGCAGATGCTCTTCCACTGAGAATTGATGCACACAATGAGCCTCATTTATCTACAGCCTAGAAATACATAGATGTGTTTGTATGAAAAGTGCATACACAGATTAATCAAACGTTTCCTATACCTCGGGAAATGTTGTTTACCTGATTAAAACAAAAACTTTGGTAAATGCAGCAATGTTTGTGATAAATGACTTTGTGAACCATTGATTTCAGGGGTTAAAGCTACTCACTGCATTCCTCGTTCACAATACACTTCTCGTTCTCCTCAGTAGGCAAGGTACACACAGAGCCATCGTCAGGGAACTGCTTGACGTAGCGTTCCCGGGACCGCAGGCCCATCCCACATGACATGCTGCACGGAGACCAGGTGATCCACTCTGACATCGTGCAGGTCGACCCTTCTGAGAGGTCGGGGGCAAATTGCAGAAGGTCACAGTCAGTTATGGCATTTGAGTTGCATTCAGGATTTTAATGTCATTACAGTGTTAGTAGCTACATCACACTTTATATAATCAACCAGTGTATGATGCATCTACATCATGGGACCTTCTGTTAGTCTCATTTATCATGATAAGACAATAGGAGACTATGAGCATCTACGTCAGCTCATGGCCATTACAAGAGCTTGTACCAGTATGCCTGTACCCACAGTGTTACCCAAGAGCTTGTACCAGTACGCCTGTACCCACAGTGTTACCCAAGAGCTTGTACCAGTACGCCTGTACCCAAAGTGTTACCCAAGAGCTTGTACCAGTACGCCTGTACCCAAAGTGTTACCCAAGAGCTTGTACCAGTACGCCTGTACCCACAGTGTTACCCAAGAGCTTGTACCAGTACGCCTGTACCCAAAGTGTTACCCAAGAGCTTGTACCAGTAAGCATGTACCCAAAGTGTTACCCACAAGCTTTGAAAATGCATGAGCTGTGAACACATTTATGCAGACATGTTTCTCCTCATTAATAACAACCCCCTGCTGTTGTTGCATTATGTTCAGGTGGGAGGGAGGGAGGATAAGAGTCGTTCTGGGTGAGACTCACATGGATTTATATCTAAACCCTCCCTCTCCAGACTGAAAGACTCATTAAATTCTGCTCAATAAAGCAGCTCATCATTAATAAGATGAGCAAATCATTAATGAATCATTAATAATAAGCAAATCATGAATAAGAGCCCCGAATAAGAGCCCATGTGTGTGTGTACGGGACCCGTACACGCACACGCACACGCACACACACACACACACACATACCAAACCTATTTTATTATTCATTAGTCTTTCACTGCAAGCAGCAAAGACGTGATGCCCCCTGTGTGTATTCTCATAACTTGTTATATGTCTTTTAATAAAGCCTTAGTATCCACTGTGGCCTCCCGGCAGCTTTAGCCCATTACACATTTTATAGGCTTGTCTCAGAAACACATTGTCCCCCTCACCTCTATGCAGCTACAACTTCATTGGCTGAGCTACAAACGAGCTGGGGGCTTTATCGATGATCCAACACCAATAAAGACCTGCAGTAAACCAGATTTTACCTTTCCCTATCTGACTCTTTGCAATAACCTATGAAATGCTAACAAAGATGACGTCCACACTAATAAAGCTCCTACAGCTCATACAGGGACTTGGTCGGATGTTAAAGTTTGTTTTTAGATGGGTGTTTAAACACCAAGACAGCAACAAGAAATACACATTTCCAGATTGTATCCTAGATTGTATTGCACTATATGTGTTCATGTCAATATACATTTGTGTAACGGGGGTGGTTCGGTGAACCACGTTCACGTGTTGAGTAACATTGCTCCCTGAGCTAATATATCCGGCTTTAGCTCAGGAGTCTTGTAAACACAGTCTTGTAAATATCAGGTTAACCTGTGTTCGAAACCCCGCCATGTCTCATGAGCTGCCAAGTACATCCAACATACTGACCCTCGTCGCTGCAGCCGGGCCCCATGCAGGGCTCAAAGTCCTGGGTGTGAGGACAGGGTACACTGAGGTCCAGCTGGGCCTTCAGCATCCTCTGTCTCATCCTCTTGCCCTTGTCACAGGTGGCTGAGCTGCAGGCTGACCACGGAGACCAGTTGGAGTAGATGCACGTCTCTGGAGTGTCGTCTGAAGGGAGGGACAGTGGGAACGAGAGAGACAGCAAGAGAGAGCGAGAGCAAGACAGAGAGAGAGAGAGAGCAAGAGTGGGAAGGGAGGGGGGAGAAAGGGTGGCAGAGGAGAGGAGAGAGAGGGCTTAGAGGAAGAGAGAGGGGTGTGGAGAGAGAGAGAGAGAGAGAGAGAGAGAGAGAGAGAGAGAGAGAGAGAGAGAGAGAGAGAGAGAGAGAGAGAGAGAGAGAGAGAGGAGAAAGACATTAATCAAATGAAGGGCACAAACACAAACGTTCAAAGTCATAACTAGTTATGTGTTTCCTCAGGTGTGTGTTGAGTGCCTAAGCCCCTCCTCACTAAGTGATGTGCTATTGAAACATTCATCTGACTCAAATCAAACATCTCTGTCCCTGGGACATATTAAGGAGCGAAAATTCACTTGGAACAATCTCAACTGCAGCCTTACTGATTTATTGAAAATGCCACTACTGATCAAATCTGCTTACGATTCCATCTGTGCAGCATTCCCATGAGAGAGAGAGAGAGAGAGAGAGAGAGAGAGAGAGAGAGAGAGAGAGAGAGAGAGAGAGAGAGAGAGAGAGAGAGAGAGAGAGAGAGAGAGAGAGAGAGAGAGAGAGAGAGATGCCTTTCTCCTCTCTCTTGCTTATCGCTCCTCTGTTACAACCTTTGTTGGCAGAGTTGAGGAGATACAGGGACACAGAGGGGAGAGAGAGATAAAGAGAGACACAGACCCTCCTCTTTCTCCTCCTGGGCGATATCAGCCACAATGTCATCCACATTATCAGGCACGACGTTGCACTGCTCTCCCTGCGGACAGACAAACACAGGCCTGCGTTGTGGAATACATACTACTCTGTTGTGATAAGATCCTCCGTTTGCCTCTGGCGGCTAGCAGACAGAGAAGGCAGTGGCGCTCACAGATACACGTTGTCGCTATCTAGCTAGCGTATTTAGTTATCGGTCTTTCTGGCGAACGGGGAGGTGATATGGGGACATGCTGATAATGACATTCAGCTGTCATAACAACAGAGGTCCGCTTAGGGCAAGTGACAAACGATCAGAGTGATAGGGTGTGTGTGTGGGGCTGGGGGCGTTGCTGTGTGTGTGCGATTCCAAATCAAATTAAAGTTTTTTGTCACGTGAGTCGAATACAACAGGTGTAGACTTTACAGTGAAATGCTTACTTACTTGTTGGCCCTAACCAACAGTGCAGTTTTTAAGTAAAAAATAAGTATTAGGTAAACAATAGATAAGTAAAGAAATAAAATAAAAAAGTAAAAAGACAGTGAAAAATAACAGTAGCGAGGCTATATACAGTAGCGAGGCTATAACAGTAGCGAGGCTATAACAGTAGCGAGGCTATATACAGTAGCGAGGCTATAACAGTAGCGAGGCTATATACAGGCACCGGTTAGTCGGGCTAATTTAGGTAGTATGTACATGCAGGTATGGTTAAAGTGACTATGCATATATGATAAACAGAGAGTAGCGGCAGCGTAAAAGAGGGGTTGGGGGGGGGGGACAATGCCAATAGTCCGGTAGCCATTTGACTACCTGTTCAGGAGTCTTATGGGTTTGGGGTAAAAGCTGTTCTTGAAGCCTTTTGGTCCTAGACTTGGCACCCTGGTACCACTTGCCATGCGGTAGTAGAGAGAACAGTCCATGACTGGGGTAGCTGGGGTCTTTGACAATTTTTAGGGCCTTCCTCAGGACACCGCCTGGTGTAGAGGTCCACTACTTACTGTAGTGCCTTGCGGTCGGAGACCGAGCAGTTGCCGTACCAGGCAGGGATGCAACCAGTCAGGATGCTCTCGATGTTGCAGCTGTAGAACCTTTTGAGGATCTGAGGATTCATGCCAAATCTTTTTAGTTTCCTGGAAATAGGCTTTGTCGTGCCCTCTTCACAACTGTCTTGGTGTGTTTGGACCATTCTAGTTTGTTGTTGATGTGGACACTACAGCCCCGTTGTTGATGTGGCTCCACTACAGCCCCGTCTATGAGAATGGGGGTGTGCTCGGTCCTCCTTTTCCAATCATCTCCTTAGTCTTGGTTACGTTGAGGCATACGTTGTTGTACTGGCACCACCCAGCCAGGTCTCTGACCTCCTCCCTATTGGCTGTCTCGTCGTTGTCGGTGATCAGGCCTACCACTGTTGAGTCGTCTGCAAACTTAATGGTGTTGGAGTTGTGCCTGGCCACGCAGTTGTGGGTGAACAGGGAGTACAGGAGGGGACTGAGCACGCACTCCTGAGGGGCTCCAGTTTTGAGGATCAGCGTGGCAGATGTGTTGCTACCTACCCTCACCACCTGGGGGCAATCCGTCAGGAAGTCCAGGATCCAGTTGCAGAAGGAGGTGTTTAGTCCCAGGGTCCTTAGCTTAGTGATGAGCTTTGAGGGTACTATGGTGTTGAACGCTGAGCTGTAGTCAATGAATAGCATTCTCACGTAGGTGTGCCTTTTGTCTAGGGGGAAAGGGCAGTGTGGAGTGCAGTAGAGATTGCGTCATCTGTGGATCTGTTTGGGCGGTATGCAAATTGGAGTGGGTCTAGGGTTTCTGGGATAATGGTGTTGTGAGCCATTACCAGCCTTTCAAAGCACTTCATGGGTACGGATGTGAGTGCTATGGGTGTGTAGTCATTTAGGCAGGTTGCCTTAGTGTTCTTGGGCACTACGGTGGTCTGCTTGAAACATGTTGATATTACAGACTCAATCAGGGACATGTTGAAAATGTCAGTGAAGACACCTGCCAGTTGGTCAGCACATGCCCGGAGCACACGTCCTGGTAATCCGTCTGGCCCCGCAGCCTTGTGAATGTTGACCTGTTTAAAGGTCTTACTCACGTCAGCTACGGAGAGCGTCATCACACAGTCGTCCGGAACAGCTGATACTCCCATGCATGCCTTAGTGTTGCTTGCCTCGAAGCGAGCATAGAAGTGATTTAGCTCATCTGGTAGGCTCGTGTCACTGGGCAGCTCGCGGCTGTGCTTCCCTTTGTAGTCTGTAATAGTTTGCAAGCCCTGCCACATAAGACGATCGTCGGAGCCGGTGTAGTACGATTCAATCTTAGCGCTTTGCCTGTTTGATGGTACGTCGGAGGGTATAGCAGGATTGTGCTTCAGTGTGTGAGGATCAATATATTGATAAAGACTATGAGTAGATGGAGAGATTCCAGTTGAGTCTGTCAGGCTGGATGCTGTGTAAATGCTATAGTCCGCTGACATTTACATCACTGTTCGACGCCTGTTCTCTTCAAACTGTACCTATACAACTAACATCTATATCTACAGCTGTATTGACCCACAACGTCTTCAGTTAGACACTGGAAGAATGCAGAGGGAGTTAAAATAAAGTTACTTTCTTCTGACTGAAAAATATGTATCTTCCTCTCAGTGTCTGAAGTTTTTAAGTTGACATTTCTAGTTCGATACACCAATATGTTCCATTGTTCTGTTTGTTTACCTTCTCATTTCGAATTGTATACCGAAACGCTATGAACACAGGCACATAATCAAACGTTTGTAACCGCTTTGAGATCTTAGAGACAACCTCAAACATGCCTTGATGTGCATGAAATCAGGTTGTGTTGGTGACAGCTGGAGGGAAAGAACATGAGGAGTGAGTAGAGCGTGAGACAGATGAGGATGGAAATAGGAATTGAAGTGAGCAAAGAAAGAGGATCGAGGCAACAAAAGTGGGAGAGATATAGCAGCCAAAGGAATGGAAGAAATGGAGAGAGATGATTGGATGAACAGACCTTTCGGGCGATGCGCTCCACTACTACCCTGGCCACGGGGATGATGGCGCCCCCCTCAGGGTCGTAGAAGGGGCTCTGAGGGTGGTCCAGGCTAGTCAGGGGGCGGATCTTCTCCTGAGGGACTGTGGGCTTGTTGGGAGACTGGAGGTCAGAACACACACACACACAAATGAAGAGTCAACATAGATACATGACTGTGCTTTTCATGTCAATATGTGTTCCATTGTAGTATTGAGGAACAGTGTCATGATATCAGTGATAAAATATGTATTTGCAGATAACCTTGAAAGGTTGCAATAGGTCTCTTCATGTGCAATATGGAGGTATACAACACATCTATAATATAGTCTCGTCCCAGCACAAATAACATACGACCTCCTAAGACTGGCAAACCTAGATTATACAAGTCACAAAGCCACATCCACTAAAACAACATGAATCCATAGATCTTGGTCAGGGACACTGTGAGTTATGGGGATATGTGGTGAAACTGTTAGTCTGCAGCAAACGTCTGCCAGCAGGGGTCTAACACAGCAAACACAGCCACAGGGCTTCTGAAGGCACACCACTGGAAAACAAGCCATCCACTAGTCTGAACATGAAGGGTTGACATGTAACTTCGTAAAAGTGCTGTTGTGTTATGGTGATCAAAATCTTTCACACCTGTGAACTTCTGATTCAATTAGAATGTACAGAATGTGGTTGCTACATCACTACATACATCCTACTATTTCACACCAGTGTAGAGCAGAGTCACACAGTGAGAGAGAACACCACAGGAGGTTACCAGGAGCTGTTTTAACAACTCCAAACGTCAACTGCAGGCTTCCTGAAACAACAGAGACCACTAAAATATATAGACACTGTTCAATAACAAAATACTCTCCAACCTCATTTCATAACTCTTGACCGGTTCTTCCACAACTTGTTCTTTCTTTCACCCAGGTACACTGTAAATATGTCTGAGGCTCCAGACATTTGATATGA
Organism: Salvelinus alpinus; assembly: GCF_045679555.1. Classification (NCBI taxonomy): domain Eukaryota; kingdom Metazoa; phylum Chordata; class Actinopteri; order Salmoniformes; family Salmonidae; genus Salvelinus; species Salvelinus alpinus. The sequence continues at coordinate 21,642,946 of NC_092118.1, forward strand.
GTAAGGTCATTGGTGGGGCGAGCCAAATCAAACAGGGGAGTAAGAGTTCAACAGGTTCGTCTGTGAACTCCCAGGGATCAGCCAAAGGTCTGTCTGTGAGCTCACACAGCACAGCACAGTCATAGACTCTCCTCAACCAGTCTGTCCATATGGAAAAATTATATATTGACATATATACAGAGTGTACAAAACATTAGGAACACCTGCTCTTCCATGACAGACTGACCAGGTGAATCTTGGTGAAAGCTATAGTACCTTATTGATGTCACTTGCTCAATCCACTTCAATCAGTTTAGATGAAGGGGAGGAGACAGGTTAAAGAAGGATTTTTAAGCCTTGAGACATGAATTGTGTATGTGTGCCATTCAGAAGGTAAATGGAAAAGACAAAATATTTAAGTGCCTTTGAACGGGGTATGGTAGTAGGTGCCTGCCGCACCGCTTTGAATGTGGCAGGAACTGCAATGCTGCTGGGTTTTTCACGCTCAACAGTGTCCCATGTGTATCAAGAATCGTCCACCACCCAAAGGACCTCCAGCCAACTTGACACATCATGATAATATGGTATCATGAGGTCCCTGGCAACTCCCAGCCCTATAAGACGTGTGATTCTATACAGTAGGTGGTGTGAGTGATGTCTGGGGCTTGCGCTCCAGGGTTATGGTTAGAATCACTGTGGTAGAGATAGTGTGAATATTAGAGCGTGTAGTTGTGACATTTTGAGGGGGTCACTGACCTCATAGGTGACCCCATTGTCAGTGCCTGCATCCCAGGGGATCATATCCTGGACAACCCTCTGGGCCCAACCACACTCCTTGGTGCAGAGGTCCTCTGCAGATAGTCCCACGTTCCAGTCAGGACTGGGCCCCAGCATGGTGAGGAAGGACATCAGGTGACGGATACGGTCCACTGAGAACTCAGCCGACGGGGCAGCACGACTGGAGGACAGAGAGAAGGGACTATTTTGAAGAAAGTCACAATTGCAATAATTGTGATATGTGATGTTTTACCTACCTTTAGTTGATCAATGCACCGATTGCAAGTCACTCTGGATAAAGGTGCCTGTTAAATGACTAAATATGAAAAGTTTAAGAGAGAAGAGAGAGTATAGAGCGAGAGAAAGAGAGAGAACAGAAATACTGACTGAAGTCCCTAAAAAGCATGAAAAAGCGAAAGAGGGATAGCAAGGAAAGGGAGATGAAGAACGAGGAAAGGATGATAGAAGCGGTACTTAAGTCCACAGAGATGTAGAGAAGTTTCTTTGCTGCCTCAGGCATGCCCTGCACATCCAGCTCACCCCCTACAACAGTTCAACACAGAGCTGCCAGCCAGAGGTAAAGAGTAATAAACACCCCTAAAGACTTTACTGGTGGCAGAGAGCCATGTATATATATATATGTGTGTGTGTGTGTGTGTGTGTGTGTGTGTGTGTGTGTGTGTGTGTGTGTGTGTGTGTGTGTGTGTTGTGATGAGAGATCACACACACACCCTAAGAGATGTTAGTTCACAGACAGTCACAAGCACAATAATGCACACGGCAGCACAAATGTCTGTTCAGAAATATTTTTTCCTAGTACCAAACCACAGCACTTCTAATGAACGTTTATCAGGGGTTGATAGATACCTCCCACCCTCCTACACCCTATCCCTCCTGCCACCCTGTCAATTACAAGTTGGCTTTGTGTTGGGTCCAATGTGGCTGTCAGAAATAAACCTAAGGCCTCCGAGACTGGCTGAGCTAAGCAAAGGGACGCGGTGACACGCGGTGAGAGGGAAGAGGGGATGGCTGGCAGCCTGCTGTGTGTTCCCAGAGGATTAGAGCTCTTACACATCCTTAGAGGTGATTATTACTGTGTATGGGAGTGCACGTCAGGACTGGATAGGACAGGGCTGGACAGAACTGGACAGGTCAGGGCTGAGGTGTGTGTGGTGATAGAAAATCTGATGGATTTACCGGCAGATGAAGAACAGAATAGTGACAGGAAAATAGCAGGAGGGATAATTGTTTCAGGTGACAATTGAGCTTCCGTACAGTCTTAGAAGGTGCTATGTAGAACCATACAGTAAATCATAACACCTTTCATTGAGGGCCATGTTATACCCTAACACAGTGTTGTTAGAAAACCCCTGCTTTACGGGCCACATCAGGCTTGCAAGTGGTAAAGAGTAATGTTGGCTTGCAAAGTGATGTTGGCTTGCAAAGTGATGTTGGCTTGCAAAGTGATGTTTGCATCACTTTGTTGGCTTGCAAAGTGATGTTCAATTCCTATTGGAATCCAGCCAGAGTTAGGATACCCAACAAGTGGATTTTTTTATCACCCGCAATTTGCATTGAGAATGACTGCCATGGTAGGGAAGATACTACCTCAATAATCTAAACTGGAACAACCATCTCAGTAATGGGTGCAATAAGTCAAATTATTAACAAATTGTTTTAGTTTACAAAAAATTTATGTTATTTATCTTTGTGTAGCATACCATTTATCAACCAATCAATGTCCATGCAAAAACACATTAAAAGAAACATTTCTGAAAATCACCATGCAATAGAGCATGTTGGGAAAATGATATACTCTACGGTTCTAAACTCGGTTCTAATCCTGTCTTTCAAAGATAATTAGTAAAAATCCAAATAACTTCACAGATCTTCATTGTAAAAGGTTTAAACACTGTTTCCCATGCTTGTTCAATGAACCATAAACAATTAATGAACATGCACCTGTGGAACGGTCGTTAAGACACTAACAGCTTACAGATGGTAGGCAATTAAGGTCACAGTTATGAAAACTTAGGACACTAAAGAGGCCTTTCTACTGACTCTGAAAAACACCAAAAGAAAGATGCCCAGGGTCCCTGCTTATCTGCGTGAACGTGCCTTAGGCATGCTGCAAGGAGGCATGAGAACTGCAGATGTGGCCAGGGCAATAAATTGCAATGTCCGTACTGTGATATGCCTACGACAGAGCTATAGGGAGACAGGATGGACAGCTGATCGTCCTCACAGTGGCAGACCACGTGCAACAACACCTGCACAGGATTGGTACATCCGAACATCACACCTGCGGGACAGGTACAGAATGGCAACAACTGCCCGAGTTACACCAGGAACGCACAATCCCTCCATCAGTGCTCAGACTGTCCGCAATAGGCTGAGAGAGGCTGAACTGAGGGCTTGTAGGTCTGTTGTAAGACAGGTCCTCACCAGACATCCCCGGCAACAATGTCGCCTATAGGCACAAACCCTCTGTCGCTGGAACAGACAGGACTGGAAAAAAGTGCTCTTCACTGACGAGTCACGGTTTTGTCTGACCAAGACAGAAATGTCAGTGTTCTGCCATGGCCAGCGAAGAGCCCAGATCTCAACTTTCAAATGTTTATCAAATGTTAATCTGTTCAAGTCTAAGTACAGTGAACATCACTGTCCATCACCTATTGGGACAGTTGGATAGATATCCTGTAATGGGTATACAGTATATCTGATTAGACTCTCTCTCTACTTCCCTTTTTTCCTTCTCTCTTCGGTGACTCTGACACTGTCCCTCCCTCCGTCTTTCCCACCACCCACATCCCCAGGAAACACGCTGTCTCTGAGTGACAAAGACAAACCCTTTAGCTCATTAAGAGCTGCGTTTTCATTGACAACCCTTTATTTCTCTGTTTCTGTCTGTCAGCACAGTGCTAATCAACTGGAAGCCTCAGAGAGCTGGGCTTGTCCTGCTGTCTTTAGAAAGGGTCTGATGAGACGTATAGGGTGCTTTAAAAAGACGAGGGACTCACTACTGGACATCATGGAGGTAACTGTAGCTGTCACAGGCACAGCCGTTCCTGTTCTGAGAGAGAGAGAGGTATGTGAGTGGGAGGGGGTCAGAGAGAGCAGAACAAAGAGAGGAAGATGGTGAGAAAGTGAGGGGTGTAGGCTGTCTTCTGTGGGGACTGTCTGAGTACATTAGGACTCTGGAGGGTGTGTGTGCATGCTTGCCTTCATGTCCAAATGTGTGTTTGAGAGAGGGAGGGCTCTGTACTGTGACAGTGGCAGAGAACACTGCCCAGCGACGAAGATTCCCACAGCAGATTGCTCTGTCTGTGTCACTAGGACATTGTGTGACACTGTTTTTGTGTGTGTGTCAAATTAAATGTTATTTGTCACATACACAGTTGGCAGCAGGTATAAAAGGTGCAGTGAAATACTTGCGTGCTCACCCCTCAACATGGCATTACAATATCAAACTATATTAATCAGAGGTCGATCAAAACTAACAAGTCATTGTGTGTGTGTGTGTGTGTGTGTGTGTGTGTGTGTGTGTGTGTGTGTGTGTGTGTGTGTGTGTGTGTGTGTGTGTGTGTGTGTGTGTGTGTGTGTGTGTGTGTGTGTGTGTGCATCATGTGAGTGTGCGTGTGTGTGTGCTTGTGTGTGCATCATGTGAGTGTGCATGTGTGTGTGTGTGTGCTTGTGTGTGCATCATGTGAGTGTGCATGTGTGTGTGTGTGTGCTTGTGTGTAAGGGTTCATATCTGGAGAGTCAGTGCAGATATTCTCTGAGGTGCAAATAGTCTCTAAGGTGCAGGTGTGTGTGTGTCTGTGCTTGTGTGTGTGTCTCTTCACGGTCCCCACTGTTCCATAAGGTGTATTTTTATCTGTTTAAAAAAAAATCTTATTCTACTGCTTGCATGGAATAGAGTTCCATGTAGCCATGGCTCTATGTAGTACTGTGCGCCTCCCATAGTTTGTTCTGGACTTGGGGATTGTGAAGAGACCTCTGGTTGCATATCTAGTTTAAACAGACACCTCGGTGCATTCAGCTTGTCAACACTTCTTACAAAAACAAGTAGTGATGAAGTCAATCTCTCCTCCACTTTGAGCCATGAGAGATGTACATACATATTATTAATGTTAGCTTTCTGTGTACATTTAATGGCCAGCAGTGCTGCCCTGTTCTGAGCCAATTGTATTTTTCCGAGGTCCCTCTCGTAGCACCTGACCATACGAGTGTGTGTGTGTGTGTGTGTGTGTGTGTGTGTGTGTGTGTGTGTGTGTGTGTGTGTGTGTGTGTGTGTGTGTGTGTGTGTGTGTGTGTGTGTGTGTGTGTGTGTGTGTGTGTGTGTGTGTGTGTGTGTGTGTGCGCATGTGTGTGTGTGCTCGGATGTGTGCATACGTGTGTACAGGTGGCAGGTGTATGCGTGAGATAGAGATATTCGCAGAGAAGCATTGAAGCGGATTATGTCAGGTTATCTAGAAGCGCAGGTAGACCAGTGGGACTGAGAGGGAACCTAGATGAAACCAGACATCCTCTCAAACGTGGTTCACCTATGAAGGACAGACAGACACAGACCTCAAATTCAAAGGGGAAAGCAGCTGCAGCGCCCCTGAGTCTCCAGTTTACTGTGTAAAATGTACTCCTCATCAATCCAGCTGGGGAGGGCAAAAGCAAACATGTCATTTAAAAGGACATTGTGAAAACGACAGGCAGGGAGAATTATGTGTTTACACGTCAATAAAACACGGCCAGAGTGAAGTAGGAGGAACGTGAACACAACACAAAGGAAATTGATTCCTTCCAAGTCCAGCCCGGCTAATCCCCTGGCGTGTATGCAAATGAGGCGGGCAGGGGGTAATTTCATCAGTGTGCCGCAGTGTTTTTAATTAGGCGAGCTTCCCTCAACGATAGGTCCAGCAAGCCTCGTAAATCTGTCTCCGTGATGACCATAATGCTGACCTTGGTGTGGCGGTGTGGAGCGGTTGGTTGGTTGGAGACGGCTCTGGTGGAATTCTATTCCTCCTTCCATTACTTTCTTTACCTCCCTCTCTCTCTTGACCACATCTCCTCTGTTGCTCTCTCTGTGTCCATCTTTCCCTATTTTGGCAAATTTCTCTCTCTCTCTCTCTCTCTCTCTCTCTCTCTCTCTCTCTCTCTCTCTCTCTCTCTCTCTCTCTCTCTCTCTCTCTCTCTCTCTCTCTCTCTCTCTCTCTCTCTCTCTCTCTCTCTCTCTCTCTCTCTCTCTCTCTCTCTCTCTCTCTCTCTCTCTCTCTCTCTCTCTCTCTCTCTCTCTCTCTCTCTCTCTCTCTCCCTCCCTCCCTCCCTCCCTTGAACATGTTATGAGTCTCAGGAGACAGACTGCTGTAGCTCTGCTGTGTGTAATAATGGCTGTCATATCTGCACCCCTCCGCTCACCCACCTCCCTCGCTCCCTCTCCACCCTCCTCAGACTCTCTCTCCCTTTCCTTTGCTCCAGCCACCACATCTCTCTCAAGATGACCACTTTAGTTCGTAATCAGTACAAGTGATCAATGTGGAACAAAGGCACCAGAAAGGAAGATGGATAGAGAGACAGGTAAAGAAAAACTTGGTTACATAAACACAGTGTATTCATTAATGTTCCAGGCCCATGATGATAGTTCTTCCAAACCCCTCCTAACCCAACACTGATCCCAGATATCCCTGAACCTGAAGCTCCATCTCTAAAGATCTGCCTTGGATCCTTAAGACATAATAAAGAGCTGGTTTTCTAACCACTGATAATTAATCAACGTCTATTTCTCTCTCTCTCTTGCTCTCTCTCTCTGTTTATTTTTTTCTCCCTCTTCCTTTTCTTCAAAGGCAGGGTAGGAGGGTTTGTTAATTGGCAGGCAGCTGTGTAGTATAGGTCAGCCTGATGTCTTGATACACAGGAGCCTGGAGGCCATTAACCTTGATGGAGAAAAACCCCTCCAGGAGTTCTATCAAGCATCATCAAAGCACACACCCTCTTAACCCACACACATACATACACATGTACACACAAGTGCAGTAACATAAGCCCCCTTCACTAATTCACACACACACACACAAACTTTATGAATCACATGTACAAAGACGTACAAACAACATTTATAAACATCTTCAAAAACATGTATGAACAAAAATCGCATGCAATCACAAAAGACTCATTTTAAAGAATAAAAAGAAACATCCTTCAATTGTAGGAGGAAAGTTCGCACTTAACCATTTCTGTACCCTACTTTCAAGGAAGAAAGCCTCATGTACAAACAGAATGTGTGCATTTCCACATCACACTACAAGCAAGAACCTCCATCTCCTTCACTCCTCTTCCCCTCCTCTCATCCTCCCTTTCCTACCACCCATCCCCTAAACCAGTTGATTTGATTTCCTCTGCATTTACACAACCACTTTATGATACAATTAATTTGCTGGCATAAAAACAAGATAGCGAGCTAATTACCCTCTGTGTATTTGATTGGCTCTGTCTCTAGCTGTGGCTGCCTTTGGAAGCTCTCTTTGGAGTCTCACATTGAGGATGCTTCTTTCTCTGCGCTACCTGGGCTAACTAGCGCCTTGTTTTTCTCCTAAATAAGAGATGAAATGAAGGTTTATGCATGCAGGAGTCTAAAGGAAGCCTATTTACACTGATCAGCTTGGTGCAGGTGGAGATGAGCTCACAGATTCAGGCCATATGCTTTTAATTGGCTCCATGGCACAGAGCAACAAGTTGAGTGCAGAACTTTGGATCAATGACTTGTGATACCTCATTTGTGTGCTTGGGAGGTAAGCGATGAGCGATGAAGAAGACCTTGCAGTGTGGTGTAACTCATGCATTTGTGAAAAGAGAGAAAACATGGAAGGAGTGAGAAGAAGGGTGAGTGTGGCATACAGAAAGGAGAGAGAAGAAGAAGAGTGAGGGTGGCATACAGAAAGGAGAGAGAAGAAGAAGAGTGAGGATGGCATACAGAAAGGAGGGAGAAGAAGCAGGGTGAGGGTGGCATATAGAAAGGAGAGAGAAGAAGGGTGAGGGTGGCATATAGAAAGTAGAGAGAAGAAGGGTGAGGGTGGCATATAGAAAGTAGAGAGAAGAAGGGTGAGGGTGGCATATAGAAAGTAGAGAGAAGAAGGGTGAGGGTGGCATATAGAAAGTAGAGAGAAGAAGGGTGAGGGTGGCATATAGAAAGGAGAGAGAAGAAGGGTGAGGGTGGCATATATAAAGGAGAGAGAAGAAGAAGAGTGAGGATGGTATATATAAAGGAGAGAGAAGAAGGGTGAGGGTGGCATACAGAAAGGAGAGAGAAGAAGAAGAGTGAGGATGGTATATATAAAGGAGAGAGAAGAATGGTGAGGGTGGCATACAGAAAGGAGAGAGAAGAAGAAGAGTGAGGATGGTATATATAAAGGAGAGAGAAGAAGGGTGAGGGTGGCATACAGAAAGGAGGGAGAAGAAGAAGGGTGAGGGTGGCATATATAAAGGAGAGAGAAGAAGGGTGAGGGTGGCATATATAAAGGAGAGAGAAGAAGGGTGAGGTAGGCATACAGAAAGGAGGGAGAAGAAGAAGGGTGAGGGTGGCATATACAAAGGAGAGAGAAGAAGAAGGGTGAGGGTGGCATATATAAAGGAGAGAGAAGAAGAAGGATGAGGGTGGCATACAGAAAGGAGAGAGAGGAAGTGGCAAAGGGTACTTTCTGCAGGATGGGTCAATCCCTCAATAGAAAGTGTGAGTGAGTTAGACAAAGAGAGAGTGAAAGAAACAGAGAGAGAGATGATAGAGGAGGTTGCTGTTGGACTACTCACACATTCAAGGGTTGCCAGGCAGGCCACTGAGCCTTCATTTTGATGACTGTCAGAACGTCATCACCCTGAGAGAGAGAGAGAGAGAGAGAGAGAGAGAGAGAGAGAGAGAGAGAGAGAGAGAGAGAGAGAGAGAGAGAGAGAGAGAGAGAGAGAGAGAGAGAGAGAGAGAGAGAAATTCACTTGTCGTCTGACAGATAGAGGCCCAGCCATATTCACCACATTACACTTACAGATGAGGGGAGAGAATGGATGAAGGTCAGTTTATTTCCCCCTCTTCCCTTTTTCTCTCTGAGACAGCGTGCGTCACTTCAGATGGAGCACCGGCATCACCACTTCATAAAACCTGCATAAATATTTAATCAGTAGCTCTGGACACCGCAGGGTTCTCTGTGTCACTGTCTGAGAGAGAGGGAATGTCTCTGTACTGGTCCCAGATCAGATAAAACACTCAATGCATAGAGCAGGATTTAACCCTAGACTGAACTCAGACCTGAGAGAGACACAGCTCCATCGACATCCAATCACAACAAAGGAGAAGCCTTGAGAGTTATGAGCAAATGTTTAATTAACATCAGGTTTTCCTTTCTACTAGATTGGCTTGTGAAATAATACTTCTCCTGTCCATATCATAGAAATGGGGTGTGGACATGAAAATATTATATCAAATCAAATTGTATTTATTATATGGCCTATATAATCGGTTTAATGTTCAACATTAAACATATCTCTTGGAAAACAGCATTATACATATTAAACACTCTGGCCCATTCCAAGTGGAAATCATATTTCTTAAGCGCAATTCACTTGGAGCACAATAGGATCACTGCGACTGCAAAAGACACAATTAAAAGTGTTTGAGCACCACACTGGCTCATTTGCGCCCAGACTTTTTCATTACGGCTGCGATTTATGACATCACACTGTGGCAGTAATGGCTCTTTGGCTGTGAATAGCTGGCTAGCAGCTGACTAGAACATTCTGTTTGTATTGCTATAGACGAGAGAGACTGTGTGATGTACAATAGAATGAAGAGTACATTCTGCCATATGTGCGATGAACCAAACCCTGCTCTGGCACAACCCTGTGTCCCGATGAACAATGAACATCGAACACAAGTCCTCAGAAGAAAAGAAAACTGCAGCTCAGCACCTCCTGTCAGACATCTGCCACCGGGCATGTTTGCACCAGTGGCTTCTATAAAGATCAAAGTTAAGTATCCAATGCCAGATAATTGCTTTACAAGCCACCAATTAATGTTTCCAATAGAGGATTCTGTTCCAGTACCATCCAGTCCCATTCCTGTGTGTTGGGTAATCACTTTTTAATAAATTATTTCCTGTAAGATAATTACCCATATTAAAAAGCTGTGAGCCCCACCCAGTCATACAGAGCTGATGTTCTTTCTTTGTCAACGAGAGCTGCAGCGCATGCAGGCTTTTGTTCCAGCCCAGCTCTAACACATTTGATTTAACAAACTGGTCTTCATCGAAGACCACAATTTGTAGATTATTTGAATCAGCTGTGTTAGTGCTGGGTGGAAAAAAAAACCTGCACACACTGACAGCAGTTTAAAACCCCTGTTCTGACCTCTAGATCTGCACTGCCAGTACACGTAAGCAGTCATAAGGCTTATTCATACTGCAAATGACCTCTGCACCTTTTTCCACACCTCTCTTCACACATTTACTTGTAATACCAATGGGATCACAGCTAGCTCGTGGTAACACCGTCTCACTTCAGCAGTCAGCAAAAGCCACACACCCTTTGAGACCTGGCCTGATTGCCCCATCAGCTCTTGAGAATAACCTGTTCCCCTCCGGCTAAGTGATGAGCACTCTGTAATCAGCCAGGAAGCCTAACTGGAACCTAATCGGGGGGGTTTGTGGAGAGTTGGGTTTAGCGTAGCACCTCTGAACTTCACTGCTTCTGTCTCCTGAATGCGCTGGGAAAGGCAGTGCAGGATCCAGCTAGCTCTGGTTGAGAGTTTGAGTTTATTTATTTATTTGAGTTTATTTTTTTTTACAGGGACAGTGCACATTAATCAACGTTTCAGTAAAAGTGCCGGTTTTAGCCAGCCGGCTAATTTTCAACCGCAGTCCCTGGGCAGGTTATTAAAAACAATTACAATATAGACAATAGCAACATAGAACAAGACATAGCATACAGACATAGCAACATAGGACAAGCAAGACGTAGCATACAGACAGAGCAACATAGAACAAAAAGCAGCAAGACAAAATTCTTGAGAGAGCAAAGACCTTATGATGGTTGTTTCCAAATGCCATGAGGGAACGGGTTACTGTGACTGAATACATAAACTACATGGATTGGACACAGAATACACAGAATATGTAACAGAATGTGGCCATACTTATCAACTAGATGTACATCTTACAGTATGGCAGAATGTGTATCACATACTGTACTGTATGTATTGGGTGATTCATCACAAAACTAGAATAAAACAGGACCATGATTTTGAGGATTTTGAAAAAATGTTGTCCATAGAAGGGTCCATTGGAGATGTCACATCTGCTCCTGCAACACCCTCTACTGCTCATCCTGTGTCTCCTTGACCTGCCGCAACTCCCACAGTACTCTCTCCCTCTCCCTCTCTCTCTGTGTGTTTGTGATTGTGTGGGCAGAGACAGGTGTTCTGGAGTCAGAGCAGATCCCCCACCAGCTACAACCTGTTCCATAATCAAGACCTCTACAAATACTCTGCCACTTCCACGCTGCCAGATCGTAATCTCTGCTCAGTCAGTCTACATTTCTAGCCATTTGTTACTATTCAGATCCTGTTATCCTGTTGTGCCTGTTTTCCTTGCCTGATGCTGTTTTCCTCTCCGCTACAGTTCTGCCCGCTCTGACTCTGGTCCCTGTCTCCAGTCCCACGTCTCGTCATTCTGCTACTCTGTCCTGGATTCCCCACTCTACAACTCCCTTGGATTCCCCTCCGGACCTGCTTACCCTGTCTCGACCCCTCTCGCTCCAGCCTCAGCCTCCGCACCTGGTTTCCAGCAACCCGCCCGAGCTTCCCTTGACCTGCACTCCATCTCCCCCCTGTGTTTCAATAAATACCTTGGTTACCTCATCCCAGTCTCCTCGTCTGAGACTGCTCTTGGGTTCCCCTGTTCCACTCCGCGTAACAGGAGGAAGTATTGTTGACATACATTTGTTGTATGTATCTTAAAGCATAATTGAGAAATAAGTAATTGAAGTTGGAACATTTTGGCCTTACCCACCATAATGTTTCATCTGTAAGTGCCAGAAATTAAATATTTGTCATATGAAGCTTTACCGCTTGCTCTGTAATGAGTAGTTTGATTGCAATAACAATTCTCTTACATTAATATATGAATATTGAAAAATATAAACATGAATAAAGGAGGCCTGGGTAAGGTCAACATTTCACACATATTCCTACTTTTTTTATTATGCTTTAAGATACAAATGTCAACAATCCTTCCCCCAAAGGACCCGTCTATGGATACAATTTAGTGAAAATGAAAAAGATCATGGTCCTGTTTTGTTCTAGTTTCATAAGGAAATCCCCTATTGTGGACCACCTCAGTGTCAAAGAACAGGTTAGTCTGTACCAGAAAGTATAGCAAAACAAACTGATATACTAAGGCTGCTCATAGCATACACCCGCCAAGACTGCTCTTCAGTTCCCGCTGTATCTATTGTTGCAAGTCTATGTCTCTCTGACGCATCCGAAAAAATACGATTTGATTAATCTTTGTTTCAGACAAGTGCTTTGTTGCCAAAGAAACATAATGGCCCAGTGTTGTTCAGAATAGCTCTGTCGGCTTGATGATTGTGTTTTAGATTTGGACTTGAAAGGAAACATCAGGGAAATAGATTATTTAAACTCTCCACTCATGGTGAAAGGAGGAAGATAGAAAAAGAAAGAGAGAGAGAGAGATTGAGAGACAGACAGAGAGAGCAAAGAGAGAGACTGACAGAAGTCCCTAAAAAGCAGATGAAAGAGAAAAAGAGAGAGGGAGAATGAGCCAGCCACTGTAGTGGGACGTGTGCTGATGAGGAATGGGTCTGAGCACTCAGAGGTCTGTGTGAACCATAGCTATGTCTAATGACACCACTGCTCTACTCCAGACTCCAATACTCCACTCCAGACTCCAATCTCCAGCCCCCATAGAGCTTCATTATAGCATTACTCCTAAGGCAGAGAGGGTGGTTACAACAGGATCTGTTCTCTCCTCTCACTGACCCAGAAGGAACACACTGACAGATCTCCGGATGTGGATGGCAGTGTATGTGTGGTGTGTGTGTGGTCTGCTTCAAAAGGCACTCCAGGGAACAAAGGGATAGAAGGGGGACAGATTTTCGAAGCACACTCAATCCACTTCAGAACATCCTGCATTCTGTGACATGTCAGCCAGCCCCATTCCCCAGTCACTTTAAAATCCATTTGATTTAATTGAACCACCCACAGGTAGTGTTCTGGCTCGGATCATTAAGGTAGCCTATTCCTCCACCACTTTCAGGACGCCGTCAAAAGAGTACACCGAAACAGGCTTCTCATCACAAAGCGGCAAGGATGAAAAGAATGTGCTTTTTACTAGTGCAAAAGAATGTGCAAATTACTTTTTTCTCTCGTTTTTTCATTTTTACCAAAAGGAAATGCATTCAAAATGTGTTTGAATGCTATAAGCAACTTAGCCGCCCCATCACTTGGGATCATGGTCCCTTTTTTCGGGGAAATAATTTTCAAACTTGATTTGAAAAGCAAATTGGTGATTCTTTCACTCGTCTCTCTCCTTCTCCCTCCCTCTCTCTCCTTCTCCTTCTCCCTCTCCCTCCCTCCATCTCTTTCATTCTCCCTCTCTCTACCTCTTTCTTACGCTCCCCTCTTCAGCACACGCTCCCCTCTTTTTCTCTTCCACTCTCTCTCTCAATTCCTCTCTGTGATGATACTCTCAAATCTCATACAATAGATAATGAACATGATCCTAGAGTAGCACCTGGGAAGTCTCTGATTGGAAACCACTGTGCTAATGATTGTAACACCCACTCAGCGTGTTGTGAATGCTAACACAACATCACCTAGCCAAATGTAGGGAGGATATGTAGTGAAGTTGATCGACAGATAATAGTGTAATGATGTTATTGTTATAATGACTGGTACAATAATCAATAAACGTATGAGTTCATACTGAGTGAGTGGGTTACTGACATGCTAGAATAGTACCGGAGACTGTCGATTGTGGCAGTGGTCTTTTCTATCACATGTAAACAGACTATCTGGGAAAGCTGCATTGGCATTGTAAAATAAAGTGTTTTTGTCTAGAGCTTAGATTTGTCTCTGTTCCTCTCATTGTCAGACTGAGGAGGGGGACCAGCCTGACAAACAAATAAACTCATTTCATTTCAGCACAAAATAACAAGGTTATCTCTTTTTAAAAGCCCTCCATCTCTTTTTAGGAAAGATTCTAAATGAATTTGATGGATGAGCTCAGGTTGTTGCTTGTAGAAAAAATGTTATGAAATTGACAAAGGTTGTAAACGTTATCACACTGAACAGTTACAACAAGGTGATGTTAGAGATATATAAACTCAGCAAAAAAATAAACGTCCTTTTTTCAGGACCCTGTCTTTCAAAGACAATTCGTAAAAATCCAAATAAGGGTAGGGGGCAGCATTTGGAATTTTGGATGAAAAGCATGCCCAATTAAACTGCCTACTTCTCGGGCCCAGAAGATATGATATGCATGTAACTGGTAGATTTGGATAGAAAACACTCTAAAGTTTCCAAAACGGTTAAAATAGTGTCTGTGAGTATAACAGAACTGATTTGGCAGGCAAAAACCTGAGAAAAATCCATTCGGAAGTAGTTTTTTTTTTTTTTTGTAGTTTTCTATTCAATGCCATTACAGTACCCATTGACTTAGGACTCAAATTGCAGTTCCTATCCCTTCCACTAGATGTCAACAGTCTTTAGAAATTGTTTCAGGTTTGTATTCTGAAAAATTAATGTTTTCCATGCTTGTTCAAGGAACCATAAACAATTAATGAACATGCACCTGTGGAACAGTCGTTAACTTCTCTGTGCTACGGATCCCTTTTACGGGATCATTTTCCTAAACAACCGCTGAATTGCAGGGTGCAAAATATTACAAAAAATATGTATAATCATGCAATCACAAGTGAAATATACCAAAACACAGCTTAGCTTGTTGTTAACTTCTAATTGGTCCCAATCCCGGATCCGGGAGCACCCCCCACAGTAAAAAAGCTGACTAGCATAGCCTAGCATAGCGTCACAAGTAAATACTAGCATCTAAATATCATTAAATCACAAGTCCAAGACACCAGATGAAAGATACACATCTTGTGAATCCAGCCATCATTTCTGATTTTTAAAATGTTTTACAGGGAAGACACAATATGTAAATCTATTAGCTAACCACGATAGCAAAATACACAACTTTTTTTTCTCCACCATTTTTTTCCTGCATAGGTAGCTATCACAATTTCGACCAAATAAAGATATATATAGCCACTAACCAAGAAACAACTTCATCAGATGACAGTCTGATAACATATTTATTGTATAGCATATGTTTTTTTAGAAAAATTTGCATATTTCAGGTATAAATCACAGTTCTACATTGCAGCTGCAATCTGAAATAGTGCCGAAGCAGCCAGAATAATTACAGAGACCAACGTCAAATACCGAAATACTCATCATAAAACATTTCTGAAAAATACACAGCGTACAGCAAATGAAAGACCAACATCTTGTGAATCCAGCCAATATTTCAGATTTTTTAAGTGTATTACAGCGAAAACACAATTTAGCATTATATTAGCTTACCACAATAGCCGGAAACACAAGCCGTTTACCAGTAGCAAAGGTTAGCGATCGTAACAATCCAGCAAAAGATATATAATTTTTGACTAACCTTGATATACTTCATCAGATGACAGTCCTGTAACATCATATTACACAATGCATATAGGTTTTGTTCGAAAATGTGCATATTTAGCAGCACAAATCGTGGTTATACAATGTGATTAGTAGCAACATTTCAGGCAATCTGGCCGGCGCCATCTTGGAGAAGCACCTAATCTAATCGATAACTAATCGTAAACTTGACAAAAAAATACAGGTTGGACAGCAAATGAAAGACACATTAGTTCTTAATGCAACCGCTGTGTTAGATTTTTTAAATTAACGTTACTCGACATTCAGCGTGCGTTACAGCGAGACCATGCCTAAATCAATGGCGGACTAATAATTTTACATCTTTCCACAGATATACGAATTAACATCATAAATAGCTCTTACTTTTGGATGATCTTCCATCAGAATCTTGGGCAAGTGGTCCTTTGTCCAGAACAATCGTCTTTTGGTTGAAAGATGTCCTCTACTCCTGTAGAAATTAGCTGCTAACGCCGATGTACCGGAGAGGTGCCCAACTCGTGATAACGCCTGACAAAGAAACTCCAGAAAATCGCAATAAACTGCTAGAAACTGCTATAAGTCGGTTTAAATTAACTACCTTATGAAGTTTTTAAGACAAAAAACAAATTAAATCAGAGCCGGAGATATAGAACTGCTAAACCGAAAGCTTTTGAAGACGCCATGCCGGTTTCCCTCCTGCGTCAGGCGCCTCGTCGAAAAGGTCGGTATTTCCGTTCCAAGAGGTTTTATACTCCCCCAGATGGTGCTATCCGCTCCATTCAAAGTCTCACCGCTTACTGACATCTAGGGGAAGGCGTATGCAGTGCATGTAGCCCAATAGCTTATAAGGGAATTTATAAACCGACCATGGAACAGAGACCTCAATTTCAGAAATCTCACTTCTTGACAGGAAGTGAGCTGCAGAATGAGTTCTGTTTCACTCAGAGAAATAATTCAAACGGTTTTAGAAACTAGAGAGTGTTTTCTATCCAATAGTAATAATAATATGCATATTGTACGAGCAAGAATTGAGTACGAGGCAGTTTAATCTGGGAACGAAAAATCTTCAAAGTGTAAACAGCACCCCCTATTGAGAAAAGGTTTAATCCACCTATCGTGTCAGATTTTGAAAATATGCTTTACAGAGAAAGAAATCCAAGCTTTTGTGAGTGTATCAATCAATGCTACAACAGCTAGCCCCAAATTAACATGGTCACGAAAGTCAGAAAAGCAATAAAATTAAGTTACACAATAAATGTTATTTTTGTTCGATAAATATTACTTTTATAACAAAAAAACGCCATTTGGGTTGCGCGTTATGTTCAGAAAACTACAGCCTCCTTCCGGTCCTGAAAGGCAGAAGAAAATTCCCAAACGTATCAGATTCAAAAATATTACTAAAAATATTTATAATCATGCAATCACAAGTGAAATATACCAAAACACAGCTTAGCTTGTTGTTAATCCACCTATCGTGTCAGATTTTGAAAATATGCTTTGCAACGAAAGCAATCTAAGCTTTTGTGAGTTTATCAATCAATGCTAGAACAGTTAGCCTTATATTAGCTTGGTTAGCTTGGTCACGAAAGTCAGAAAAGCAATAAAATGAATCGCTTACCTTTGATAATCTGCGGATGTGTGCACTCACGAGACTCCCAGTTACACAACAAATGTTATTTTTGTTCGATAAATATTACTTTTATAACAAAGAAACGCCATTTGGGTTGCACGTTATGTTCAGAAAACCAAAGCCTCGTTCCGTTCGACGAAAATTCCAAAAAGTATCCGTAATGGTCGTAGAAACATGTCAAATGTTTTTTATAATCAATCCTCAGGTTGTTTTTAACAAACATAATCGATAATATTTCAACCGGACCGTAACCTATTCAATAAGAGCGAAAAAGAAAATGGAGGAAGGAACTAATCAGAGAACACCTGACTACTTTTTAAAAATCTCGCTAATTTTTCAAAATAAAAGCCTGAAACTATGTCTAAAGCCTGGTCACAGCCTGAGGAAGCCATTGGAAAAGGAATCTGGTTGATACCCCTTTAAATGGAAGAGAGACGGGCCAGGAAACACAGATAAAAAAAAAAATAATCACTTCCGGGTTAGATTTTCTCAGGTTGTCGCCTGCAGAATCAGTTTTGTTATACTCACAGACCATATTTTGACAGTTTTGAAAACTTTGGAGTGTTTTCTATCCTAATCTGTAAATTATATGCAGATTCTACGATCTGGACCTGAGAAATAGTCTGTTTACCTTGGGAACGTTATTTAAAATTACAATTAAAATCTAACCCCTAGCGTCAATTAAGACACTAACAGCTTACAGAAGAGAGGCAATTAAGGTCACAGTTATTAAAAATTAGGACACTAAAGAGGCCTTTCTACTGACTCTGAAAAACACCAAAAGAAAGATGCCCAGGGTCCCTGCTCATCTGCGTGAACGTGTCTTAGGCATGCTGCAAGGAGGCATGAGGACTGCAGATGTGGCCAGGGCAATAAATTGCAATGTCTGTACTGTAAAACGCCTAAGACAGCACTACAGGTAGACAGGATGGACAACTGATCGTCCTCACAGTGGCAGAACACCTGCACAGGATCGGTACATCCAAACATCACTCCTGCGGGACAGGTACAGGATGGCAACAACAACTGCCCGAGTTAAACCAGGAACGCACAGTTCCTCCATCAGTGGTCAGATGGCCGCAATAGGCTGAGAGAGTCTGGACTGAGGGCTTGTAGGCCTGTTGTAAGGCAGGTCCTCACCAGACATCACCGGCAACAACGTCGCCTATGGACACAAACCCACCGTCACTGGACCAGACAGGACTGGCAAAAAGTGCTCTTCACTGACGAGTCGCGGTTTTGTCTCACCAGGGGTGATGGTCGGAGTCGTGTTTATTGTCGAAGGAATGAGCGTTACACCGAGGCCTGTACTCTGGAGTGGGATTGATTTGGACGTGGAGGGTCCGTCATGGTCTGGGGCAGTGTGTCACAGCATCCTCAGACTGAGCTAGTTGTCATTGCAGGCAATCTCAATGCTGTGCGTTACAGGGAAGACATCCTCCTCCCTCATGTGGCACCCTTCCTGCGGGCTCATCCTGATATGACCCTCCAGCATGACAATGCCACCAGCCATACTGCTCGTTCTGTGCGTGATTTCCTGCAAGACAGGAATGTCAGTGGTCTGTCATGGCCAGCGAAGAGCCTGGATTTCAATCCCATTGAGCACGTCTGGGACCTGTTGGATCGGAGGTTGAGGGCTAGGGCCATTCCCCCCAGAAATGTCCGGGAACTAGCAGGTGCCTTGGTGGAAGAGTGGGGTAACATCTCACAGCAAGAACTGGCAAATCTGGTGCAGTCCATGAGGAGGAGATGCACTGCAGTACTTAACGCAGCTGATGGCCACACCAGATACTGACTGTTACTTTTGATTTTGACCCCCCGTTTTGTTCAGGGACACATTATTCCATGTCTGTATGTCACGCCCTGACCTTAGAGATCCTTTTTATGTCTCTATTTTGGGTTGGTCAGGGCGTGAGTTGGGGTGGGCATTCTATGTTTTTGTTCTATGTTTTCTATTTCTATGTGTTTGGCCGGGTGTGGTTCTCAATCAGAGACAGCTGTCTATCATTGTCTCTGATTGAGAACCATACTTAGGTAGCCTTTTCCCACCTGTGTTTTGTGGGTAGTTGTTTTCTGTTTTTGTGTCTGCACCAGACAGAACTGTTTCGCTTTCGTTCTCCTGTTTGTTGTTTTTGTTTGATTTGTTTTTATTGGATTAAATCATGAACAATTTAAACGCTGTACCTTGGTCCACTCTTCCTTCAGCCCACGACGATCGTTACACTGTAAGTCACATGTCTGTGGAACTTGTTCAGTTTATGTCTCAAGTTGTTGAATCTTGTTATGTTCATGCAAATATTTAAACATGCTAAGATTGCTGAAAATAAACGCAGTTGACAGTGAGAGGATGTTTCTTTTTTTGCTAAGTTTAGATGGATGTGTGTGTGTGTGTGTGAGTGTGTGTGCATAACTGTTTGTGCATGTGTGTGTTCTGCATGCTCGGACAGATGTCTGCTTTTTCCTCAACGTTCTATAGTTGCCTTTGTGTCTGACCTTCCTTCTATAGGTCTTCTCTGCTCACTGGGGCCTTGCTCATTACCATAAAAACCTTGGGAGGGAATTTATAGCATCTCTCCCTCTAGGAGAGGCCAAGCTGATCTGATGCACAGAGGGCTTACAGGCTACATCTAACCAGTAGGCTTTAATAGAAACAAACACCAGAGTTCAATATACAGTACAGACAGGTACATCTGTGAAAGTTAAGGATAATTTCACAGACCTCTGTAAATAACGCGACTAAAACAACTTGCATTGCACTTATGTGGGATTGAGACACAATGATTGGTGGAAGGTATATAAGGATCAACCATAAAACATGCATTATTGTCGACCCTTTCTGACAAGCATACATACCACTAATCCACACAGTCGACACAAAATGCATCCAAAAGATGACATTGTCGGGAGACTGCAAATCACACAATAGTGCTAGATATTTTCTTGCCTTGGTCATACTAGGGAACCAACACATTGAACATACACTCTCTAAAGCCATCAGATTGCAATAATGGCTTCCAGAAGGACACAGATGAAAAAAATACATGTTGGTGGTTTTACCAGAAGAGTGTCTTCAGAGGTGCGCTGTCTTTATCCCCATCTCTAGATCATCAAATGGACCATGCCTCGACAGAACACATTAGTTGTCTGCCTGATAGAGTGCCACTTCATCCAGAGTATTTTAACCTGGTAATTACCATAGTTATAAACCAGCGGGCTAGGTAGAATTTACATGACAAAGCCTCCCACCTGTCAAGTTCTAGCTAGTGGTAGCCAAACAGGTAAAACTTGATAACTTGATATAGTTGCACGGGCTCTCTTATAAACCAGCACAGCAGATCATTTTCTATTCTTCCATCACTAATATAAATAACACTTAGTGAAAGGCTGTGTGCTTTAAAAGGTTCATACTTTCACAGTGGTCTCGTCTCATCCCCAGTCCCTTTGGAGAGAGGAAATTGTGGCCTTTTAATTGGCCGGTCTGGAGTCTGTCTATCTGATCACGGTCAGTGCAAGCAGTAGTCTCGTCTGCCTCATTCTCCCGCCCACTGCTTTTAATCCATAATGAAACGTTTGATGTAGAGGCCTCACTAGAGCCACACTGTACTTGCCTTGCATACAGGGGGGAAAACATATTCTATTTCATTTTTAGTCCAGGCAGTAAATATTGCAGTGGCAACTGGCTTTGACTGCTCTGTACATGTGCCTATAGTATAAAAGTTGATGCTGGTGGAGCCGATGGCAGTCCCTTCACGGTGCTGTACTGTCACTTTGGGTTCAAGAGATCTTTCCTAGGTGATACACACAATCTGCTTGGCACAGGTGTGGCTTGGCAGGGAAGCAGAGAGGTCCTGGAGAAGAGAGAGAAGGACAGAGAGAGATGACTCCTGGTCTCTTCACTCCTTCACTTGTAGCACTTGAAGTGGAGTGAGAGAGGAGGAGAGGGAGGAGAGGAGGCGGCGGTAAAAGGTGAGCCATAACTCTTTGAGGTGGAGCATGGGGGACCTGCTCCCTCCTGGTTTTAAGAGACAGGTTGGCTCCCACGCAGCCCACACTTAATGCTATTTAGTCTTAAATAATGATGTGGAGGGAGGGTTCAAAAGCTCTCCTCCCTTGGCAGAGCAATCAGGAAAAAACAACAGAGACTCAAGGTTTAAGATACCCTGTAGAATACGAACAGGGATCAGACGGAGATAGAGATTGAGGTGTAGGGGAAGAAGAGAGACAGAAGCAAGAAAGACAAGAAGTTAACCTAAAATTGTAAGAGGGAAAGTGGGAATGACCAAGAGCGATGTCAAGAGACAGGGAAAAATAAACCCTTGTCAGTAATGACTACAGTGTACTTAATCTTCCAAAATGACAAACGTAGTGAGCAGTGGAATTTGTGACCGAAACACAGTGCTGCGATGGGGACCAGCAGATAGCACACGTTTGTGAAGATAAATGTGGTAGCCTAAGTACAACGCAAAGAGAAACGCCAAAATGCTACTTGGCAGGAAATAGAAGCTTCCCACACACACTTTCTAATCTGCTTGAGAAAGACGTCTAGTGAAAACAATAAGAGAGTCTACTGTAAGTGAAAGAGTGGTACTTTGTAGAGAGAATCGACATGAGTTGTCGATGGATATACCAAATCTCTGTTCAAGTTTTTTCTAAGGCTTCTACATCAGACATGCAGTGATTTGGAGGCAAAACTCTTCAACTGAGGAGTGAGGGGGTGTTTAGTAATCGACTCGTCGCAGATACATTAACTGCAGATCACACACACACACACAGACTAATGAACGTTTTGTGACTTACGAGCTTTGTGTCTCGCAAAAAAATAAATGACGTGATGAAGTGATTAGATTGTTAATGTAGCTAAACCGAGCTCTGGCTCAAAGCAGCCTCATAAATGTTTTCAGTAAGACATTGTCATACAGAGTTGAAATATCTAGCCAATACATTTAGAATTGAATAACAATGCTTGTGAACTTCAGAGCTGTAACGATTTCACACTTTGGCTTTGGTTAAAAGCAAGTACAAACGCATACTAGTAGTAGTCATCGCTCCTGCTCGAGAGTCTACACATTCTGGGTGATGCGAAGCAACGACATCATATCATTGGGTATTGCTGATCACCGTTCTCAAACTACAAGAGCCTTGCAGATTTTGTGAGGATAAAATCAAACATCCCATGGGCACAGACGTCAGTTCAACGTCTAGTTTTTATTGACATTTTATTTACATTTATTTCACAATGTCATTGTATTTAGGTAAAAAATATGAAATACCCTTACGTTGATGCCTTTTTGCAAATCAAATTAGTTTTCCACGTTGAGTCAACGTCCTCACATTGCTTTTTGGGGGGTTTCAATATGTGAAAACAAGGTTGATTCAACCACTTTTTGCCAATTGGGATGTTTGAAAATATTGGGATGGCTGAAAGACCGGTTCGGTAGCCCTCAGATTGTGTATCTAACCTGCGCATATTAAATGAGCGTTGTGATAGGCACGAATAGGCAACAACATGGGGATTCATGTACAATCTCAAAAACCTGTCTGGGACAGCTAATTCGGTGCCAAAATGTGTAGTGTACGCCCAGCTTAACATACACACATAATCACTAATGGGCCCTTGACAGACTGGTGAGGGGAAATCTGACAGACAGAAAGGGAGAGAATGAGAGAGAGAGAGAGAGAGATACATAGACCGGGAGAGATAAAGAGAGAGAGAGAGAGAGAGAGAGAGAGAGAGAGAGAGAGAGAGAGAGAGAGAGAGAGAGAGAGAGAGAGAGAGAGAGAGAGAGAGAGAGAGAGAGAGAGAGAAAGAGATAGACCGGGAGAGATAGAGAGAGAAAGAAAGAAAGAGAGTGAGACAGACAAACGGATGGACGGACATAAGGACAAAGGACACCTGTAGAAGATCAATTTGTTCAAATAATATAATATGATTACAAATGACTGAGGCCCCATTGTAATGTAATACACCGGCTCTACAACTCAATATAGCAAGATTTTTTATTTATTTTACATTTATTTAACCAGGTAGGCCAGTTGAGAACAAGTTCTTATTTACAACTGCGACATGGCCAAGATAATGCAAAGCAGTGCGACAAAAACAACAACACAGAGTTACACATGGGATAAACAAACGTACAGTCAATAACACAATAGAAAATCTGTATACAGTGTGTGCAAATTAAGTAAGGAGGTAAGGCAATAAATTGGCCATAGTGGCAAAGTAATTACAATTTAGCAATTATCACTGGTGTGATAGATGTGCAGATGAGGATGTGCAAATAGAAATACTGGTGTGCAAAAGAGCAGAAAAAAACAAAAAACAAATATGGGGATCAGGTAGGTAGAAGGTTGGATGGGCTATTTACAGATGGGCTGTGTACAGCTGCAGCGATCGGTAAGCTGCTCTGACAGCCAATGCTTGAAGTTATTGAGGGAGATATAAGTCTCCAACTTCAGTGATTTTTGCAATTCGTTCCAGTCATTGGCAGCAGAGAACTGGAAGGAAAGGCGGCCAAAGCAGGTTTTGGCTTTGGGGGTGACCAGTGAAATATACCTGCTGCAGTGCGTGCTACGGGTGGGTGTTGCTATGGTGACCAGTGAGCTGAGATAAGGCGGAGCTTTACCTAGCAAAGACTTATAGTTGACCTGGAGCCAGTCGATTTGACGGCGAATATGTAGCGAGGACCAGGCAACGAGAGCATACAGGTCGCAATGGTGGGTAGTATATGGGGCTTTGGTTACAAAACGGATGGCACTGTGATAGACTGCATCCAATTTGCTGAGTAGAGTGTTGGAGGCTATTTTGTAAATTACATCGACAAAGTCAAGGATTGGCAGGATAGTCAGTTTTACGAGGTTATGTTTGGCAGCATGAGTGAAGGAGGCTTTGCTGCAAAATAGGAAGCCGATTCTAAATGTAATGTTGGACTGGAGATGCTTAATGTGAGTCTGGAAGGAGAGGTTACAGTCTAACCAGACACCTAGGTATTTATTTTTGTCCACATATTCTAAGTCAGAACCGTCCAGAGTAGTGATGCTAGGCGGGCGGGTGGGAATCACCCGCAGCAAGAGCGACATCATTGATATATACAAAGAAAAGAGTCGGCCCGAGAAATGAACCCTGTGGCACCCCCATAGAGACTGCCAGAGGTCCGGTGAACAGGCCCTCCGATTTGACACACTGAACTCTATCTGAGAAGTAGTTAGTGAACCAGGCGAGGTAGTCATTAGAGAAACTAAGGCTGTTGAGTCTGCCGATAAGAATGCGGTGATTGACAGAGTCGAAAGCTTTGGCCAGTTCGATGAAGACGGCGGCACAGTACTGTTTTTTAAAAATCAATGCTAGTTATGATATCGTTTAGGACCTTGAGCGTGGCTGAGGTACACCCGTGACCAGCTCGGAAACCAGATTGCATAGTGGAGAAGGTACGGTGGGATTCGAGATGGTCGGTGATCTGTTTCTTCACTTGGCTTTTGAAGACTTTTAGAAAGGCAGGGCAGGAAGGATATAGGTCTATAACAGTTTGAGTCTAGAGTGTCTCCCCCTTTGAAGAGGGGGATGACCGCTTTCCAATCTTTAGGAATCTCAGATGACACGAAAGAGAGGTTTAACAGACTAGTAATAGGGGTTGCGACAATGGCGGCGGATAAGTTAAGGAGGGGAGGGTCCAGATTGTCTAGCCCAGCTGATTTGTAGTGATCCAGATTCTGCAGCTCTTTCAGGACATCAGCTGTCTGAATTTGGGTGAAGAAGAAGCAGGGGGGGGCTTGGGCCAGTTGCTGCCGGGGGTGCAGAGCTGTTGACCGGGGTAGGGGTAGCCAGGTGGAAGGCGTGGCCAGCCGTAGAGAAATACTTATTGAAATTATCGATTATCATAGATTTATCGGTGGTGACAGTGTTTCCTAGCCTCAGTGCAGTGGGCAGATGGAGGAGGTGCTCTTATTCTCCAAAGACTTAACAGTGTCCCAAAACTTTTTGGAATTAGTGCTGCAGGATGCAAATTTATTTTTGAAAAAGCTAGCCAGGAACCAACTGTGTATGTTGGTTCCTGACTTCCCTTAAAAGTTGCATATCGCATCAACTATTCGAAGCTAGTGCAGTGCGCCACAGGATGTTTTTGTACTGCTCAAGGGCAGTCAAGTCTGGAGTGAACCAAGGGCTATATCTGTTCTTAGTTCTGAATTTTTTTGAAAGGGGAGTGCTTATTTAAGATGGTGAAGAAGGCACTTTTGAAGAACAACCAGGCATCCTCTACTGACAGGATGAGGTCAATATCCTTGTAGGATACCCGGGTCAGATTAGAAAGGCCTGCTCGCTGAAGTGTTTAAGGGAGCGTTTGACAGTGGTGAGGGGGGGTCGTTTTACCGCGGACCCATAATGGACGCAGGCAATGAGGCTGTGATTGCTGAGATCCTGGTTGAAAACAGCAGAGGTGTATTTAGAGGGCAAGTTGGTCAGGATGATATCTATGAGGGTGCCCATGTTTACGGATTTGGGGTTGTACCTGGTAGGTTCCTTGATAATTTGTGTGAGATTGAGGGCATCTAGTTTAGGTTGTAGGCCGGCCGGGGTGTTAAGCATATCCCAGTTTAGGTCACCTAACAGTACGAACTCTGACGATAGATGGGGGGCAATCAATTCACATGGTGTCCAGGGCACAGCTGGGAGCTGAGGGGGGTCTATAACAAGCTGCAACAGTGAGGGACTTATTTCTGGAGAGATGATGAGAGTTTTAAAAGTAGTAGCTCGAACTGTTTGGGCATAGACCTGGATAGTAGGACAGAACTCTGCAGGCTATCTCTACAGTAGATTGCAACTCCGCCATCTTTAGCAGTTCTATCTTGACGGAAAATATTGTAATTGGAGATGTAAATTTCAGAATTTTCAGAATCTTCTGATGGTAACATGCATGAACCCAAGGCTTTTCCGGTTATAGAAGTCAACAAATGAGAGCGCCTGGGGACACACAGGGCCTGGGTTAACCTCTACATCACCAGAGGAACAGAGGAGGAGTAGGATAAGAGTACGGCTAAAGGCTATAAGAACTGGTCGTCTATTGCGTTCGGAACAGAGAGTAAAAGGAGCAGACTTGGTAGGATGGTAGGATAGATTCAGGGAATAATGCACAGACCAGGTGCGGTCTCCGCATATGTGGGGGTGGGGCAAGGGAGCTAACCGAGGCAGGTAGAACGGGACTAGGAGCTCCGCAGTAAAACAAACAATGAGAGCTACCCTAAACAACAATATATAAGGTATATTGACATTAGAGGGAGGCATAAAGCAATCACAGGTGTTGATTGGGAGGGCCAAGACAACAACGGGTAAACTGCTAAGAGAGAGGTTCATCGGATTACGTGATTGATTGGGGTTAGGACAGCGTGAACAGAAAGCTAATGCTCTATCCACTTTAGCAGGGCCTCATACACTGCATGGCTTCAACATCACCACTGTCATCAAATGTTATAGAATACCACCATTTAATCTAGAGGCCCAGATAGGCTACAGTACAAATTCTCTCTTCCTGTTCATATCACACAGCATTAGACTGGGCAGAGCTGGGTTTTCAAATCAACCCTCAGTCAGCTTTGGATATGGACGTGCTGCTGCTGCCAGACCTGTAAAATCCGCTGTTTGTTTTTGGAATACAGATTCCCTCGGAACCTGACGGGGAGAACATGTTAACTGTGTTTGTTATTTAGCCAACAGTTGCAATGCATGTTATAAGCTCCGGAGCATGAGGTTTGACAGTGGCTGATGGTTGTGTGGTGGTGTTGGGTGGTTTCATGCTGCCATCTGTGTGTCCCCCCATCTCTCTCTCTCTCTCTCTCTCTCTCTCTCTCTCTCTCTCTCTCTCTCTCTCTCTCTCTCTCTCTCTCTCTCTCTCTCTCTCTCTCTCTCTCGCTCTCGCTCTCGCTCTCTCTCTCTCTCTCTCTCAACCTTTTTTTAGACTCAAAGGGAAGAAACTGTTTATTTGCAGGCCTACTAAATAGATGTGTCTAGATATTCCTGTAGTACAGCGTGTATATCATGCTCTTATCTTTGCATGTAGGTATTAGGTGACATTGTGTAAATTGTTTTTCTGTAAAGTGATTCCAAATGGAATTTCCCATTCCACTTCTGGTTTTATGTTTTGCATTCTAATCAGAAACTGATTTCAGACTGTGATGAGAAGTGGATGGATTCTTCATCCAATCAGTAACTCAGATCTATTAATTCAAGGGTCATTCATTGTTCCCAGCTTTCTTCTGCGTATTGCAGAGTGATGTGTCAGTGTGTCACCCATCATTATGTAACTGTCATTCAGAGGGAATACATTATGGAAGGTCACAGCTATGACTTCCACAAACTCCCAACAACATGGATGATCTTCCTGGGAGGAGAAGTTCTATATTTTCCAGGGAAGAGAATGGGAAAGGTCACTTGACTGGGATGAAAGCGACTGATCGGTGATTGTGATGGTCCCTTCAGAGCCCTGTGTCAGAACCAATTTCCCCATGTCAGATGGGGAACCCTCCACCACTACCCTCCACCACTATCCTCAGAACCTCTATCACTGTCTCCATCCATAGATCTACTGTTTCCCCATGTACAGACCTCCTTTTGCCCTATGTTAAAATCACTCTCCCCACTAGTACAGACCCCTTATGTACGAACCACTCTCCCACAGTGTCAGTCACCCTCCATTCCCCATCCTCTGAGCCACTCTCCCTCAATGTCAGGACAGAGTGCTCTGACCCAGCCTCCCCAGAGTGTAGGGTCTCAATCAGCCGCTCATCAACTCATAAATTGAATTTAAAAGTGAATGACGTCATCAGTGGGCTGCTCCGTTCATAAAAAATAGATTTATGGGGCTCTCTGAGATTCGGGAGTGTGTCAATCTGCTCCCTCAAATGCTGAGAGAGCACTACTTCAATTATATAGCCACTACCGCTGGTATACCTCCCACAGGCCATCATACAGTACCCCCCTCCACGCAACATTCCCAGCAAGGCAATCATATTTCCTTTCCTGATGTGATTCAAACATTTCTGAATGTCATGTCTTATCTCCTGGAATAATGAAGCCATGAGTCAGAAGTGATTTTTAAAGGCACCAATCAAGAAAAAAACGAACAAATGAAAATGTTGATTTAAAACACAATTTTGAAAGTGCATGAGACTTTATCTAGACTGTTTTGCTGCATCCACCGCCCTCTCCTCACATCCCATCCCTGCTGAATCTCTTCTCCTTCATCCTGAGAGAGACCGAGAGAGAGAGAGAAAGAAAGAGAGAGAGAGAGAGAGAGAGAGAGAGAGAGAGAGAGAGAGAGAGAGAGAGAGAGAGAGAGAGAGAGAGAGAGAGAGAGAGAGAGAGAGAGAGAGAGAGAGAGAGAGAGAGAGAGAGAGAGAGAGAGAGAGAGAGAGAGAGTGTGTGTTGGGAGCACTGAGTCCAATCTGTTCATTAGCTATGGCGCTAAGTTGATAAGTTCGCCGCAAACACCAAAGTAGCCTGCCATAAATAAACCCCAGCCACTTGTGCCGCTTCACACAACTTTGCCATTAGGGTTAATGACCGGTAACGCCTGGATTTATTGGCTGAATGACACACGCGCCACATATCATTACCTTAGCAATGCACGCTGCAGCCCCCGCCTGCACAACTCAATTAATGACAGGAACCACTCCCGCACCTATTTGTTTGCTTTCCAATTTAATGAACACATTAGAATCTCCGCCTGCTGCCACTGCCACTGCAGCCGCGACAGTAGGGTAGTAATATCTGCTGTCTAACTTGAACGTGATTATTATGACAGTTTGATACTGAAACACAGATAAAGATACAACGCAGGATCTCTGGATTAACTATGATGGAAGTGGTGGCAGATAAAACTTACTGGAGAATCAACACAGATGTCAACTCTGCCTTGAAATAACATTACAGTACTTTTACGCATGTTATAGAGCAGCCATTTCATGCAGTTATGGAGAAACTGAGAATGTACCTCTCTAGGATAAATAAACATGCCATACCTTTCCTCAGCAAAGAAAGGAAGCAATAAGGGAAACAGTCATGCTTTTTATCATCAAGTGAATGGATTAATAGAGGATTCACACAACCCTGCTTAAAGAGTATTTGCCCCCCATGCCTGTTACTACATCAGATAACAGCGTCTAAAGTCCATGAAACAACAAAGGCCTAATGTGAGTCGCTAAAGGATGATGTCCATGTTCTTTATAGTATCAGGTACTGTAGGCTACTGGAAAGAAAAACATGAAAGTGAATTGGCCACTTTACCTGCCAGACACAGACACAGACACAGACACACAGACACACACATTTTTGCTCTGATTCCTAGTCCATTCTCAGGGCAGGAGAGGAAGGAGGGATCGCTTGCATTTGGAGACTGACGAATCAGCAGAAAAGTGGATTGGGCTTCACACCAAAAGCCCATAGTGCTTTCTTCTTGGCAGAGGTGGTCAAGGCTTCAATCTCTGGGAAGGTACTTCAGAGGACAACAACATTCTAAACTTGTGCTTTAGCAATGCATGTTTCCTTAGATGTGATTCCTCTGACACAATGGCAGGCATAGCATTAACACTAAGCTACATAACAGGACATGGTCCCTGGGTTCTCCCACCACAGATACCCACCAATTAGCTGTTCAGAGAGTCAGTTGTTTCCCCCAGACTAATTCAATAGGAGCAGAGAGAGAGAGAGAGAGAGAGAGAGAGAGAGAGAGAGAGAGAGAGAGGGAGAGAGAGAGAGAGAGAGAGAGAGAGAGGGAGAGGGAGAGGGAGAGGGAGAGGGAGAGGGAGAGAGAGAGAGAGAGAGAGAGAGAGAGAGAGAGAGGGAGAGAGAGAGGGAGAGGGAGAGGGAGAGGGAGAGGGCGAGAGAGAGAGAGAGAGAGAGAGAGAGAGAGAGAGAGAGAGAGAGAGAGGGAGAGGGAGAGGGAGAGGGAGAGGGAGAGAGAGAGAGAGAGAGAGAGAGAGAGAGAGAGAGAGAGAGAGAGAGAGAGAGAGAGAGAGAGAGAGAGAGAGAGAGAGAACCTCTCATGATGTTCATTTGGTTGAGCTCAAGCAGTCACTTCCCTGTTATACACTTTAATAAGAGTCGGCATTAACACAGCCGCCACCCTTTCTCTCTGCTCTCTGTCGCAGAATAAATACATACTAATGCCATTCAGAATCAGCTTTGCCTGGGTCTGAGTATCCAACACTCAACTTTCAATGAATTATTTTCTTTCTGGATCTTTTGGTTGAGTACATTGAAGCTTTCTTCTTGCTTCCCAAAAAGATATGGAAGTCCCATTTGATGCCATATTCAAGCACTTAATTAATTGCAGTAAAATATCCTAAAATCACTGTGCAAGAAGTAGATAAAAATACTTGAATACATTTTTTAGATGCTGATTACTAATGCATTTCAGAGGGAAAAAATGTGTACAACCAGACCTTGTTCTCTATCTCTTCACCATCTCTTTCTCATCCCAATCTTCATTGTTTTAGACTTCCTAGATGACATCATAGCTTTGCTGGTAGTGTGTCGCCTGTGAGACAGCATTGGTAGGGGCGTACTGCGGTGAGTCACAGTCTCTCTATCTCATTAATCAGTGTCAGCCTAAACCAGCCAGTCAGGTCTGACCAAGCGGACAGGAACATTGCTACTCCAGGGAAAGGCAGAAACGTGGGCCTGATTAAAATTTGCTATTCGATAACAAAACATCTGCTCCAAATTAATTATCTCACTGTAGTCCAGCATGGCGAGCAAAAGGCGCATTTGTCAATGCCAAGCATGCAATTCCGTCCTGAATTTTGGCATTTTCTGTGCACGGAAATCACTCCAATGAATTAGTTTTCCATGTTGCAGCAAAATTTGAATTAATTTAGAGATGGTGGGCCAGGTTAACACAACATTTGTGTGGGTTAAAGGCTTGACAGGATGGAGTATTATGGATATAATTGGCTGTAATGATTACTAGCACTAGAAACAACAGTAAATATTAATTACATGACATATTCATTTAATTCCCAAGTGTAGTCTAATACTTTTAAACAGGTGCTATACGTCAGTTAGAGAGTTTGATGAACTGGGGAAGAAAAGCAACTGAGCATACAATTCGGATAGGTACCTGGCATGTGTGTGTGTGCAAGCATTGCGTGTGTGTGTGTGTGTGTGTATGTGTGTGTGTGTGTGTGTGTGTGTGTGTGTGTGTGTGTGTGTGTGTGTGTGTGTGTGTGTGTGTGTGTGTGTGTGTGTGTGTGTGTGTGTGTGTGTGTGTGTGTGTGTGTGTGTGTGTGTGTGTGTGTGTGTGTGTGTGTGAACACATGCATGTGTGCATGTCTGAGGTCTACTCAGCGGAGTTCTTTTTTCTCATGACTGAACGATGACACCTCCTGTCCAAACGTAATGCTCCCGTGAATACACTTAAGACAACCTAAGCTAACATATGTCACCATCTGCCTACACTCCTAAACCCAGTAACATATTCATATTTAGCTATCTCCCTGGGTCTGTCTGTCTGTCAGAATCCAAACATATTCATTTTTGTTCTTTTCTGTACACTTCCTCCTATCTTCCTCTTTTTTCCACTTGTACTTTCATGTCTTGAATCTCACTTCTGAATGTGGAATTTTCCCAGCTAGTGATGACAGTGCTCAATAGTGCTCACAAGAAGACTTTACTCTGTCTATCTATGGTTAATTACATGATAGCCCTGGCTTAACAGCCTTTCAGTTTCTTTGATCAAAGGTAAGGAGGAGGAGATCTGATCTCACAGTTATAATACAGATGCACTTCTCAATTCACAAGGACACTTATGAATATTTATAACGGCATTACCGGCTTGTTAATGCTAGATTAGGCTTCTCCCTAAGGTCCATTTCAATTTGCTCTTGACCTGTTAAATAGGGACATTACGTGTTGGATGTGAGCCCACTGTCAGAGGCCCCGGCCCCGGACCCCAGGGCCAAGCTTCTCATCTGGGAAGGAATTGGCCTGTCGTGGGCCCTCATATTGGGGAGATCAGCCATGAAATTGGTTCAAGGCATTTAAAAATTGCCTCTCAGGTTATTAGGGTCAGGGGGAGAACAATGGACACATATTGTGCTCCTCTCATAATGGGAGGGTCCATCGGTTTCACTGTGACTGCTTGAAAGCAGTTATCCAGTTTTGACTTTGGCATGTTAGAAAGTAAATGGCTTCGTTTTTGGTTTATAAACAAACTTACATTATCTTATTTTACATTCCTGACTGCCTCTCTCCTCAACTCTACTTCTCATGACCAGACTTTCCCTCTTCTTCCCTTAGCTGGTAAGAAACAGTGGCTTGTTGAGAAGCTAACTCTGCAACACTAGTTCTCTCGTGGCACATTGCATTTCTTTGCTTAAAACCTTTCTGGACTACCCAGCCCGGATCCGGGATCATTCTCATCAGAAACGCTGACTAGCATAGCATAGCCTAGCGCCACAGGGATATAATATAATATAATTTCATGAAATCACAAGTCCAATACAGCAAATGAAAGATAAACATCTTGTGAATCCAGCCAACATGTCCGATTTTTTAAATGTTTTACAGCGAAAACACAACATATATTTATGTTAGCTCACCACAATATCCAAAAATACACCGCCATTTTTTCACAGAGAAGATAGCTTTCACAAAACCCACAAATAGAGATAAAATGAATCACTAACCTTTGAACAACTTCATCAGATGACAGTCATATGACATCATGTTATACAATACATTTATGTTTTGTTTGATTATGTGCATATTTATAGCCACAAAACGTGGTTTTACATTGGCGCCATGTTCAGAAATGGCTCCAAAATAGCGAAAGTAATTACAGATAGCAACGTGAAATACAGAAATACTCATCATACACTTTGATGAAAGATACATGTTGTACATATAATTAAAGATACACTGGTTCTTAATGCAACCGCTGTGTTAGATTTAAAAAATAACTTTAGTAAAAAGCACAGCATGCAATAATCTGAGACAGCGCTCAGCCATTCTCCGCCATGTTGGAGTCAACAGAAATACGAAATTACATCATACATATTCCCTTACCTTTGATGATCTTTCATCAGAATGCAATGCCAGGAATCCTAGTTCCACAATAAATCGTTTTTAAGTTTTATAATGTCCATTACGTCTGTCGAATTAGCAACTTTGGCTAGCATGTGTAGTTCACGTGTCCATCGAACTTTACGCAAATGAATGAATATGTTTTTCTCATATATATCCAATAACGTCCCAGACTGAGTTTTTCTTCATGTTTATATAACGCATCGCAGACAAGGAGATCACATGCGTAGTCTGCGTGGCCAAGAACTGGCAATATGCCTGACCAGTCACTCCATTGGCTCTCATCCGGTCCCACATGAAGCTATATGCTTCATTCCACGTTCTACTGCCTGTTGACATCTAGTGGAAGGCGTATGAAGTGCATACAGATCCATAAATATAAGTCAATTGAATAGGCGATGCCTTTCACAGCGACTCATTTCAGAATTTTCACTTCCTGTTTGGAAGTTTGCCTGCCATATGAGTTCTGTTTTACTCACAGATATAATTCAAACAGTTTTAGAAACTTCAGAGTGTTTTCTATCCAATATAAATAATAATATGCATATCATATGATCTAGGACAGAGTACGAGGCCGTTTAATTTGGGCATAAATTCATCCAAAAGTGAAAATGTCGCCCCCTATCCCTAAGAAGTTTTAAAATCTATTTAGCATAGATGACAAGGGCGAGTTTTCACAAATAGCCTCTAAGCTTGAGAGGCAAAGAATTGTTTTTGACATTGGGTGTAAGTATGTGTGTGTGTGCGTGCGTGCGTGTGTGCGTGCGTGCGTGCGTGCGTGCGTGCGTGCGTGCGTGCGTGCGTGCGTGCGTGCGTGCGTGCGTGAGTGAGTGAGTGAGTGAGTGAGTGAGTGAGTGAGTGAGTGAGTGAGGACTCGTGATGCCTGTCAGGACGCAATATGCTAGCCTCACCCAATAGTAGGGTAGAGACAGGTTGGCAGAGACAACAGGGTGGGCAGAGACACTAAACAAAGCTAAAGGAAAAGACAAATGTCATTATGATGAATACCATTGTTAATAACAGCATTGAGGTAAACCCCATCACCACATGAACGCTAGCGTGTGATTAATGATTGGCTTGGAAAGGCTTTGAGAGGGGGGTGTTGTGACATGACTATCATTAATGTGATGACATGCTATTTATCGAATAATTACCTAACGTTTAATTATTACCCAAATGAAATTTAAAATCGCTGTTACAATCAAATGACGCCTCCTATTCGTCTCACTGTCAATCTCACTCGAGAAGGAAAAGACAAATGCCATTATGATGAATACCATTGTAAATAACAGCATTGAGGTGTCTGCAGATTGAATATAAACAGCACTTAAAGCCAGTCATTTGGCAGGCTCCTTCTCCACACCTGTCTAAGAACACAGAGGAAATTAGGGTGAAAGCATCTAAATCCAAAATACTCAAAAGCAGCTGCCAGGTGCTTGAAGCCAAAAACCATCCACACACAGTGGGGAAAAGGGGAAAAACTCCCACACCTCCACGGGTTCAGTTCCCAAAATCTTCAACTCCATCACACCCTCCATCCTCAACTTTACTCCACACCTACCCCCATCCTCAACCAACACCTACCTCCATCTTCCATCACACCCTCCATCCTCAATCTTACTCCACACCTACCTCCATCCACAACCTTACTCCACACCTACCTCCATCTTCCATCACACCCTCCATCCTCAATCTTACTCCACACCTAACTCCATCCTCAACCTTACTCCACACCTACCTCCATCCTCAACCTTACTCCACACCTACCTCCATCTTCCATCACACCCTCCATCCTCAACCTTACTCCACACCTACCTCCATCCTCAACCTTACTCCACACCTACCTCCATCCTCAACCTTACTCCACACCTACCTCCGTCTTCCATCACACCCTCCATCCTCAACCTTACTCCACACCTACCTCAATCCTCAACCTTACTCCACACCTACCTCCATCTTCCATCACACCCTCCATTCTCAATCTTACTCCACACCTACCTCCATCCTCAACCTTACTCCCCACCTACCTCCATCCTCAACCTTACTCCACACCTACAACCTCACTCCACACCTAACAATTCAGGATGATCTCTTGTTCTTTCAAGTTCAGCAAAACCTCACCAAGCTCATCCTCTCTTTAGTCTTTTCTTTGTTCCCTTCCAAAAAAACAAATCTTCCTTTAATCAAAACTTAGAGGCTCATTTTTTGTGTTTCTAAGGATGGGATAGGGACAGTGTCCCAATTAGACTCCAATCTGTCTCCCAGATCTTTTAATCTCCTTGTTTTGGTCGGATATGCACACCCAAGCATCATGGCTGCACAATCTGCAGACTCTCACACTCACGCATGCACACACACACACGACTCAAGGCTCATCCTCGCTAATTCAGAACTACGATTCCATTATTCACCCAATATCCACACTGGGGAATTCTGGGTAATTGATTCTAAGCCACCACCCTGTGATGTCACTGCCAGCCAAACAAAACAACAGGTGTGTGGCCTTGTTTGAGAGCTCCTCCACCACCAGGAGAAAAGGTTCTCCAAACAAAACTCCCATCGTCCAACAGTGATTTCCATTTATCGCCTTGCAGGCGTCGCAATACATATTCATAAGCCCTTATCTCATTAGGGACAAAATTCCTCTCCGAGTAATGACTGAATAGATCAGTTATCTAATCAAATCGTTTATATCCCTCCATCCTCTCTTGCCTTGCTTTATCGGCAGCAGAAATTACTGGAGATTTGGGTTTCTTACAGGCCTAAGTTTGATGGGGAGGGAGTTGGGGAGTTCAGATAAGGGAGCGTAGATAGAAGGAGGAGGGGGTTATCAAATAAATGAGAGCCTTAGGAAGGAAGCAGATGACAGTTTCCTTTCTCTACTCTCTTCTCTCCCTCACTTTCTTCTCAGGGTGTCATTACTGGGGCAGGAGGAGGAGACGGAGGAGGAGGATTTGAATTTCACAGCATTTTCTGTATTTTTTCTCTCTCGCTCCCAGTTTCTACTCTGTGTTCGGCAAAGTGCCAAAACCATCAAGCATCCATTTGAAGCTCTGGACCGAGGTTGTACACTTACATGGTGTTAGTTTACAATCTGCATGGGGATACACTGATTCCCCCTGTCTGTTTGAGGTTGTCAAAGTATTGGTAGATGAGACAAGCCTGGCTAGGTCCCATGCTGAGGTGAGGTATGAGCCTGCTTACAGCAGTGGTACATCTCTGAGCTCCCAGTGAGCTCCCAGTGAGCTCTCAGTGAGCTCTCAGTGAGCTCCCAGTGAGCACGTACAGGTTGCTTCACCGTCTGCAGGGCTTCTCAAGCAGCTGGCGAGAGAGAACAGCTTTTCCCTTTGGAGACGGCTATAAATGCCTGTCGAAGAGGATGTATGTGTTGAAGCACAGACAGAGGGAATCGATGTGAAATGTGACAGCAGCATGAACAGCCATTTTGGATGAATTAGAAATGCCATTCCCTGACTTCTGTAGCCCTCCCCTAATCTTGCGTGGCCAGCCTCCTGTCTTATTCGATTGGAGTCTGGCGAATTGGAAGTCTGGCAAATTTCACATTTGGATTTCGAGTTTAAATGAGAACAGTGCCATTCAACACTCTTACTCATTGGCTTTGAGTAGAAATTACATTTCCCTTCAGGAGAGGCATTTCTTTGTGTTTAGTTTTTAGTTTTTTCTTTGTCCGGGTCTTTGTCCGTGTCTTAGTAGCCTATGCCGTATTCCTTTGCATCTTGTGCATGCTAGATTGTTGAAAGTCCAATTTTTTTTTTACAAACACAACGTCTCCTTGGAACTGCGCCCATCCAAAATGTTTGATTGGTTTGATGTGGCAATGCGTTCCTAGTTTCCATCTAGAATCTACCAAACACCACCCATATGAGACTACTTTCTGAAGAGAACCTTTACAGGTTTTCAAAGTTAACGTGAATAAGCCTGGGCTTCCGAGGCTAGCCCTCCCCTAACTTCTGCTTTGCTGCTTATTGGAATTTAAAATGTAAAACTTTTAAAACTTGTTTGATTTAAGTTTTTTGGCGGGCTTTGTCTTCTGAAGTCATGTGTGTGAGAACAGACTGTTTGGAGTCACTGACCATCATGGTTAGCAGACACAAATGATCACCATGCAGATCTACATCATAGCAAAATGGGAGCTGACAGTTTGTGCCGAACGCATACACACACACACACACACACACACACACACACACACACACACACACACACACACACACACACACACACACACACACACACACACACACACACACACACACACACACACACAATCATACACACACTATTAAGGTGAACCACTGATCCATTGGATGTGTGCCTTGAATGGAATCTACCAATGGTCCTTATCCACTTTCTGGCAGAGAACAACACATCTGTTCCCACTCTACAGTCAGGGGATGAGAATAACTGTAACACAAGGTCTGTTGCTCAGTGATTGACCAGTGTGTTGATACTCTGGTGTGATCTACACTATCTTTAGGTAGTATTTTATTTTTTATTTTTTTACATGTGGTCTTCATCACTCCAGCACTCTACAGTGCAATTATCCCTACTAAGGATTTTTTTTTAAACACACCACCGGAGTGAGTCAGACAGAAAAACAACATCCATCCACCTGAGGAGAAATGAGCTGCTGTCACGGAACGACCCTGTGGCCTTAGGTATGAAGGAAAAACATAAATGTCCCCGTTCCCTTAGCTATGATGGGAAAACATAATCATCCTTGTGGCCTTAGCTATGATGGGCAAACATAATCATCCATTGGGCCTTAAAACTTCTTCTTAATAGGGGGCGCTATTTTCACTTTGGGAAAAAATCGTGCCCAAATTAAACAGCCTCGTACTCTGTTCTAGATCATACAATATGCATATTATTATTACTATTGGATAGAAAACACTCTGAAGTTTCTAAAACTGTTTGAATTATATCTGTGGGTAAAACAGAACTCATTTGGCAGCAAACTTCCAAACAGGAAGTGAAAATTCTGAAAATGGGGCTCTGTGTCAGGGCCTGCCTATTCAACTGGCTTATAGTTATGGATCTGTACGCACTTCATACGCCTTCCACTAGATGTCAACAGGCAGTAGAATGTTGAATGGGGTGTCTAGCTTGATGTGAGTCCGAATGAGAGCTTTTGGAGTGACAGGTCCGCCTTATTGGCAGTATTCAACTGCGCACCAGGGAACCCCACATTGTCTTCTGAAATGCGTTAGGTATACATGACGAAATGCTCCGGCTCGGACTTTATTGGATACATATGAGAAAAACATCATAAAGATGGATTTTCAACCGAGTTTGACCAGTTTATTCGACGTTTATTGTGAATTTTGGAAATGTTATTTTTTTCTTGGACATGTGCGCTCCACATGGCTAGCCAAAGTTGCTAATTCGACAGAAGAAATGTACATTCTAAAACAAAACAACGATTTATTCTGGAACTAGGACTCCTTGCACTACATTCTGATGGAAGATCATCAAAGGTAAGAAAATATTTATGATGTTATTTCGTATTTTTGTGGTTTATGTTGGCTCCAACAAGGCAGAGAATTGCTGGGCGCTGTCTCACAATATTGCATGCTGTACGTTGTAGTTCTTTTATTTTTCAAAATCTAACACAGCGGTTGCATTAAGAACCAGTGTATCTTTCATTTGCTGTACAACATGTATTTTTTAGTAAAGTTTATGATGAGTTTTTTGGTTAGATTACGTGACTGTCCAAAATTTATCCGGACAATTTGGGGCATTATGGCTACGTATTCACAATGTAAAACCACGATTTGTAGCTCTAAATATGCACATTTTCGAACAAAACATAAATGTATTGTATAACATGATGTTATAAGACTGTCATCTGATGAAGTTGTTCAAAGGTTAGTGATTCATTTTATCTCTATTTGTGGGTTTTGTGAAAGCTATGTTGGCGGTGAATAAATGGCGTTGTGTGTTTGGCTATTGTGGTGAGCTAATATAAATATATATTGTGTTTTCGCTGTAAAACACTTAAAAAATCGGAAATATTGGCTGGATTCACAATATGTTTATTTTTCATTTGCTGTACAACATGTATTTTTCATAAATGTTTTATGATGAGTATTTATATATTTCACGTTGCTCTCTGTAATTATTCTGGCTGTTTTGGTGCTATTTGTGACGGTGGCTGCAATGTAAAACTACGATTTATACCTCTAAATATGCACATTTTCGAATAAAAAACATAAATGTATTGTATAACATGATGTTATAAGACTGTCATCTGATGAAGTTGTTCAAAGGTTAGTGATTCATTTTATCTCTATTTGTGGGTTTTGTGAAAGCTATGTTGCCGGTGAAAACATGGTGAAAACATGGCGTTGTGTGTTTGGCTATTGTGGTGAGCTAATATAAATATATATTGTGTTTTCGCTGTAAAACATTTAAAAAATCGGAAATGATGGCTGGATTCACAAGATGTTTATCTTTCATTTGCTGTATTGTACTTGTGATTTCATGAAATTATATTATATGATATCCCTGTGGCGCTAGGCTAGGCTATGCTAGTCAGCTTTTTTGATGAGGAGGATCCCGGACCCGGGAGGGAGAAGCGGTAGAGGTTTTAACTATGATAGGCAAACATATCATCCTTTTGGCCTTATAATGGGCAAACAATCATACTTGTGGCTTTAGCTATGATGGGCAAACATAATCATCCTTGTGTTCTTAGCTATTATGGGCAAACAAAATAAACACAGATTATCTCCCCTCATTACTCTGTCTTAACCTGTTGGTTCTCATTTGGAGACTGCAGGGAGGAATGAATAGAGCTGAGACAGCGGAGACAGGACCAAAGTGTTGGTGTTAACAGAGCTCACCTGATCAATGGACGTGTCAGGAGCTCCTGAAGACAAGTCTGTGTGGGTTTACCATGTGAGGGAAAGCAGATTAGAGCAGCACTTTAAACCTCCGCTTTCTCTAGTGTCTCATATTGATGATGTAATTTCCTCTCGATCCATCAAGGACTGGTACAGTACCAGTCAAAACTTTGGACACACCTACTCATTCCAGTTTTTCATTATATTTACTATTTTCTACATTGTAGAATAATAGTGAAGACATCAAAACTATGAAATTACACATATGGAATCATGTAGTAACAAAAAAAGTGTCAAAAAAATCTAAATATATGTTATATTTGAGATTCTTCAAAGTAGCCATCCTTTTGCCTTTGCCTGGTCGTGCTGCTGCTCCAGTTTCAACTGTTCTGCCTGCGGCTATGGAACTCTAACCTGTTCACCGGACGTGCTACCTTGTCCCGGCCCTGCTGTTTTCGACTCTCT
Source organism: Salvelinus alpinus (assembly GCF_045679555.1). Taxonomy (NCBI): domain Eukaryota; kingdom Metazoa; phylum Chordata; class Actinopteri; order Salmoniformes; family Salmonidae; genus Salvelinus; species Salvelinus alpinus. The sequence continues at coordinate 21,683,463 of NC_092118.1, forward strand.
CTCTCTGCTGCACCTGCTGTCTCTAACTCTGAAAGACCGGCTATGAAAAGCCAACTGACATTTACTCCTGACGTGCTGACCTGTTGCACCCTCTACAACCACTGTGATTATTATTTGACCCTGCTGGTGATCTGTGAACGTTTGAACATCTTGGCCATATACTGTTATAATCTCCACCCGGCACAGCCAGAAGAGGACTGCCCACCCCTCATAGCCTGGCTCCTCTCTAGGTTTCTTCCTAGGTTCATGCCTTTCTAGGGAGTTTTTCCTAGCCACCGTGCTTCTACATCTGCATTGTTGCCGTTTGGGGTTTTAGGCTGGGTTTCTGTATAGCACTTTGTGACATCGGCTGATGTAAAAAGGGCTTTATATATACATTTGATTGATACATTTGATTGAAGACAGCTTTGCACACTCTTGGAATTCTCTCAATCAGCTTCATGAGGAATGCTTTTCCAACATTCTTGAAGGAGTTAACACATATGCTGAGCACTAGTTGGCTGCTTTTCCTTCACTCTGCGGTCCAACTCATCCCAAACCATCTCAATTGGTGGAGATACAGTCTGGTGGTGTGTTTTGGGTCATTGTCCTGTAGAAAAACTAATGATAGTCCCAATAAGCACAAACCAGATGGGATGGCATATCACTGCAGAATGTTGTTTATTCTAAATAAATCACTGACAGTGTCACCAGCAAAGCACCCCCACACCTCCTCCTCCATGCTTCACATTGGAAGCACACATGCGGAGATCATCCGTTCACCTACTCTGCATCTCACAAAGACACGGCGGTTAGAACCAAAAATCTCACATTTGGACTCATCAGACCAAAGGACAGATTTCCACCGGTCTAATGTCCATTGCTCGTGTTTCTTGGCCCAAGCAAGTCTCTTGTTTTTATTGGTGTCCTTTAGTAGTGGTTTCTTTGCAGCAATGAAGGCCTCATTCACACAGTCTCCTCTGAACAGATGATGTGTCTGTTACTTGAACTCTGTGAAGCATTTATTTGGGCTGCATTTTCTGAGGTAGGTAACTCTAATGAACTTATCCTCTGCAGCAGAGGTAACTCTGGGTCTTCCTTTCATGTGGCGGTCCTCATGAGAGCCAGTTTCATCATAGCGCTTGATGGTTTTTGCGACTGCACTTGAAACTTTCAAAGTTCTTGAAATTTTCCGCATTGACTGACCTTCATGTTATAAAGTCATGGACTGTTGTTTTTCTTTGCTTATTTGAGCTGTTCTTGCCATAATAGGGATTTGTTATTTTACCAAATAGGGCTGTCTTCTGTATACCACCCTTACCTTGTCACAACACAACTGATTGGCTCAAATGCAGAAATTAACTTAATAAGGCACACCTGTTAATTGAAATGCATTCCAGGTGACTATCTCAAGGTGGCTACTTTGAAGAATCTCAAATATTGTCACGCCCTGACTATAGAGAGCCATTGTTTCTCTATGGTATAGTAGGTCAGGGCGTGACTGGGGTTTTCTAGTCTATGATTTCCATGTGGTGTTCTAGTTTATTATTTCTATGTGGCGTTCTAGTTTTCATATTTCTATGTTGGTATGCTTGATATGGTTCCCAATTAGAGGCAGCTGGTAATCATTGTCTCTAATTGGGGATCATATTTAGGTAGCCTTTTTTCCACCTGTGTTTTGTGGGATATTGAATTTTGGTAGTTTGAGTTAGTGTATGTAGCACCTCTGTAGTCACGGTTTGTTGTTTGTTTCTTGTTTCGTTTATAGTTTCACTGAAAAAAATGATGTGGAACTGTAATCACGCTGCGCCTTGGTCCTTCTCTACAAACGATCGTGACAAATATAAAATATATTTTGATTTGTTTAACACTTTTTTAGTTACTACATGTTTCCATGTGTGTTATTTCATAGTTTTGATGACTTCACTATTATTCTACAATGTAGAAAATAGTAAAATATAAAGAAAAACCCTGGAATGAGTAGGTGTGTCCAAACTTTTGACTGGTACTGTACATCCCTGTCAACCAAGTTGTGAGATTAATATGAACCCATTTGCCTACAGTTGAGGGTTGATTTGATGTGCTCTCATTTTAATAGCCCTCGCAACACACTTATCTAGCTAGTCACGGTTAACGCTTTACACTCCTGGAAATTGGCCTATATGGATCGGGCTAAATTGAAATGTTTCTTGCAGAAGAAGTATGAAAATGAATAAGCATTCTAGTAATGGCAAGGGAACCGTTTGGAGGTTACAGGACAATTATTAGACCAACAGTTCACCTGACACAAGACTGAATCCAAACATTACACTGTTGATGCTATGTGCATTTTACATTTACTGTACTTTTTGCCGCATTTGTTGATAACGAAATCTGAAAATACTCCGAATACATTCAGTAACATGATAAGAATATTCCTGGATAATGTGGGGTAGGTGCAACATAAGACAACACAATGACACGGGTTTGAGAGAAAGGACTAAGTAGTGTCTCCATGTGGCCACACACCTCTCCAAAGTGTGTAAAGAATTTCCCATTTGCACTTCTATAACTCAAAGAAGTCTTCAACTACAAGGGGCTTTTTTGAGCTCTCTTAGCTGTGCAGCTACCAGCTAGAGCAAACACACTTGTAGTTGTTTTGCTTGGAACACAGCCCTGCAGTTGTTTTGTTTGGAACACAGCCCTGCATCCCCGCCATCACACAAATACTGTTGTTGTTTACGCAATCCATAAACGTCCCCATTATAAATCACAATCTGGGTCAGGTGGGGATCATATGAAAGTTTGTTCTATTGCCAACCTGACTAGCTAAGTTACAAAATATGACCTTACAGTGTCAGGCTTTCACAAGGCAATTCAGAGAAACCAAACATCATTTTGATGCGCATAGAAAAGAGTAATGCGTGCATTCAGGTGCGTGTTCCGCAGAAAATGTTCTTCACAATAGACAAACATCAGCTCATTCTGTTCAGAACAACCCAGGGTATAACGCCATGTCATCTTGTAACTGTCCAGAAAATATAGTGAACATAAACGTTGGCACTGTATACTGTATGACACAGTGGAGGCTGCTGAGGGGAGGATAGCTCATATTAATGGCTGGAACGCAGTGAATGGAATGGCATCCATGTGTTTGATGTATTTGCTACCATTCCATGAACTCTGCTCCAGCCATTACCATGAGCCCGTCCTCCCGGAATAAGGTGCCACCAACCTCCTGTGGAATGACATGAGTTATATCATATGGAAATGTGAAGTGCACATTTGGAGTCATGGGTGTTTGTCTTGCTTGTATGACATCAAAGCGGTATTTAAATACACCGAGTCCTCTGAATTTACTGCATTTCCCTCACTCAGACAAGAAAACATTTGCAAAAGTTGCCCGATTAGCAGGTTGGATGGGGTCAGCTTCTTGTTGCATGCAGTGCTCAAGTTCAAAATGACTGTCAGTCAAAACCCATACAGCACTGTGAAGTGCTGAGCCTGAGTTCTGACGTCATTTATAGCATATTACTGTATAGCCACAGCCACTGCCAAATCTTCCATTTTCAACCTGAAGGTACGAGTGTAAAGGGCTACACACAAATTAGTTTAAATTGTGAGAAAACAAAAATCATAATTTGTCAAATTTGTCAGTGCAGAGACATTTCTGGAACACGGAACTGCTTCTATCCATCAGATGAAATACACCAGGAAGCAGAGATGACACACTCTCATCTTGGAGGGAAAAGATTTACATTGCATTAATAATTTCCATCTAGCGCTGACAAGTGCAGTGAACCTTCATTTGCAATGCTTGATTTAGCTTTTCTAATTTCCCGTTAGGCGAGGAACGACATTTAAACTGGCATCATTACAAACTGGAAAAGTTAGGAATGGAGTCACAGTGTTAACATCTTTAAATATCGCCTCCTTGCTCCGATGACACTTGTTATTATTTAGGATGAGTGGGAAGACAGCCATAGTATATCTGCTTCTTTCAGAGGTGTTGTGTTGGATGTATGAGCAGCCCAGAGATTTGTTTAACACAATGTTCCAGACTACAATTAAAATCCAGAGCAATTACTGGATATTCTAACAAATGTCATGCTCAAATAAACTTGACTCGGCTAACAGGCATGCACTAGCAAATCATCATGTCTCCTGGCTATAAAGAGAAGGTTATCACAGAAACCATGGCAAAAAAAACACACACACATCCTGTCAAACTGAACAGAACTTGAATATAGGTCGATAGTCATTAACCATTCTCCGATACCAGACAATACCTGGGACCATAGTCAAATCAGACAATGTAATAATGATGCACATGTTTCCCATTACTGTGTATTGGCCAGGGTAATCACTGGGGTCCTAAGGCAGATCCCAGTTATCTGGCCACTTTCTCTGTTAACTATGCTAGTCTGACAGTGACAAAAAGGACAGCAGACAAGGTGAATACCCCATGGAATAAACCCACATCACTATACAGCTTTTACCTAAGAGAAAAAGGCTACTATGCTAATATGGCTCCTGCATGTCATTGCTAACAGTTTGTGGCAGCTAGGCATCCTCGGCACACGCTAGGCCACTAGAGCAAAAACAAAAACCTTGCTAGGCAACAACAGCTGGAGCTGATGCCTCTTTGGAGCCCCTGGAATCCCCGCTGCATGCGCTAAGCTAATCATCATGCTTAAAAGGTCATTAGCACTAATTACCATGCAAATACCTCTGTTATTTATTCACCCCATTCATATTAAGAGGAAAGCTTATTTCCACCGAGCACATAACTATGGAGATTAGACAATGACTTCCTCTATTGCTGAAGTAATGTGGCGTGGTGGCTTAGCGACAAGGGCCTTCTGTATTTGTTACAATGAAAGGAGCAGTGGGATGGGATTAATGTGTTGTGATCTCATGGTGACTGTCCTACGGTGTAGCACATTCAACTAATGTGTGTGCAACAGGAACAAATTATATGTGTGTCAAAAACACCACAATCAATGCTACCAACCCAAATCTCTTGGCAAGGAAACTGAATAAAACACAGACGTACAGTACTTTAATAGGGTAAGTATATGTGGCAGTGAACACACCATTTGTTTCATTCTGCATTAAAACTTCTTGCGACTACAGGGGGTGCTGTTCCGAATTAGCATTTTGTCGTCTCCAAATTAAACTGCCTAGTACTCAATTCTTGCTCGTACAATATGCATATTATTAATTATATTGGATAGAAAACACCTTCTAGTTTCATACAACGTTGAAATTATGTCTGTGGGTGACCCAGAACTCTTTCTACAGCGAAATCCATGACAGACAGTGAAAGGTCTGAGAGCGAAGCTCTGGTTTCAGATCAGTTTTTAAGGTCTCTGTCTATCCTATGGAACGACACGAACTGCACCCGCCTTCCCCTGGATGTCAGTAACCAATGAGAAGTGGAATGGGCCTTCTAGGTAGCTCTCAGAGGTTATAAAAGACCAAGGAGTGAGAGTAGCCCCCCTTTCGACGCTCGCCCTTACGCAGGAAGGGACCTCCGGACGCCATTTTCACAGGCTCGGTTATCAACTTGAAATGTATCCGTCTGTAATTTAATTCGATATAGGACTTAGAAACATCATAAGGTAGTTAATTTAAACCGTTTTATAGCAATTTATATCCGTTTAGTGCGATTTTGAGGAATTTCTTTGTTGTGCACTCTGAAACTTTGGACACGTTTTGGGGTCCCGTTCGATCGTTAGTGGATATTTCGAAGGACAGAGGACATCTATCGACCAAAAGACGTTTATAACATAGAAAGGATACATTGCCCAAGAATATGATGGAAGAACAGCTCAAAGTAAGCAATATTTAATATGATAAATTGTTGTTCTGTCGAAATATTTTAAACGCATATTTCGCCATTTTGTTTGGTATAGCTTCACTTGGCGAACCCTGTATTGAAAAGTAAGGATAATTTTAAAAATGTAAATCAGCGGTTGCATTAAGAACTAATTTGTCTTTCGATTCCTGTCAACCCTGTATTTTTTAGTCAAGTATATGATTAGCTTTCAATTAAACTAGATCACTCTGATAGATGACGTCAGACATATTGAGGCTTGATTTCCTAGTATTTTTATTGTGTAACCACGGTTTTGTATGGCTAAATATGCACCTTTTCGAACAAACTGTATATGTATGTTGTAAAATGATGTTACAGGAGTGTCATCGGAAGAATTCTGAGAAGGTTAGTGAAAAAATTAATATCTTTTGGCGGTGATTACGTTATAGCGCTCTTTGGCTGGAATCGATGCTCTGGTAACGTTTGCACATGTAGTATGCTAACTTATCGATTTATTGTGTTTTCGCTGAAAAACGCTTAGAAAATCTGAAATATGGTCTGAAATCACAAGAACTGGGTCTTTCCATTGCTATGCTTTGTCTATTTTTATGAAATGTTTTATGATGAGTAAATTGGTCATACACGTTGCTCTATCTAGTAATTCTAGTCGATTTGTGATGGTCGGTGCAATTGTAAACTGTGATTTCTACCTGAAATATGCACTTTTTTCTAACAAAAACTATCCTATACCATGAATATGTTATCAGACTGTCATCTGATGGTTTTTTTTATAGGTTATTGGCTATCAATATCTTAGTTGAGCCGAATTGGTGATAGCACCTGAAGGAGTAAGAAACTGATGGAGTTAGAATAGTGGTGTATTTTGCTAACGTGTTTAGCTAATAGATTTACATATTTTGTCTTCCCTGTAAAACATTTTAAAAATCTGAAATGGTGGCTTTATTCACAAGATCTGTATCTTTCATCTGGTGTCTTGGACTTGTGATTTAATGATATTTAGATGCTACTATCTACTTGTGAAGCTATGCTAGCTATGCTAATCAGTGTGTGGGGGGTGGGGGGTGCTCCCGGATCCGGGATTGATACTCGTGAAAGGTTAACAAACGATGCCAAGCCTACCACATATTCCCTGGGAGACCACAATTATGTCAAATTAAGAGCTGTTTTCTGTCTGTGAGGCAGCGACTCCTTCCTTACTCTCTCATTGTTCTAGCAAGGCCCAATCCCTCGGTGAGCAAGGAGCTGCTGTGATGCTGTAATCAAAGCTCTGCTCAGGCATCTCATATTGGACTGTTCCAGCACTCCTTAAAAACTATTAATAGACAGAAGATGTCTTGGAATTCCAACGGGACACAATGTTATCTGCACGCTAGCGTAGCTTTACACAGCCTTCAGGTGTTCATTAAATCTCCATTGACGTTTTGCCTTCCCAGCCCACAGGATGGAAAATCTGCAGCCCAGATACTGTGGGGGTAGGTAACACCACAGCAGGCACATACTGTATGTATAAATCTTCCCATGAAACGGATTCCAGCCCACAGGTGAGGGGGGAAGCAACGCGGTGACAAAAGGTTTTCCATGTTTAGGAACGACAAGTTTCTGAGAGCGTCCGCCACTGCTTCTCAGTAGGGCTGTAAATTGATTTGCTGACCGACCGTAGACGTCCTGAGTGGCTATCGGTAAGCCAGACAGCGCAGCCTGGATCCACTGCTGCTGTCTGGCACACTCATTCATCAACCCAGTGCCTGACAACACACAGGCAGCTTCAGCAGAAACCAGGGGCAAGGGACAAGGGGGATAGGGGGTATTATTAAGGTAACTGGTTCTGATGCCCCAATTCAATCTCTATTCCTCTCCAGGCCACTTGTTCTATTCTTTTTTTATTTCTCCCCTCACATCCTTTGTTCTTTAAAGAGGTCAGTGTTTATTAAGAGCTGGTGTGCAGTGATGCGCTGTGGGAGGTCTGCAGCACACCGTGGGGACCAGCGAAGGTGACTGATGATTGCTTCACTATCTCAGGCCAAGGCCAGACCTAATTCAGGCTGAACGAGGCTACTCGCTCAGATACCATCCACACACACACACACACCCAACACACACTTCACTTCACAGCATTATTTCAGCTTCCTTTAGTTGAAATGTCAAAGACCAGCTTTTAGATGCTCATCGAAGCACCACATCACTTCTCAGGAGAGACAGCCAACCCTGGCAGAGGATACACTTGTGTTGTTATTGAAAGTTTCTCACTGGAGAACTTTTGAGCATACGTAGCTGACAAAAACACAAAAACTGATTGTATTACAAAATAAAGGACTCCAAAACGAATGACAAACATCTAGCCTATGCCAAAGGGTATTTTAGGCATTAGGTTAAAATAAGTATATTGACTGCCAAACTTTGTATGCAAGCCCCAAAAATGATTTGATTTGATTCTGACATGCTTCAGTGCCTTGTTGACTCTGTCTTAATCACAGGTCAGCAGGAAAGGTCCTCTGGACTGACTGGCTGTAGATGTGATTGCTGGCACCGACTGCCTCACTGCTCATGAAATCTTTTATGGGTTGCTCACACAGGTTTTACAGTGCTGACAGACTTGTATACTGTTACAGCATCTGCAGTAAAACAGTGGTATGGAATGCAATGAACTGCAATGAAGCCGGGCTAGAGACAGGCTGCTGAACTGTTGTAGTCAGTCAACCACATATGCCCAATACATTTACATTTACATTTAAGTCATTTAGCAGACGCTCTTATACACACTGACAGGGAATGGACAGATGCATAATGACACACTCAAGTCAAGATGCAGCCAAGCAATCTGAATGACTCTCGCTTCCCAACACAAACAATGAGTGGCGGTGAATACAAATACTACTAAATCCTACCTTATCTTTCAAAAAAAATTGCAACCGGCCTAATAAAACACACTCTCTTCCAACATGTGAACAATAAAACAGAAGGGGGATCTATCATTTACAGGAAGTAAAATATAGAAGAGCAGATTTCTAATTGTGTTTAATGGGTTTGTAAAAATTAACAAGTGCTGTTTAGCACAGTGCTAAATTGACTTCTAACCCTATGGCTGGTTTACACAGGGTCAGAGAAGCTGCTGGCTAATTTCCAATTCCTAGGTTGCATCATATTTTCACATACTTTCATATTTTCCATAGCACTCACTTCTGTCATCATGAAGTGCTTTGAGAGGCTAGTTAAGGATCAACTCACCTCCACTTTACCCGACACACAAAACCCACTACAATGTGCATACCACCCCAACAGATCCACGGACAAAGCAATCGCACTGCACACAGCCCTATCCCACCTGGACAAGAACATATATGTAAGAATGCTGTTCATCGACTACAGCTCAGCCTTCAACATCATAGTGTCCTCCAAGTTCATCACTAATCTCAGGGCCCTGGGTCCGAACCACGCCTTGTGCAAATGGATCGTGGACTTCCTGACCAGCCGACTCAAGGTGGTGAAGGTAGGCAACAACACCTCCGCCATGCTGATCCTCAACCGTGGGGGCCCTACAAGGGTGTGTGCTCAGCCTCTTCCTGTACTTCATGTTCCCCTAAGACTGCGTGGCCACTCATGTTTTCAACTTCATCATCAAGTTTGCTGACAACACAACCTTGATAGGCCTGATTACCAACAACGAAGAGACAGCCTACAGGAAGGAGCTGACAGCCCGCACAGGTGGTGCCAGGAAAATAACCTCTCCCTCAACGTCAGCAAATCTAAGGAGCTGATTGTGGACTTCAGGAGACAGCAGAGAAAGAGCACACCCCCATCCACATCGACAGGGCCGCAGTAGAGAAGGTGAAAAGCTTCAAGTTTCTTGGCATGCACATCACTTACACCCTGAAATTTGCCCCCAGTACAGCCTCAATTCATCGCAGCATGGACTATACAAGGTGTTGAAAGCATTCCACAGGGATGCTGGCCCACGTTGACTCCAATGCTTCCCACAGTTGTGTCAAGTTGGCTGGATGTCCTTTGGCTGGTGGATCATTATTGATACACAAAGGAAACTGTTGAGTGTGAAAAACCAAGCAGCTTTGAAGTTCTTGACACAAACCGGTGGGGCTGGAACCTACAGTGCCTTGCAAAAGTATTCATCCCCCTTGGCGTTTTTCCTATTTTGTTGCATTACAACCTGTAATTTAAATGGATATTTATTTGGATTTCATGTAATGGACATACAAAAAATAGTCCAAAAAGGTGAAGTGAAATGAAAAAAATTACTTATTATTTTTGTTATAAAAAACCACTAAGCAAGCAGCACCATGAAGACCAAGGAGCTCTCCAAACAGGTCAGGGACAAAGTTGTGGAGAAGTACAGATCAGGGTTGGCTTATAAAAAAATATCTGAAACTTTGAACATCCCACGGAGCACCATTAAATCTGTTATAAAAAATGTAAAGAACATGGCAACACAACAAACCTGCCAAGAGAGGGCCGCCCACCAAAACTCATGGACCAGTCAAAGAGGGCATTAATCAGAAAGACAAAAAAGAGACCAAAGATAACCCTGAAGGAGCTGCAAAGCTCCACAGTGGCGATTGGAACATCTGTCCATAGGACCACTAAGCCATACACTCCACAGAGCGGGGCTTTACAGAAGAGTGGCCAGAAAAAAAGCATTGCTTAAAGAGAAAAATAAGCAAACACGTTTGGTGTTCGCCAAAAGGCATTTAGGAGACTCCCCAAACATATGGAAGAAGGTACTCTGGTCAGATGAGACAACAATTTTGCGTTTTGGCCATCAAGGAAAATGCTATGTCTGACGCAAACCCAACACCTCTCATCATCCCGAGAACACCATCCATACAGGCAAGCTTCCGCTTTCAAGGTGCGGGACTATAACCCGGAAGCAGAAATCCTGCTATGCCCTGCGACAAACCATCAAACAGGCAAAGCGTCAATACAGGGCTAAGATTGAATATTACTACACCGGCGTCGATGCTCGTCTTATGTGGCAGGGCTTGCAAACTACTACAGACTACAAAGGGAAGCACAGCCACGAGCTGCCCAGTGACACGAGCCTACCAGACGAGCTAAATCACTTCTATGCTCGCTAACTGGCTACCAGCTAACTGGCTACTAGCTATCCGGCTACGAGCTAACCACGGCCCGCTAGCTGTCTAGAGCACATCGGACAAATTCTTTGACCACTATACCTAGTTTGCCAATCGGCCTGGTTTACCACACGGTGCCCTGCGGATCCGTCTTCTGAACCGGAACCCCAACAGAAGTGAGCCAGCTAACTAGCTAGTAGTCAGCTAGCCGCTGCTAGCGGTCATCAGCTACCTCTAGAATGGACAACTTTCGCCAGTCTGCACAGCGCGACTCAAACCAGAGCAAATCTGACTTATTTTTCTCCATATCTCCGGATTCCTACCGCAAGCTCTCAACTTTTTTCTTTTTTTTCTTCACATGGATCATCGCAGCTAGCTAGCTGCTATCCGAGTGGCCACTCCTGGCTAATGTCCCTGTCCCGAAGCAAGAACCAATTAGCCTGGAGCTAGCCCTGCCAGACCCATCTCCCGGCTAGCCAAAGAGGCCCATCAGCCACTCCCTGTGCTACTATACTTAGTTTGCCAACTAGCCCGGACCCCCACCGACCCATCACGACTGGACCACTGACGTGATTTGCCCGAGGGGGTTTTCTCAACTGGCTCTGCCTTCGCGTCGTCCCCTGAATGCCCATCCGTTAGTCTGCTTGCCGCGGCCTGCTAGCTGTCCAGAGCACATCGGACTAGTTAGCTTAAGATGCCCATCGGACAAATTCTTTGGCCACCATACCTATTTTGCCAATTGGCCTGGTTTACCACACGGAGCCCTGCTGATCCGTCTGCTGACGTAATAGCACGAGGGGGCCACAACAGGGGGCCCCCACAACAGGGGGCCACGTCCTTGGAAGGACGTCTGTTGCGACGTCCTTCCAAGGCCTTTCTGCTAACTTGCTGCCTGAAGCCACTCACTGGACTCCTTTGATTCACTCGGATACGCATGTCTCTCGCTAACGTCAATATGCCTTGTCCATTGCTATTTTGGTTAATATTTATTGCCTTATTTCACTGTAGAGCCTCTAACCCTCCTCAATACGCCTCATTAAACACTTTAGTTCCACCTACCAAACATGCGATGACATCACCTGTTTTAAATGATTTTTCTAGAGACATTATCTCTTTCATCGTCACTCTATGCACAGGTTTACCCCCAGTGTATTCACATCCTACCATACCTTTGTCTGTACATTATGCCTTGAATCTACTCTACCGTGCCCAGAAATCTGCTACTTTTACTCTCTGTTCCGAACGTACTAGGCAACCAGTTCTTATAGCCTTTAGCCATACCCTTATCCTACCCCTCCTCTGTTCCTCTGGTGATGTGGAGGTTAATCCAGGCTCCACTCCCATTCCCCAGGCGCTATCATTTGTTGACTTCTGTAACCGTAAAAGCCTTGGTTTCATGCATGTTAACATTAGAAGTCTCCTCCCTAAGTTTGTTTTATTCACTGCCCTAGCACACTCTGCCAACCCGGATGTCCTAGTCGTGTCTGAATTCTGGCTCAGAAAGACTACCAAAAACCCTGACATTTCCATCCCTAACTATAACATTTTCCGACAAGATAAAACTGCGGTGTTGCAATCTACTGCAGAGATAGCCTGCAGAGTTCTGTCTTTACAATCCAGGTCTGTACCCAAACAATTCGAGCTTCTACTTTTAAAAATCCACCTTTCCAGAAATAAGTCTCTCACCATTGCCGCTTGCTATAGACCACCCTCTGCCCCCAGCTGTGCCCTAGACACCATATGTGAACTAATTGCCCCCCATCTATCTTCAGAGCTCGCGCTGCCAGGTGACCTAAACTGGGACATGCTTAACACCCCGGCCATCCTACAATCTAAGCTTATTGCCCTCAATCTCACACAAATGATCAATGAACCCACCAGGTACAACCCCAAATCCGTAAACACGGGCACCTTCATAGATATCATCCTAACCAACTTGCCCTCCAAATACACCTCTGCTGTTTTCAACCAAGATCTCAGTGATCACTGCCTCATTGCCTGCATCCGTAATTGGTCTGTGGTCAAAGAACCACCCCTCATTACTGTCAATCGCTCCCTAAAACACTTCAGCGAGCAGGCCTTTCTAATCGACATGGCCCGGTTATCCTGGAAAGATATTGAACTCATCCCATCAGTAGAGGATGCCTGGTTGTTCTTCAAAAGTGCCTTCCTCACCATTTTAAATAAGCATGCCCCTTTCAAAAAATGTAGAACCGGGAACAGATATAGCCCTTGGTTCTCTCCAGACCTGACTGCCCTTGACCAGCACAAAAACATCCTGTGGCGTTCTGCATTAGCATCCATTAGCACCGTGATATGCAACTTTTCAGGGAAGTTAGGAAACAATATACACAGGCAGTTAGGAAAGCTAAGGCTAGCTTTTTCAAACAGAAATTTGCATCCTGTAGCACAAACTCAAAAACGTTCTGGGACACTGTAAAGTCCATGGAGAATAAGAGCACCTCTTCCCAGCTGCCCACTGCACTGAGGCTAGGAAACACTGTCACCACCAATAAATCCACTATAACTGAGAATTTCATAAAGCATTTTTCTACAGCAGGCCATGCTTTCCACCTGGCTACCCCTACCCCAGTCAACAGCCCTGCACTCCCCACAGCAGCTCGCCCAAGCCTCCCCCATTTCTCCTTTACACAAATCCAAAGAGCTGATGTTCTGAAAGAGCTGCAAAATCTGGACCCCTACAAATCAGCCGGGCTAGACAATCTGGACCCAGTCTTTCTAAAATTATCTGCCGAAATTGTTGCAACCCCTATCACTAGCCTGTTCAACCTCTCTTTCGTATTGTCTGAGATTCGTAAAGATTGGAAAGCTTTAGTCTTTAGTCATGAATGCACATCAGCCACGCTCAAGGTTCTAAATGATATCATAACCACTATCGATAAGAAACAATACTGTGCAGCCGTCTTCATCGACCTGGCCAAGACTTTCGACTCTGTCAATCACCACATTCTTATTGGCAGACTCAACAGCCTTGGTTTCTCAAATGATTGCCTCGACTGGTTCACCAACTACTTCTCTGATAGAGTTCAGTGTGTCAAATCGGAGGGCCTGTTGTCCGGACCTCTGGCAGTCTCTATAATTTCTCAGGCCGACTCTCTTCTCTGTATACATCAATGATGTCGCTCTTGCTGCTGGTGATTCTCTGATCCACTTCTACGCAGACGACACCATTTTGTATACATCTGGCCCTTCTTTGGACATTGTGTTAACTAACCTCCAGACGAGCTTCGATGCCATACAACTCTCCTTCCGTGGCCTCCAACTGCTCTTAAATGCAAGTAAAACTAAATGCATGCTCTTCAACCGATCACTGCCCGCACCTGCATTCCCGTCCAGCATCACTACTCTGTATGGCTCCGACTTAGAATATGTGGATAACTACAAATACCTAAGTGTCTGATTATAAGGTAAACTCTCCTTCCAGACTCACATTAAGCATCTCCAATCAAAAATGATATCTAGAATCGGCTTCCTATTTCGCAACGAAGCATCCTTCACTCATGCTGCCAAACATACCCTCGTAAGACTGACCCTCCTACCGATCCTCGACTTCGGCGATGTCATTCATAAAATAGCCTCCAACACTCTACTCAACAAATTGGATGCAGTCTATCACAGTGCCATCCGTTTTGTCACCAAAGCCCCATATACTACCCACCACTGCGACCTGTACGCTCTCGTTGACTGGCCCTCGCTTCATACTCGTCGCCAAACCCACTGTCTCCAGGTCATCTACAAGTCTCTGCTAGGTAGAGCCCCGCCTTATCTCAGGTCACTGGTCACCATAGCAGCACCTACTCGTAGCACGCGCTCCAACAGGTATATCTCACTGGTCACCCCCAAAGCCAATTCTTCCTTTGGATGCCTTTCCTTCCAGTTCTCTGCTGCCAATGACTGTAACGAACTGCAAAAATCACTGAAGCTGGAGACTCATATCTCCTTCACTAGCTTTAAGCACCAGCTGTCTGAACAGCTCACAGATCACTGCACCTGTACATAGCCCATCTGTAAACAGCCCATCCAACTACCCTCATCCCCATACTGTATTTCTTTACCTTGCTCCTTTGCACCCCAGTATCTCTACTTGCACATTCATCTTCTGCACATCTAACATTCCAGTGTTTAATTGCTATATTGTAATTACTTCGCCACCATGGAGCAATTTATTGCCTTAACTCCATTATCTTACCTCATTTGCACTCACTGTATATAGACTTTTTGTTTTCATCTTTTCTACTGTATTATTGACTGTATGTTTTGTTTATTCCATGTGTAACTCTGTGTTGTTGTATGTGTCGAACTGCTATGCTTTATCTTGGCCAGGTCGCAGTTGCAAAGGAGAACTTGTTCTCAACTAGCCTACCTGGTTAAATAAAGATTAAATTAAAAAAATACAAAAATGTTCTGACCAACTGTCAGGTGGCTTCACTGACATTTTCAACATGTCCCTGATTGAGTCTGTAATACCAACATGTTTCAAGCAGACCACCATAGTCCCTGTGCCATAGAACACAAAGGCAATCTGCCTAAATGACTACAGACCCGTAGCACTCACGTCCGTAGCCATAAAGTGCTTTGAAAGGCTTGTAATGGCTCACATCAACATCATTATCCCAGAAAATCTAGACTCACTCCTATTTGCATCCCACCCAAACAGATCCACAGATGATGCAATCTCTATTGCACTTCACACTGCCCTTTCCCACCTGGACAACAATAAAACTTACGTGAGAATGCTATTCATTGACTACAGCTCAGCATTCAACACCATAGTACCCTCGAAGCTCATCACTAAGCTAAGGATCCTGGGACTAAACACCTCCCTCTGCAACTGGATCCTGGACTTCATGACGGGCCGCCCCCAGGTGGTGAGGGTAGGTAGCAACACATCTGCAACGTTGATCCTCAACACTGGAGCCCCCCAGCGGTGCGTGCTCTGTCCCCTCCTGTACTCCCTGTTCACCCATGACTGCATTGCCAGGCACGACTCCAACACCATCATTAAGTTTGCAGACGACACAGCAGTGGTAGGCCTGATCACCGACAACGTCGAGACAGCCTATAGGGAGGAGGTCAGAGACCTGGCCGGGTGGTGCCAGAATAACAACCTATCCCTCAACGTAACCACGATTAAGGAGATGATTGTGGACTACAGGAAAAGGAGGACCGAGTACACCCCGGTGTCCACATCACCAACAAATTAGAATGGTCCAAACACACCAAGACAGTCATGAAGAGGGCACGACAAAGCCTATTCCCCCTCAGGAAACTAAAAAGATTTGGCATGAGTCCTGAGATCCTCAAAAGGTTCTACAGCTGCAACATCGAGAGCATCCTGACTGGTTGCATCACTGCCTGGTACGGCAATTGCTCGGCCTCCGACTGCAAGGCACTACAGAGGGTAGTGCGTATGGCCCAGTACATCACTGGGTATAAGCTTCCTGCCATCCAGAACCTCTACACCAGGCGGTGTCAGAGGAAGGCTCTAAAAATTGTCAAAGACCCCAGCCACCCAGTCATAGATTGTTCTCTCTACTACCGCACGGCAAGTGGTACCGGAGTGCCAAGTCTAGGACAAAAAGGCTTCTCAACAGTTTTTATCCCCAAGCCATAAGACTCCTGAACAGGTAATCAAATGGCTACCCAGACTGTTTTGTGTGCACCCCCCAATTCCTCTTTTACGCTGCTGCTACTCTCTGTTTATCATATATCCACAGTCACTTTAACTATACATTCGTGTACATATGTACATACTACCTCAATTAGCCTGACTAACTGGTTCGCCCACACATTGGCTAACCAGGCTATCTGCATTGTCACCCGCCACCCACCGCCCCCTCTTTATGCTACTGCTACTCTCTGTTCATCATATATGCATAGTCACTTTAATCATATCTACATGTACATACTACCTCAATCAGCCTGACTAACCGGTGTCTGTATGTAGCCTCCCTACTTTTATAGCCTCGCTACTGTATATAGCCTTGCTACTGTTTTACACTGTCTTTTTACTGTTGTTTTAATTTCTTTACTTACCTGTTGTTCACCTAATATCTTTCTTGCACTATTGGTTAGAGCCTGGAAGTAAGCATGTCACTGGTCCGAACCTGTTGTATTCGGCGCACGTGACAAATCAACTTTGATTTGATTTGACGGATGGTGGTGGCAGCATCATGCTGTGGGGATGTTTTTCCATTGGCAGGGACCTCGAAACTGATCTGAACTGAATAAATGATGGATGGCGCTAAATACAGGGAACTTCTTGAGGAAAACCTGTTTCAGTCTTCCAGAGATTTGAGACTGGGATGGAGGTTCACCTTCCAGCAGGACAATGACCCTAAGCATACTGCTAAAGCAACACTCGAGTGGTTTAAGGGGAATCATTTAAATGTCTTGGAATGGCCTAGTCAAAGCCCAGACCTCAATCCAATTGAGAATCTGTGGTATGACTTAAATATTGCTGTACACCAGCAGAACCCATCCAACTTGAAGGAGCTGGAACAGTTTTGCCTTGAAGAATGGGCAAAAATCCCAGTGGCTACATGTGCCAAGCTTATAGAGACATACCCCAAGAGACTTGCAGCTGTAATTGCTGCAAAAGGTGTCTCTACAAATTATTGATTTGGGGGCGGGGGGGGGGGGGGGTGAATAGTTATGATGCTCAAGTTCTGTTGAATTGTCTTATTTCTTGTTTGTTTCACAATACAAAATATTTTGCATCTTCAAAGTGGTAGGCATGTGTAAATCCAATGATACAAACCCCCCGAAAATCTATTTTAATTCCAGGTTGTAAGGCAACAAAATAAGAAAAATGGTAAGGAGGGTGAATACTTTCACAAGCCACTGTACTACCGTACCCTGTTCAAAGGCACTTTAAAATATTTTGTCTTGCCCATTCACCCTCTGAGTGGCACACATACACAATCCTTGTCTCAAGGCTTAAAAATCCTTCTTCAACCTGTCTCCTCCCCTTCATCTACACTGATTGAAGTGGATTTAACAAGTGACATCAATAAGGGATCATATCTTTCACCTAGACTCACCTGGTCAGTCTATGTCATGGAAATAGCATGATGTTCATAATGTTTTGTACACTGAGTGTTTATACTGTATTCTAGTCAAGGCTCATCCTATATAACTACTGTCGTACACACCTGTTCTATTAATGTATTGTCCATACTGTCTATACACACCATTATATATGTGTACGCAACCAATAATATTGTATATGTTTAGCTATATAGAGAAAGGAACACACGTTTAAAATATTCTGCCTCCCACATGGATCCTAGTCTTACAATAAGACAATCAATATAACATTGAGATTGAATCTTCCATTTTAATTAGCAATTACATCCAACTTAGGTCGCATCAGGGGCCTCTTACAAGCTACATAGACAGACAAACACTGTATCATTCATGAATCCTTGTGTCTTGATCACAATCTTAATTAAAAGTCGACTTTGGGAGTCCAGTAGAGCTGTTTCTGCAACAACGAGCTCAGAAATCACTGTAATCAACTTACCGTATAACACAATCAATATTACATGGAGTAGAATAATGACCAGTGCCGGTACCAAGCCTTCGGACTAATTGTGCAAGTGACGTCACAAAGGAAGAGGGGATGGGAGAGGTCTCTTGACATTTATCTCAGCAGCACCGTCCAACACACTGAGAATGTCAAAAGTAACTCCCACATGCCCTTCTTCTTTCTCTCTTTCATTAAAGCACACTGAGATGACACTGACAGAAGAAGCTATCCCTGGGCCACACTTTCCCACAATGCACTGCAAGGCAAGGCAGGGAAAAGATGATAAAGATGTAAAAAAAGATGATCTTATTTATAGTGATTCACATAAAGGTGAAACCCATCTCCCTGGCCTTTCAGTCCATCATCAGGCATCAAAATAGTTTGAGTGGAAAATCATCTCATCCTCATGTGTCCTACAAGCAGAAGAGGAGCGCAGTGAGAATGGGTTTTGCTGTTTGACTCTCTCTCACTCTCTACTGCATCTGCTGTCTCTAACTCTGAATGCTTGGCTATGAAAAGCCAACTGACATTTACTTCTGAGGTGCTGACCTGTTGCACCCTCTACAACCACTGTGATTAGTATATTTGACCCTGCTGGTCAACTATGAATGTTTGAACATTTTGGCCATGTACTGTTATAATCTGCACCCGGCACACCCAGAAGAGGACTGGCCACCCCTCAGAGCCTGGTTCCTCTCTAGGTTTCTTCCAAGGTTCCTGCCTTTCTAGGGAGTTTTTCCTGGCCACCGTGCTTCTACATCTGCATTGCTTGCTGTTTGGGGTTTTAGGCTGGGTTTCTGTATAGCACTTTGTGACATCAGCTGATGTAAAAAGGGCTTTATAAATACATTTGATTGATTGTTTGACAGTAAAAGCCGGACGAAGTAGCCGCAACTATTTCAATGTAATTCCTGTACTAGAGTGGAAATGCTTGTTTTGTTCCACCTCTAAAGAATGACGCAGGCTCCTTATACATATTCACGAATTGAGGTTGTGAACATCATTGTGCATTCCATGTGGAGTGGAGAAAAACAGCAGCAAATAAGGCACTGACAGCTGTCATTGTAGCTAACTAGCATGCTAATCTTATCTAGCTAGCTGTTATCTGTTGTTGCTGGGTTCTTTTTTACTATACACTATTCAAAAGATTAGCCAGCTGGCTATGGCTGCTTCTGGAGGAGAATTTGTCATAAGCATTTTGGCGAAAACTTCACCACAGATGGATAGGGGGAAACCAGCAACTTTGACTTCGCCGTCTATTGTTATCTCCAAAGTTTTTACATCTTCCATAAACTGCGGCCACAAATCCATCATAGCAATAGTTAGAAAGAATAAGTTAATATGGATAACAATTGAACGGTTTGGGCTAGACATGCATTTTTTCTACATTGTAATGTACAAGGTGCAAACTTTGGTAGGCTGCTGGTATGCTATTCTGCTGTAGTACAGTAAATCCAAGTCAGCCCGTGCTCGTGGTTCTCACAGGAGAAGTGAAATAATAGGCAAAAATGACTTCGCTCATGATGCATGCTGCTCAAATGATATGTAACAACACCCTGAGTGCATTGGAGGAAACACCAACACAAATGTAACAACAGCAGAACAAAAAAGCTAAACAAGTTCCTTGAATTTACTTTCATGGGTGTCACGATCGTCGAAATAACATTCGGACCAAGGCGCAGCGTGATATGGGTTCCACATCTTTTTATTCGTGAAACGCACAAGTGGCCAACATAGAAATAAAACAACCTAGATTACTTACCCTAGTCACACCCCGACCTAACCAACATAGAGAATAAAAAGTCTCTCTATGGTCAGGGTGTGACAATAGGGGCCTTTTCATTATAGGATAGACACTTGTGAAATACTGCTTTCTAGCTGCACTAATCACAGCAGTGGTACGTGTAGCGAAGCAGCAACGCTTTAGTGGTCTTGGGGTGATGGGGGCAGCAGGGTTGCAAAATGCAATCATATCATGCAGTTATATAATTTATAAAATGGTCATACTGTGTGGTCATACTGGTGGCCCAACACCCTCAATGCGAGCTGTGGCAAGAAGGTTTGCTGTGTCTGTCAGCGTAGTGTCCAGAGCATGGAGGCGCTACCAGGAGACAGGCCAGTACATCAGGAGACGTGGAGGAGGCCGTAGGAGGGCAACAACCCAGCAGCAGGACCGCTACCTCCGGCTTTGTGCAAGGAGGAGCACTGCCAGAGCGCTGCAGAATGACCTCCAGCAGGCCACAAATGTGCAAGTTTGGTCCTCTTCTTCTTTGTGCATCATCCTGCTTCAGGTCTTCCTCGACCTCTGGCTCGGCCTCTGCCTCTTCCTCTACCTCCTTCTCCTCCTCTGTGTACTCCTCCTCTCACCCTCACTCTTCTTCTGACTCCTTCCATTTTGGTTGAAGGCAGGTGAACCTACCTGCTGCATTTGTATAGTGCTTAAACCTGATTGGTGTGTCTACAATTTAGCAATCATGTGTTTGTGCACCTGATGGCTGTGTTTAACAGATTGGCTCATAGGTGTGGTAATTTGACAGTCAGTGCTTTGGAATTGCAAGGAAGTGACATCATGATATACATCTGTGTCTGATGTATACAAGTGTGTTTGTGTTTTGCAAATCACTGTGTGTAATGTTTTGCAAATATTGTGAAGCTGACAATGTGCTAACAGTTGTGCAAATCTAGCCTTGTGTTTTGCTCCTTGAGTGTAAGGTTTTGCTAATTGTGGGAAAAGTTCAATTTTAGTGTGTAAGCAATCGTAAAAAACTGTAATAAAGGGAAAGGGAAAGGGCAACTGAAATGTGTCTTCCGCATTTAACCCAACCCCTCTGAATCAGAAAGTTGCAGGGGGCTGCTTTAATCGACATCCACGTTTTCGGCACCCGGGGAACAGTGGGTTAACTGCCTTGCTCAGGGACAGAACGACAGATTTTTTCCTTGTCAGCTCGGGGATTTGATCTAGCAACAATGCCATGCTGGTGGGTGGTAACATTCAAATAAAATCCAGCCCTGAAAAGAAACGTTTTCCACAAAGTTCCCACTTCGGATTTCCCAATTCAAGCCCACATATACCATACTTCGACAAAAACGATGACTTATTGACTTAAATTGATGTGCAACAACATGGGTAAGCTTTGGGCGTCGTCTTTCACCTGAAAAAAAAATGATTTTCGCTGTTGTGGTATTTAAACCTAATTTATTATAATGAAGTAAACGAGCTACAGGTAACTGCCAAAATAATGGAAACGCTTGAGTAAATGAGGGATACAAAGTATATTGAAAGCAGGTGCATCCACATAGGTGTGGTTCCTGAGTTTATTAAGCAATTAACATCCCATAATGCTTAGGGTTATGTGTAAACATATGGGCAGGCCATTATTTTGGCTACCATGGATATGCCCCCATAGGATGACAATGCCCCCATCCACAGGGCACGAGTGGTCATTGAATGGGTTGATGAGCATGAAAACGACGTAAACCATATGCCATGTCCATCTCAGTCACCAGATCTCAACCCAATTGAACACTTATGGGAGATTCTGGAGCGGTGCCTGAGAGTGTTTTCTACCACCATCAATAAAACACCAAATTATTGAATTTCTTGTGGAAGAATGGTGTCGCATCCCTTCAATAGAGTTCCAGACACTTGTAGAATCTATGCCAAGGTGCATTGAAGCTGTTCTGGCTCGTGGTGGCCCAACACCCTATAAAGACACTTTATGTTGATGTTTCCTTTACTTTGGCAGTTACCTGTACATCACTGCTGAAATATTGTATCAACTCACTACACATAAACAGCTATTACAATAACTTCCATTTGAAGCCATTTTGTTCTTATTCCATATATAATGAATATGTTTAAGCGGTAGATATGATGATGGCATTGCTTTTGATGCAGTCTGGTCTGGCTGTGAAAGCTCCTCATCACATCTGTAGAGGATTTCACAACATCAAGGCAAAGCTGTCAGACCAGGAAAAGCATCAATCTCTATGCAGTGTCCACAGTTCGTGTACGTGCAAGCGTCTGTGCGCAGGTGTGCGCATGTGCATGTGTACGCAGACTAGCTTGTACATGTCTGTACTCCCTTGTGTGTGAGTCCATCAGCCTTTGTGTGACTGTGGTCTGCAGCATATGAATGTTTGTGTGAGCATTGTAATGTGTGATTTTCCACTTGGGGTTCAGGCTGCCAATCA
Source organism: Salvelinus alpinus (assembly GCF_045679555.1). Lineage (NCBI taxonomy): Eukaryota > Metazoa > Chordata > Actinopteri > Salmoniformes > Salmonidae > Salvelinus > Salvelinus alpinus. The sequence continues at coordinate 21,706,093 of NC_092118.1, forward strand.
AGCCCTGTATGCTCGCTATGTGTGACCTGTGCCTGCGAGACGCTGCTCCTCTGGGGATCCATCAGAAGGAAAGATCCAACCAGTCAAATAATATGGAGATTGTCTGGATGGGGCTGATGGGGCCCTTAGAGCCAAGATCTCATTTACATATGGAAAACATGGCAGGTGGAGACCATTACTGAAAACAGATTTAGCCAGACCATCTCATGAATAAAATATGCATTACACAGGTTTATTGTATTTAGCAGCACTTGATGATATGAAGATCTTAAAGGGAAGAAAATAGAAAATGGCATCTCCGGAATGTTAATCCAGGGAAATGCTGCTTCCCTATGCTGCTAGGCTGGGAGTGGACTTCTGGGAACACTGAAATAGTATGGGAGTCAGAGGAGCGGTGTGACTCAGCGGTGGCAATCTAAAGGCGTTTACTGCATGTTAGTTCTATAGGGGAAGCACGGTCTGTGACAGCACATCACTTTAGATCTCCCACTGTAACAGTGTAACAACTCTGTGGGGATTTCAGTATCCAGGTGTTGCAGCGAACGGTTGTCGCTCCAGCTCGGCTGAATATCTCAGAGCTGTTTCTGGTGAATATCTATATCCACAGGTTTTTTCCCACTTGTTTCTGTCTACTGTTGTTGTTGTCATCAGTAGATTCTCAGTTTTTCTGTGTTTTTCCGTTCCTCCTCTCCGGTGGCGATGGCTGTCAACCGGCTGAGAAGATAAACATTATCAAAGCGATTCCCGGTTTTGAGATTTGCTTCCAAAAACGTGTTTGTTAGTGAGCATGTGTTAGCAATACGCTTCAGAGATAACAAGAGGTTTGGCATCTGATAGACATTTGAAGTTCGCAGCAGCTGAGCAGCCTCTCCTCTCTTCAGAGAAATAGATGACACATGAGAGATACCTAAATAGTCCTGATGAAGTTCAATGACTCATGTAGTTGAGAGAAACACACAATCGAAAGCAAATGAGCAAGCTAGCCAGTTGAATCTAGAGCAGTACTGAACTTCTCACTTTGAAGCCTCAAACATAGAAATGGAATGTATAGGTAGCCGCACATGACTGACAATGATCAGTCTATGCACTGCATAGCGATGTGCAAAGGTCTTGAACATTGCTCCCATTTGAACATACCCTAGATCTTGTGGATGCACTTCAAGTATGTCAAGCAAAATATAGACAATGGAGAAGGGATGGAGAGAGTGAGTAATACCTCATCTCGTCATACTGAGAGGTGAGTAAGACTTTCAGTGCCTTTAGAAAGTATTCATACCCCTTGACGTATTCCACATTTTCTTGAGCTACAACATGAATTCAAAATGGATTAAATCTTTCTTTTTTTTATAACCCATCTACATACAATACCCGATGATGACAAGGTGAAAACATGTTTTTCAGAAATATTTGCTAATTTATTGAAAACTAAATACAGAAATATCTAATTTACATAAGTATTCACACCCCTGAGTCAATACATGTTAGAATCACCTTTGGCTGTGATTACAGCTGTGAGTCTTTCTGTGTAAGTCTCTAAGAGTGTTGCACACTTGAATTGTACAATATTTGCACATTATTCTTTTAAAATTCTTCAAGCTCTGGTTGCTGGTTGTTGATCATTGCTAGATAGCAATTTTCAAGATTTGACATAGATTTTCAAGCCGATTTAAGTAAAAACTGTAACTAGGCCACTCAGGAACATTCAATGTTGTTTTGGTAAGCAACTCCAGTGTATATTTGGCCTTGTGTTTTAGGTTATTATTATTGTTGGAAAGCAGACTGAACTAGGTTTTCCCCTAGGATTTTGCCTGCGCTAGCACAAGTCTGTTTATTTTTATCAAAACAATAATTACCTAGTCCTTGCCGATGATGCAGCCACCACCATGCTTGAATATATGAAAAGTAGTACTCAGTGCCCGAAAACAACGCATTGTATTCAGGACATCAAGTTAATTTATTTGCCACATTTTTCTGCAGTTTTACTTTAGTTCCTAATTGCAAACAGGATGCATGTTTTGGAACATTTTATTCTGTACAGGCTTCCTTCTTTTCACTCTGTCAATTATGTTTGTATTGTGGAGTACCTACAATGTTGTTGATCCATCCTCAGTTTACAACTATCACAACAATAAACTCTGTAACTGGCCTCATGGTGAAACCCCTGAGCAGTTTCTTTCCTCTCCAGTAACTGAGTTAGGAAGGACACCTGTATTTTTGTAGTGACTGGGTGTATTGATACACCATCCAAAGTGTAATTAATAACTTCACCTTGCTCAATGGGATATTTAATGTATGTGTTTAATGTTTACCCATCTACCAATAGATGCCCTTCTTTGCGAAGCATTGGAAAACCTCCCTGGTCTTTGTGGTTTGAAATTCACTGCTCTACTGAAGGACCTTACAGATAATTGTATGTGTGGGGTACAGAGATGGGTACAGTCATTCAAAAATCATGTCCATGCAACTTACTATGTGACTCGCTAAACATATTTTACTCCTTAACTTATTTAGGCTTGCCATAACAAAGGGGTTGAATACGTATGGATTCAAGACATTACAGATGTTATTTTAAATTTATTTGTAAACATTAAAAAAAACATAATTCCATTTTGACATTATGGGATATTGTGTGTATGCCAGTGACACAAAATCTCAATTTAATCCATTTTAAATGCAGGCTCGAACACAACAAAAAAGTTAAATGGTGTAAATACTTTCTGAAAGTGCTTGGTGCCGGTGCAGCGATGGTGGGATTAACATGAGAGGCGGGCATATGGTGTCATACCAACAGGCTTTTATCCATGCCCACACCCATCTCCCTCTGCTGCTCTGGGCTTTATATGTCGGTCTCTGGAACATTTCCTACATTCTGTTAGCCAATCACTGTCCACCATCTGTCTATTCCCTTCACTTCTGACATGGCAGTAGGAGTTTCATTTTGGCACGCTCGGTTGAGCAGAATTCTGAGAGACTCAACAAATATGGACAGACGAACACACCACGGTATGATGCATGATAGGGTTGGGCAATGTCAACCTTTGTCCTATCATCATTAAGTATCAATAAAACATTTTGATTTACAATGGTATTGCCCCCTATTGGCCAAATTAAATTAAATAAATCATTGGAGAAACAAAGTGACAACATTTAATAAAAAATACAGCTAAAATGGGCCGCTAGCGCGGGGTCGCATGCTACGGGGGAGACGAGAGGAATCCTGACCAAATATATTTTGGAGCTAAAACTTTTTTAGTAGCTTATACATGTTGGTGTGTGTCTGTGTGTGTGAGAAATTGCCAAGAAACTGAAGATCTAGTACAATGCTGTGTACTACTCCCTTCACAGAACAGCGCAAACTGGCTCTAGCCAGAATAGAAAAAGGAGTGGGAGGTCCCGGTGCACAACTGAGCAAGAGGACAAGTACATTAGAGTTTAGTTTCAGAAACAGACGCCTCACAAGTCCTCAACTGGCAGCTTCATTAAATAGTACCCGCAAAACACCAGTCTCAACATCAAAAGTAAAGAGGCGACTCCGGGATGCTGACCTTCTAGGCAGAGTTCCTCTGTCCAGTGTCTGTGTTCTTTTCCCCATCTTAATATTTTCTTTTTATTGGCCAGTCTGAGATATGGCTTTTTCTTTGCAACTGCCTAGAAGGCCAGTATTCCAGAGTCGCCTCTTCACTGTTGACGTTGAGACTGGTGTTTTCCAGGTACTAGGAATAGGCCACTTAGCATGGCTCTACTGTGGGCTGCCCGGTCAGCTCTTTACTGCGTGGTGCCGGTCAAGTAGAAATAGGCTAAACATCATCTGTCACATCACGATGTCTTCACCATTGATGATGGCTGTCATTCATCTTCGATATCTGATACTATCGTAATGTCGGCCAACCCTAATGAATGCATAGACCATTGACACACAAGCACATTCACAGACAGAAACATAGGCACACGCATGTACAAGGACACACGTTTGATTTGATTTGACAAGGTATGCAGAAAGCATAGGCACACAACCACATACACACATATTTAATAAGGTATTAACAGCACTGATTAATGATAATACAGGATCATTTGCCCCTTCGATACTGCAGATCTAACCCTCACTGAAATCATTGCAATGTTTTGGAATAATTCACATTTTAATTAGCTTGAGCTCTGTCTGTGGTACACCCTCTCTCATCTCACACACTGGCAGAAGAACTCACACATTTCCACTAAACTCCCATTGCCTGACAGAAAAGATAGTCTAACACACTCGGCCCACACACACTCACTGCATTTGGTTCACACTGTGATGTGTTTGGAACAGAGGGATGGGATACAGCTGTGACCTCTAGCGCTTGGCCGACCTTCCCATCAGTACCTGCTAGTCTTGGATTTCAGTGGGTATCTTTTGGGCACTGGTGTTATCAAAGCCACCTTCTGCCTAGATGTATGAGATTCCAGAATAATCCAGGTTTTATCCTGGGAACATTGCAGATCCTGATGCGGACCCTTCAGGCTGGCCAAACGGACCTCCAGAGTCAGCACTACAGACCATTCTGGCTACTGCACAGAGCTCCAAATAATCACTCACTAACAGCCTTTCTATCTGTAAAATCCTCTAAAAGTAGGCCTATGTACATTAGCTTTGTGGTGATGACTACAGACAACTTATTAAATCAGTGCTTTGTACAGTATTACATTTCACTGGCTACAGTATGAGGAAAACACTTTATGTACAATCTCCTTCTAGTACTTGAGATGTTTCTGGTATCTGTGCACTGAGAAGGATTTGGATTCCAGATCCGCACACACAGACACAATGCAATGAACATATTGGCTAGCTCTCTACCCAATACATCTCAGAATGTGCTTGACTCTGGCTGTATTGTCCCTCTTTGACAGTCATAATAACAGTGTTGCTGGCCAAGGCAGCCAAGCATTAAGCTTTCTGAGCTCTTCGTTTTCACAAACAGGAATATCTCTGCACGACTCACAAAGACAACTTGACAGGCCACCAGAAAACTGCCAGTTGGTTAAAATAAAACAATTGTGCCTGCTAAAACTCTTGTGCCCGCTTTGCAAACAGAACGTGGGCTAGGCGGATACCAGGCAAACAAAAGGCTCAGCGGGCAGAAGAATGGCATTGCGAGGGGGGTGGAGGAGGGATGGGGGATGGGCAATGTGGATGTGGTGGCAGCCACCCAAAGCCCAGCTAGCTTAAGACCTGTCTGTCTGTAGACAGGAGTTAGGGGAATGTGTTCTCTGTCAGCTCGCAGTTCTCAGCCCGCTTGTCTCAGGATTTGGCACGGCTCAGTGAGATTCAGCCAGGGTTTGGCACAGGGCTAGGGGTCAGGCGCTCACCCCCTGGGGAAGCCGTTTACGGTTAATTGCTCCCCACTCTGGCCAAGCTGACCTCGGCCCTCCTGGAGAGAGACAACCTCTGACAGGGAGAACTAGAGGACTGGAAAAAGAGGTACAGAGAAGGACAGGGCCAGAGAGAGAGAGAGGGGGAGAGATAAATAAATAAAAAGATAGATAGAGAAAGATAGAACCATGGTCTGCAGCCAGGTCACTTATTGCTTCCCGAGTCACACTCTGCTCTGTATCTGTCCAGTAACATATCTAACAGAGACATGACCTATGAGAGCCTCTCTAGACAGGCTACGGTGGACATCAATCATAGAATACAGGTCCACTCATCATTATGTCAACACATTGACAAAATAACAACAGTCCCCATTGGCAGCATATGCCAGTGACTGATGGGATGCCAGCTATTCATCAAGATGGAATTATACCAGTTTCTTCATGGGTTTAGGTTTGTGTAGTAAAAGAACGAGAGAGAGAGAGAGAGAGAGAGAGTGAGAGAGAGGATGTAGCTGGCAGGCACTCATGAGAGGAACTACAAACCGCTGAGCATCCTGACCCCATTTAAACTACAAAACCCATCACAACCTGACCCCCTTTAATGACCCACTTGTCATCCTGCCTCAGTAAAGGCATTTACTTTAATAATACAGAATGCCTGCCTGTTCAGTTTGTGCTCAAAAATAAACCCTGGCAGTTTGTAAATACCGGGTTTCAATCTATTCACTATTAAATTAGCAATCAAAATGGTTTAACTGGCTTATAACTGCATGGTGAAGGTTTTTAATGAACAATCAACATTGCTGTAGATTTTTGAAAGTTATTATTATTGCTTGACAAGTTTTCACTCTCTGAAGGAACATGCTACCTAGAGAAACATAAGCCTGGATGACAGGAGGACTGAAGGCAGACACACTACATATTTTAACTCCACATGGGTCAGCAGGTATCATCTGGCCGATTCAAGCTCATGCTGACTGGTTGGCGATGTTATTAATCCACAGACACAGTACAGAAAACTAGCGCGATAGTTCAAAACTCATACTGTAACTGAAGTGAAGGTGCAGCCCTGTTTGAACTGTACACATTACTCTGCTCTATGAGAGCCCGGATCAGATTGAGACTTTATGAAACCTCATGATGCAAGAAAGGAGCTGAGCCTATCCAAAATATCCCAATACATTAAGCCCTCCCAGATGTATTAGCTTGAAACAGGGGACAGAGGAAGGGGAGAGAGATAAGGGAGGGAGTCTGGTCAATATACATATGTCAACTATTAATAGAAGTAGCTGAGGAGGGAGCCGTATTGCAGCTCCCCATTACCCCGTACAATGTAACATAAAAACGCCTGTTGGCATTAACCATATTTCGCTCTCCGTCCATTTGTTATTTAAGCTAGTAAAGTCACAATATCGGGAAACCCGTAAACGACACACTATAATCAACCATTTCAGATTCAATGCTGCCTGCGTCTGTCTGTGCGTCTGTCTGCGTCTGTGCGTCTGTCTGTGCGTCTGTGCGTCTGTCTGTCTGTCTGTGCGTCTGTCTGTCTGTCTGTCTGTCTGTCTGTCTGTCTGTCTGTCTGTCTGTCTGTCTGTCTGTCTGTCTGTCTGTCTGTCTGTCTGTCTGTCTGTCTGTCTGTCTGTCTGTCTGTCTGTCTGTCTGTCTGTCTGTCTGTCTGTCTGTCTGTCTGTCTGTCTGTCTGTGTGTGTGTGTGTGTGTGTGTGTGTGTGTGTGTTTTTGTGTGTGACCACTGCTGCTGATCCAAACATATTAAGGATAAATATATGAAAGCGTTTAGAGAATGAAGAGAATGAGCCAGGGCCACATTGCTCATTAGTGCTTGTCAGGCTAATGGTCCCGGTGGAATCGGGGATACATTCCTCGCTCTGAGACACCACATAAAGCAATCAGGAGCTGAGCAGATGTTCTGCTTGGGTTTTAATAGCGTATTTACGATGTAAATACCTCCTTTATGTCTCTCTCCACATCTCTATCTCTGCCTCACCCTTTCCTGTTTCTCCACAGCTGAGCAGAAACATTGTTTAATGTTCAGAGGTGGATTGATACTAGTGTTCCTAATGGCTGTTTCTCCTAAACGTCTATTGGAACACTCTAAGTCTAAGCCCCTGAGCCGGGGGAGGGGTGGTTCAACTAAGCTAACATAATGGAATTGTTTTAAGACTGTCATACCAAAGATCATTTAGCTATTTGATTTGGAATTTTAAGACCTCTTAAGGTATCAAAAAATCTATTAAAAAATGATTTGATGAAACATTGAAATTGGCATTACTGCTATTAGCCCATAGAAATGTAATTGAATAACACAGCGGTCCCCAACCACCGGGCCGGTACTGGTCCGCGGCACATTCGCTACCAGGCTGCATGGAAAGGAAAAATTATTATATATATTTGTTTTTAATCTGTAAAATAAAATAATAATGATATACAATTATAGGCTATTTGTGCAGTAATTACATTGCACTTGGTGCAGTCTGTTGGTCCTGTTCTCACCACTCTAATATCTCTGTCACGCCCACAACAGTTCACAGATTTTGAACTTGAGTAATGCGCACGCCGCGAGTTCATCACGGTCTGCGTGAGCTGTGTTGCCCGCCAACTTTGTACTAACTAGCTATGTTAGCTGACATGAATAAAAACAAACAAAGGTCGCTGGCGAGCTTCTTCGGAAGGGGTAAGGGAGGCCCAACAACGATGTCGATAATGTAGACTGCAGAGCCCGAGACTGCAAAAAAAAAGAAAGCCTCAATCAATAGAAAATATGATGAGTCCTACCTAAAATATGGCTTTATTGCGACAGGTGACTCACATGCTCCAAGCCTGATGTGTATAGTATGAGATAGGCTATCTAATGATGCAATGAAGCCCTCAAAACTGCTTCAGCACATCGAATCCAAGCACCCTGCACTTAAAGACAAACCTGTTGAATTATTTGAGCGAAGAAAACGTGAACAAGAAGGACAGAAACAAGTCTTGAAAGCCACCGCATCAACAAACGTGCCTGCACTGAGAGCGTCATACTTAGTGGCTAGCCATATTGCCAAGAAGCCTTTCACTATTGGCGAGGAGTTGATTCTACCTGCTACTAAGGACATTTGCCATAAACTCTTAGCACAGGTTTCTCTTTCGGCTACCACCGTCACTAGGCGAATTGATGAAATAGCGGAGGACGTTGAGGCACAATTGTTAGAGAGGCTTAACGAGTCACCGTGGTATGCAATCCAGGTAGACAAATCTACCGATGTCGACAACAAGGAAATACTGCTTGTTTGTGTGCAATATATATTTCAGGATGATGTGCATGAGGATTTGTTGTGTTCACTGTCCCTGCTGACTAACACAACGGCTACAGAACTATTCAAGTCTTTGGATGATTACATGCAAGGAAAATTGAATTAGTCATTCTGTGTTGGCATATGCACGGATGGGGCTGCTGCCAATACTGGACGATGTCTGGTTTCACAACCCGGGTTAAAGAGGTTGCGCCTGAATGTGAGTCTACCCACCGTGTCATTCACAAAAAATATCACCTGAATTTAACATCGTATTGAATGATGTTATTAAAGTTATCAATCATATCAAAGCATAAGCCCTTAACTCGCGTCTGTTTGGGCAGCTTTGTGAGGAAATGGACACAGAGCACAAACACCTTCTCTTTTACACATTAGTCAGATGGCTATCCAGGGGGCGATCGCTTGCCAGAGTGTTTGAGTTACGAGAGCCGCTGCAGAGATTTCTTTCAGAAAAAAGTCACCACTGGCAGCACATTTCAATGATGAGGAATGGGTCGCAAAACTCGCTTACCTGTGCGACATATTCAACCTGCTCAACAAACTAAATCTGTCATTTCAGGGGAGAATGACAACTGTCTTTAAGTTGGCAGATAAAGTGGCTGCATTCAAAGCCATATTGAAACTGTGGGGACGGCGAGTGAACATGGGCATATTTGACATGTTCCAAACTTTCTCCCAGCTGAGTTCGAGCACTACTTCCCAACCACCAAAGACCCACGAAGTGCGAAGGAATGGATCCGCGACCCATTTGTGAATGTCCCAGGTGAATCGTCCATGTCCGTCAGGAAAAATATCAAATCCTTGAGGTTGCAAATGACGGTGGCCTTAAAAGTATGTTTGAGATAACTTAATCTCTGCTGACCTTCTGGATTAAAATCAAGGCTGAATAGATAGCCACAAAAGCACTGAAAACGCTGCATCCATTTCCAACATCCTATCTCTGCGAAGCGGGCTTTTCTTCAATGACGGCAACAAAAACGAAATGACGGAGTAGACTGGACATCACTGTCTCCCATCACCCCTAGATGGGACCATCTTGTTGCCAGGAAACAAGCTCATGGCTCCCACTGATTCAGCGACAAAAAATATAAACATCGTATTGAATGATGTTGAGTTGCAATGTTTTTATTAAATGGTCATTAGAGAAAAATATGCACTTTATGTTTTTATAATATCATTACGTTAGACCTAATTAAACTAAATGTTATGAAAAAGCCTCTATACTAAAGGTATAGGCCTAATCGATATTCCGGTCGTGTCATGAGTGTAGTTTTTAGGCCAAACCGTTCGGACGCTTTTGACATTTTCATGAGTAGATCGTTTTTCTGCCACCTTTCACCACAGATGATATCTCTAGCTTAAACAGACAGATTTTGATGGATTTTTATTATTATGTTAATTCAATGTTAATTTATGTTAATGCATTATGTTAATACACTTTCAGAGTCTATTCGACATTAACCTACTCAATCTCACTCACAGACACACACAGACACACACACAACACAACACAAACACACAACTGAACGCTCTTAAGGCAGAGAGAGTAAAAGCTTGTGAGTAGGGTTGCAAAGCTACAAGTAATTTACAAAAGTTACTGGAATGTTTTGTAATTTTGGTAATCTATGGCAATCTATGGTAACCTTGGTAATATAGAATTGAATAACTTAAATATATATATATATTTATATAGTATATAAACAGTAAAAAGCATCTAATCAACAATGGCATTATGTTCAATGAACTCTGCAACTCTTCCAACTAGTGACTTTTTCACAACTGACACCAGTTTGGAGCCAAAACATTTACAACAAAAACATATTGACATTGTAAAATAAATAAAAGTGTGTAAAAAAAATATATACAGTACCAGTCAAAACTTTGGACACACCTACTCATTCAAGGGTTTTTCATTATTTTTACTATTTTATAATATGTAGAATAAGACATCAACACTATGAAATAATAATAAGTAACCAATTTTTTTTTTTAAATCAATGGCCTACAGAGTGGCGCAGTGGTCTAAGGCACTGCATCACAGTGCTAGCTGTACCACTAGAGATTCTGGGTTAGAGTCCAGACTAGGGTTAGGGGAGGGTTTGTCCTATCGCGCACGAACGACTCCTGTGGCAGGCTGGGCGCAGTGGGCACTGACACGGTCGCGGGTGAACGGTGTTTCCTGGTGCGTCTGGCTTTCGGGTTAAGTGGACATTGCATCAAGAACCAGTGAGGCTTGGTTGGGTTGTGTTTTGGAGGACGCTAGGCTCTCGACCTTCGTCCGTACAGGAGTTGCTGCGATGAGACAAGACTGTAACTACCAATTGGGGAGAAAAAAATTAAATAAAAATCCAAACATATTTTTGATTTTAGATTCTTCAAAGTAGGCCCCCTTTGCCTTGATGACAGATTTGCACACTCTTGGCATTCTCTCAACCAGCTTCATGAGGTAGTCACCCAGAATACATTCCAATTAAAACTTCTTAGGGCTAGGGCCTTTCTTTCTCAATTTCCGCCTGAATGACGTGCCCAAAGTAAACTGCCTGTTGCTCAGGCCCTGAAGCCAGTATATGCATATAACTGATACCATGGGAAAGAAAACACTTTGACGTTTGTAGAAATGTTTCAATAATGTAGGATAATATAACACAATAGATATGGTAGGAGAAAATCCAAAGAAAAACTAACCCGGAATATCTTTTTTTTTTGAGAGACCATCCTCTTACAATGACAAGTATAAGCTCATACTGAAAATTAGCTCCCTGGATGCAATTCCTATGGCTTTCACAGGGTGTCAGCAGTCTATGTTCAAGGTTGCAGGCTTGTAACTTCAAAAACGAATAGGGAATAACAGTTTTAGTGGAAGGACACAGTCTTGGAAATTCGTGTTTGCGCGCGCCATGAAGACAGGACCCACCTGCTAAAATCGGTTTCCTATTAAACATACTTCTTTCCGTAAGAAATGTTATAGTTTTATTACATTTTAGGGTATCTGAGGAGTAAACAGAAATGTATTTTGACTTGTTGAAACAAAGTTTAGGGGTAGATTATCGGATTCCTTTCTCTGCAAGTTGAATGAGTGGATTACTCAAATCGGTGGCGCCAACTAAACAAACTTTTTGGGATATAAAGAATGATTTTATCTAACAAAATGACACTACATGTTATAGCTGGGATCCTTTGGATGACAAATCAGAGGAAGATTTTCAAAAAGTAAGTGAATATTTAATCTCTATTTGTGAATATATGAAACCTGTGCGGTGTAAAAATATTTTGATGTGGGGCGCCGTCCTCAAACAATCGCATGGCATGTTTTCGCTGTAATAGCAACTGTAAATCCAACAGTGCAGTTAGATTAACAAGAATTTAAGCTTTCAACCAATATAAGACACTTATATGTACCTAAATGTTTAATATCCATAATTGTTATGATTATTTATTTGAATTGCGCACCCTACAGTTTCACTGGAAGTTGTCCCGCTAGCGGAACGCCTTAAATTGAGGCGTCAATTTATTTTGTCTCGCAGTTAGAATTAAGCGGGCTAATTAATGAACACACTCTCCTGTACTTTTACTTCACAGAGAGTAAAGCTTTCAGAGTCTATTATGACATTAAAAACCCTTAGAGTCAATTGACGCCTTCCGCATCTGAGGTGGAAAGTGACAGAGCTACAGTGGCGTTTGTCAGACGAGGAGACAAAAACGCCTGTATCGTCGAAACTGTCTGGACTACAAACTAATATGACCCCACTATGATGTTCTCCATTTTGTTCTGTGACCCCCACAAGTGTTAAACAAATTATTGGAAGTCTGGAAGTAGTTTTGTGCCCCTCAAAAATAGTGGTAAATATAGTACAGACAGTTCAAAACATTATTCCTTATGATACATTTTGTAACTGTATTTTTTGCCATTTATGAATGTGTTATTCAATGTGTTTTAATGGGCTATAATAGTAAAGGCCAAATTATTTTTTTTACATACATAAAGGGGTCCTAAAATTAAAAAATCCAATAGCTAAATGATCCATGGTATGACCATATTGAAAGAATTCCATATGTCAGCTAGTAGAATCCCATCGGTGAGAGCAGGTCATTTGGCTCCCTAATTTGCATACTGGTAGAGTACTTCTGCAGATAAATTATGAAAATATTCAATGAAGATGTTGAATCCTCACTGCTGGAATAATACGTAGTTGAGTGAAAGCCTGAGAAAAGAAAACAGATTGAAGGTTATAAACGCTAATGTCATGATACTTAGGCTATATGTGTCACGCCCTGACCTTAGTAAGCTGTTTTTTCTCTGTGTTGGTTGGGGCGTGATAGTGACATCTAGGTGTTTTTTGTATTTCTATGGTGGCCAGATATGGTTCCCAATCAGAGGCAGCTGTTTATCGTTGTCTCTGATTGGGGATCATATTTAGGTAGCCATTTCCCCATTGGTATTTGTGGGATCTTGTCTACATTGAGTTGCCCGAGTGCACACCAGTAGCTTCAGGTTTCGTTTATGCTTTATTGTTTTGTTTTGGTGAGTTTCAGTTTATAAAAAATATGTGGAACTCTATTCACGCTGCGCCTTGGTCTCACTCATACGACGATCGTGACAACATGGTATTATTAAGGATATTGATATAGAACTACTGATTTGATTAGTGTCGACAATGGAGTAGTCAACTGCTGCTTTCTGTGCAGCAAAGCCCATGTTTAACACCTGCTTCATTCTTCAATCGTATCTGTAGGTGTATGTCATGTATACTCCCTTTCCGGCCTCCAGGTCATCAGGCTGCTGATTGTCCCGCACACCTGTCACATCGTCTCGCGCACCTGCGCCTCATGACACTCACCTGGACTCCATCACCTCCTTGATTATCTTCCCTATATCTGTCACTTCCCTTGTTTCTCTCCTCAGGTGCTATTGGACTCTGTTTTCATGTCGGTGCATTGTTTGTATTTATTTTATTTATTAAAACACTCACTCCCTGAACTTGCTTCCCGACTCTCAGCGCACTCGTTACAGTCTATTCATGGGCGCCTGACTTTGTATAAAAGTTGGGGTGCACAATCTGGCAGGGTCTGGGGTCCTCCCCCTGAAAAAACAATTTTTCTGCAATTCCTTATTGCTTCTCAAAAGGGAGTCCATGTTAACTTGACAGAACACAACCTTTTTTCTTAGGTATTTGTCTCAATAAACTAAATTGAAAAAGTAGATTCGTTTTTGCTACAATAAATAAAATTGAAAAGGTAGACTAGACTTGTTTTTCTGACTAGATTACTAATCTACCGCCTTTCATCAGTCCCACCCACATAGATAGATTGACAGGTCTGAAACCCTACCAACTCTGTGACACAAAAATACTGCCCTGTTCCCTGACAATCCCACACACAGTGATTGATGCATCGGTTTATTATCTATGCATAGTCACTTTACCTTTACCTACATGTACATATTACCTGGACTAACCTGTACCCCCGCACATTGACTCTGTACCGGTACCCCCTGTACATAACCTCGTTATTGTGTTACTTTTTATTTTATTTGGTAAATATGTTCGTAACTCTATTTCTTGAACTGCATTGTTGGTTAAGGGCTCGTAAGTAAGCATTTCACGGTAAGGTCTACCTACACCTGTTGTACTCGGCGCATGTGACAAATAAAATTTGATTTGATTGACATGGCAACATTTTAAAGGGACAGTTGAAATTGTAAAATTACACATTGATTTCCTTACCCTAAGTTTCCACAGCAGAGAATAAAATACATAATTTGAAGAACAAACATCACTGTGGCAATGCATATCTTGCAGTAAAACTGTAAACATGAACATACTGAAGTGACTCTGAGGAGAAGATACGTTTAATGTTAAAGGTTATCTTGCTTAGAAAATAGTCCTGATAATATGGGCCTAGACAATATCCAAAACAACTGGATTCATCCATTTTCAGTAACTTTAATTGCAAAGTCATGTAATTGCAATACCACAATTCATTTGACGAATCTGGGAGGTAAAGTCGTTTAAAGTATTCAATAATTTAGCAGTATATTTTGGATGGAATTAAAGCATTAAAATGTACCAGTGGACACCAAAACAGAGCTCATTCTGCATTGTTTTCTGCATGCCGGAACTCCCTGACTGGCAAATGTTTCTGTCTGGCTGGCTACTCCATGTACTTATGAAAAACACTGCGTACGCGCACACACACAGAAACAAACACACACACACACACACACAAACACACAAAAACAGACACAGACACACACACACACCTAATATATTTCATGGCAGGGAGAGTAAAAGCTTGTGAATATAATCCCTTAATAAAAATAATACTTAAAAAAAAATGAACTTACACTCCCACTCACCTGCTCTCTCAAACTGACCTGCTGTCTCAAACTGACCTGCTGTCTCAAACTGACCTGCTTTCTCCCACTCACTTTCTCTCACCTGTATGTCTTCCAGATCAAATATCCTGATCCTCTCTCACACACAGGTGGTAGCTAGTCTCTTTATTTGAGGCTCCAATTCAGTTATAATTATGCAGGCTGATTGATACTCTCGCATGATAAACAGCTGGAGAGAAAAGTAGGATCTGTGACTTACTAAAATGCCCAGGCCAATCATACTCCTAGAAAACTTCTCCTGAGTCCTCTATCTCCTCCAAGTCAGGTTGTGCCATCCCTCATTGGTCCAGCCTGTGGCATCTGTAACTGTCTACTCTGTGGTTTCACATAGTTCTGCATTCTGTGGGCGTCTGTAAGCTACTGTGCAGTAACAAAACGCACCCATACAGTTAGAGGAAATGGCAGATTTCACAATGCGTTCGAGAGTCCCTTCGCCACGTTTCCCCCACTCACCTGTGGAGGGAGATTATTTTTTATCTGACTGTCATTAGTGCCTTTGTAATGGCTGACCGCATACACAAATCATGTATGTCTGGAGGGGGGAGAGGGCAGCAGTGCCTCAGTTACACTACATAATACCAAGTTTCCTGTAAATCAGATTTGCATTTGGCTAATGAAACGTAAAGACACATATGGAGTGGGGACTAAGGAGGAAGAAAATGTTCTCATTCGGTACATTAAGAACACAAGCAGGAACAGATCATGTGGACAGACGCACACAGGTAAGCACGCACACACACACACACACCACACACACACACACACACACACACACACACACACACACACACACACACACACACACACACACACACACACACACACACACACACACACACACACACACACACACACACACACACACACACACACACACACAATGTGGATCTATACAACAAACCTCCTCACACATTACCCTTTCCCACCTTCACCCGTCCACTAAAATACAATCATTCTTATTAGAGCAACAATGGTGACCCTTGGAATTTTTCTAACAGATCATTTAAATGTGATTAAGTGGCCCTGTGTCATGTCTGACTCAATATGGTGGAGTTGGGGTGCTGAGAGAATGTGGGTGGGGGCTCTGTTTGAGGAGGCTCTTACATGCAATCATATTTTCATTCCCAGCGGGTCACATGGGAGAGATTGTAACGAGTTCGCCAGGCAGAAGCATACGGCTGGCTGTGAAAACATGCAGGCTGTGTGGGATGGACAAATTGAATCAAGCCAAGTGTGGTTATCATGCATGTATCTTCACCACTCTTTTCAACACAGACGCCGTAATGAAGTGAAAACACAAAGAACATTCTGTGTATGTAATGCACGATGTGTGACTGATACGTGTTTCCTATTGGTTCATACAGAGAAAGGGCCAATCGATATGGGTTTCACTTCTGTATGCAGACTGGAAAGTTGTTGTTCAGTCCCCAGGAGAGAGGCATCGTGGGTAAAGAACACACCCCATATATCAAAAGGATCCCGACGTGGAGACACAGCTAGACAGATGGCACAGTACATCTTGGTCCCGGCAGTAAAAAATAAAGCCATCACGCACCGCATTGTGCTGACGTGATGAGGGGGAGCTGGGTTGCGTGTGTGTGTGTGTTTACGAATCTCTCTGTGTGTGTGTGTGTGTGTGTGTGTGTGTGTGTGCGTGCGCGTTGTGTTTTGTGTGTGTACAGTATGTGAGCGTGCATACTCAACGCCTGCTTGGCTCGGCAAATGAAACTTTGTATGAACATTGAGATCAGTGCACCCCTTGGCTCGTGTCGAGCCTGCCTATGAATATCAATTTCTGCTTTCTATGAATATCAATTTATAACTGCCTTCATTGCTACGTTGCTAGCCCCGACACCCTACCTGACACAAAAGCAAAGCGCCTTTTTGTTTGTGTCAGCATTTATACCAAAGACTGCTTTCTTGCTCCGCTGCTCAAAAAACAGAGCGGCTCCTTCACCCCAGAGGCTAACTTTCCCTCAAGGACAAGGAGAGACTTTGTGTGTGTTCTCTGAGAAATATTAAAAGGGAACACAGTGAATGCAGGCGACAGCCAATCAGCCCAGGGCAATGGAGCTGTCAACTCCTAGTTAACACAGCACATACTGTATGGAGCTCACCAGTTAGTGCCCTGTACGCCCTCTGACATAACGAGAGGTTGTGTGTGACTACAGGCTCATCTCCTCCACAGCACACACACTAATGACACACACACACACACTCTTTAAGCCGTGTGTATATTACCTCAATCGCCTCGACTAACCGGTGCCCCCGCACATTGACTCTGTAACGGTACCCCCTGTATATAGCCTTGCTACTGTTATTTTATCGTTGCTCTTTAATTATTTGTTATTTTTTAAATGTTCTTCTTTTTTATTTTTTGTTTATTTATGTTTTACTTCAGTTTATTTTATTAAATACTAAAACTGCATTGTTGGTTAGGGCTTGTCAGTCAGCATTTCACTGTAAGGTTCAGTGCATGTGACAAATAACATTTGATTTGATACAGCATTTTTTATTTGATACAGCATGTTCTTCCAACCTGTTTTACAAGACAGTTGGTAATCAGCTGGTAATCACCATGCTGCTACGATTTGAACCAGCCAATCGGACTCTTCATTTATCCACTAGTGCAGTGGTGTTCAAACTTTTTCAGCAGGGAATCCATTTTTTCTGGTTGAATTTCTGGGGACCCCATTTTTTGGCCAAGAATTTCTCGCGACCCCACCCCAAATCTAAAGATACAGCCTAACAAATAACCTTCAATTCATTACATTTTCATCTCGGACAGTCAGTATTCAAAAACAGATTTGAAAAACAAAACTGATTTGAGCATTCAAATTAAGTCTAATCAAATGTTATTTTATTTCTCACATGAATGCCACAGGTGTAGACTTTACCGTGAAATGCTTACTTGCAAGCCCTTAACCAACAAAGCAGATTTAAAAAGTAAGAAAAATTTGCTAAAAAAAGGAAATATACCAAACAAAAATATAAACGCAACATGTAAAGTATTGGTTCTAGGTTTCAGCTGAAATAAAAGAACCCAGAAATGTTCCAAATGCACAAAAAGCTTATTTCTCTAATATTTTGTGCACACATTTGTTACCATCCCTGTTCGTGAGCATTTCTCCTTTGTCAAGATAATCCATATCAAGAAGCTGATTAAACAGTATGATCATTACACAGGTGCATATTGTGCTGCGGACAATAAAAGGCCACTAAAATGTGCAGTTTTGTCACATAACACAATGCCACAGATGTCTCAATTTATGAGGGAGAGTGCAATTGGCATGCATTTTATGTTAATGTCTCTACCATAAGCCGCCTCCAACGTCATTTTAGAGAATTTAACAGTACGTCCAATCGGCCTCACAACCGCAGACGTGTAACCAAGCCAGCCCAGGACCTCCACATCCGGCTTCTTCACCAGCGTGATCGTTTGAGACCAGCCACCCGGACAGCTGATGAAACTGAGGAATATTTCTGTCTGTAATAAAGCCCTTTTTTGGGGAAAAACTAATTCTGATTGGCTGGATCTGGCTCCAAGGAGTACCAAGTCAATGTGCAGGAATACGTGGTAATTGAGGTAATATGTACAGTACATGTAGGCAGCGGTAAATGTCAGCATATTCTATCAGCATATCGATTGTGCTACCAGGGCTGGTAAAACCTTGGATCATTGTTATACTAACTTCCGCGACGCATATAAGGCCCTCCCCCGCCCTCCTTTCGGAAAAGCTGACCACGACTCAATTTTGTTGCTTCCAGCCTACAAACAGAAACTAAAACGGCAAGCTCCCGCGCTCAGGTCTGTTCAACGCTGGTCCGACCAATGTGATTCCACGCTTCAAGACTGCTTCGATCACGTGGATTGGAATATGTTCCGCATTGCGTCCAACAACAACATTGACGAATACGCTGATTCGGTGAGCGAGTTCATTAGAAAGTGCATTGACGATGTCGTACCCACAGCAACAATTAAAACATTCCCAAACCAGAAACCATGGATTGATGGCAGCATTCGCGTGAAACTGAAAGCGCGAACCACTGCTTTTAACCAGGGCAAGGTGACCGGAAAAATGACCGAATACAAACAGTGTAGCTATTCCCTACGCAAGGCAATCAAACAAGCTAATTGCCAGTATAGAGACAAAGTAGAGTCGCAATTCAACAGCTCAGACACAAGAGGTATGTGGCAGGGTCTACAGTCAATCACGGATTACAAAAAGAAAACCAGCCCCGTCGCGGACCAGGATGTCTTGCTCCCAGACAGACTAAATAACTTTTTTGCTCGCTTTGAGGACAATACAGTGCCACTGACACGGCCCGCTACCAAAACCTGCGGGCTCTCCTTCACTGCAGCCGAGGTGAGTAAAACATTTAAACGTGTTAACCCTCGCAAGGCTGCAGGCCCAGACGGCATTCCCAGCCGCGTCCTCAGAGCATGCGCAGACCAGCTGGCTGGTGTGTTTAAGGACATATTCAATCAATCCTTATCCCAGTCTGCTGTTCCCACATGCTTCAAGAGGGCCACCATTGTTCCTGTTCCCAAGAAAGCTAAGGTAACTGAGTTAACTTCTTGAGAATACAGGGGGTGCTATTTTCCCATTAGCATAATTTGCTCTACAGATTAAACTGCCTCTTATTCAATTATTGCTCTTACTATATGCATATAAATAATACCATTGGAAAGAAAACAATCTCTAGTTTCTAAATCCGTTTCAATTCTGTCTCTGAGTGATACAGAAGTCATTTGACAGCACTTTCCATGACCAAGAAGAAAAAAGCAAGATGTGTATGCCAGCTTCAACGCTCTGCCTATATATGGTCGTGCCCCCTATGACCCGAAACACACCTCATTGGCCTTCCTCTGGGTGTCAAGAGGACGTCAGAGGAAAAATATCTTGTTTATCTGGGACTGACGTGAAATGAGAGCTAATTCTTTGGCGTGACCGACAACTTCCGGTTGTCTAAATCGTGCGACTTGTAGCTGCGATTGTCTTCTGTTGTGCGGCCATTATGGATGAAAACTATCTCCGTCTCGAAGTTTGTTTGATACATGTGACCAGATCATCGTAATGTATTGTCAACTAACATCAAGGCGGTGGCCCGTTCCTGTAGGTTCATGCTCTACAACATCCGCAGAGTACGACCCTGCCTCACACAGGAAGCGGCGCAGGTCCTAATCCAGGCACTTGTCATCTCCCGTCTGGATTACTGCAACTCGCTGTTGGCTGGGCTCCCTGCCTGTGCCATTAAACCCCTACAACTCATCCAGAACGCCGCAGCCCGTCTGGTGTTCAACCTTCCCAAGTTCTCTCACGTCACCCCGCTCCTCCGCTCTCTCCACTGGCTTCCAGTTGAAGCTCGCATCCGCTACAAGACCATGGTGCTTGCCTACGGAGCTGTGAGGGGAACGGCACCTCAGTACCTCCAGGCTCTGATCAGGCCCTACACCCAAACAAGGGCACTGCGTTCATCCACCTCTGGCCTGCTCGCCTCCCTACCACTGAGGAAGTACAGTTCCCGCTCAGCCCAGTCAAAACTGTTCGCTGCTCTGGCCCCCCAATGGTGGAACAAACTCCCTCACGACGCCAGGACAGCGGAGTCAATCACCACCTTCCGGAGACACCTGAAACCCCACCTCTTTAAGGAATACCTAGGATAGGATAAAGTAATCCTTCTCACCCCCCCCCCCCCTTAAAAGATTTAGATGCACTATTGTAAAGTGGCTGTTCCACTGGATGTCATAAGGTGAATGCACCAATTTGTAAGTCGCTCTGGATAAGAGCGTCTGCTAAATGACTTAAATGTAAATGTAAATGTAAAT
The DNA here is from genome assembly GCF_045679555.1 of Salvelinus alpinus. NCBI lineage: Eukaryota > Metazoa > Chordata > Actinopteri > Salmoniformes > Salmonidae > Salvelinus > Salvelinus alpinus. The sequence goes on from NC_092118.1 coordinate 21,726,986, forward strand.
GTATGTTTTTTCAATATAGTTTAATCAGATTATTTGAATTTTTTCGGGAGTTTTGTGGTGTTCCGTTGTCTGAATTTATTTACGTTTGAGAGATCCGTGCCACTCGACCGGTACCTGTGCTAAATGGAGTGGGAAAGGAACAATTCTGAACGGAACCAACGACTCATCTTGACAAAGGACACTTTGATCAACATTCTGATGAAAGATCAGCCATAGTAAGACCCAATTTACGATGTTATATCATATCTGTTGTGCATGTGAACTGGCCGTGGGCGCCTAGCCGAATCTGCCTGGTATAGCTATGCTAATTTAGCGCTACATTTTGTTTTCGTTATAAAACATTTCATAAATCTGAAATATTGTTTGGATTCACCAGATGTTGGGCTTTCAATATCTGTACGCTGTGTATTTTTCTGAAATGTTTTAAGATGAGTAATTCGTTATATGACGTTGGTCTCTGTAATTGTTCTGGCTGGGTCAGCACTATTTCAGATTGCAGCTGCAATGTAGAACTGTGATTTATACCTGAAAAATGCACATTTTTCCCAAAAAAAACTATGCTATACCATAAATATGTTATCAGACTGTCATCTTATGAAGTTGTTTCTTGGTTAGTGGCTATATATATTTTTATTTAGTCGAATTAGTGATAGCTACTGACGCAGGAAAAAGCTGTTGGGAGTAAAAATATCGTGTCCTTTCCTAACGTGGTTAGCTAATAGATTTACATATTGTGTCTTCCCTGTAAAACATTTTAAAAATCTGAAATGGTGGCTTTATTCACAAGACCTGTATCTTTCATCTGGAGTCTTAGACTTGTGATTTAATGATATTTAGATGCTACAAGTTACTTGTGACGCTATGCTAGCTATGCTACTCAGTGGGGTGGGGGGTGGGGGGTGCTACCGGATCAGGGTTGGTGACTCGTGAGAAGCTAAACGACTACCACCCCGTAGCACTCACTTCCGTCATCATGAAGTGCTTTGAGAGACTAGTCAACGACCATATCACCTCCACCCTACCTGACACCCTAGACCCACTCCAATTTGCTTACCGACCCAATAGGTCCACAGACGACGCAATGGCAACCACACTGCACACTGCCCTAACCCATCTGGACAAGAGGAATACCTATGTGAGAATGCTGTTCATCGACTACAGTTCAGCATTTAACACCATAGTACCCTCCAAACTCGTCATCAAGCTCGAGACCCTTGGTCTCGACCCCGCCCTGTGCAACCCCAATGTCAACAAAACAAAGGAGATGATTTTGGACTTCAGGAAACAGCAGAGGGAGCACCCCCCTATCCACATCGACGGGACAGTAGTGGAGAAGGTGGAAAGTTTTAAGTTCCTCGGTGTACACATCACGGACAAACTGAATTGGTCCACCCACACAGACAGCGTTGTGAAGAAGGCGCAGCAGCGCCTCTTCAACCTCAGGAGGCTGAAGAAATTCGGCTTGTCACCAAAAGCACTCACAAACTTCTACAGATGCACAATCGAGAGCATCCTGTCGGGCTGTATCACCGCCTGGTACGGCAACTGCTCCGCCCACAACCGTAAGGCTCTCCAGAGGGTAGTGAGATCTGCACAACGCATCACTGTGGGCAAACTACCTGCCCTCCAGGACACCTACACCACCCGATGTCACAGGAAGGCCATAAAGATCATCAAGGACAACAACCACACGAGCCACTGCCTGTTCACCCCGCTATCATCCAGAAGGCGAGGTCAGTACAGGTGCATCAAAGCAGGAACCGAGAGCCTGAAAAACAGCTTCTATCTCAAGGCTATCAGACTGTTAAACAGCCACCACTAACATTTAGTGGCCGCTGCCAACATACTGACTCAACTCCAGCCACTTTAATAATGGGAATTGATGGAAATTATGTAAAAATGTATCACTAGCCACTTTAAACAATGCCACTTAATATAATGTTTACATACCCTACATTACTCATCTCATATGTATATGTATATACTGTACTCTATATCATCTACTGCATCTTGCCATCTTTATGTAATACATGTATCACTAGCCACTTTAAACTATGCCACTTTATGTTTATATACCCTACATTACTCATCTCATATGTATAGACTGTACTCTATACCATCTACTGCATCTTGCCTATGCCGTTCTGTACCATCACTCATTCATATATCTTTATGTACATATTCTTTATCCCTTTACACTTGTGTGTATAAGGTAGTAGTTGTGGAATTGTTAGGTTAGATTACTTGTTGGTTATTACTGCATTGTCGGAACTAGAAGCACAAGCATTTCGCTACACTCGCATTAACATCTGCTAACCATGTGTATGTGACAAATACATTTGATCTGATTCGATTTGATGTGACTAGGCAATCAGGAAGATGATAAACAGAGTAGCAGTAGTGTATGTGAAGAGTGTGAAAGAACGTGAACGTGTGTGTGTGTGCGAATGTAGTGAGTGTGTGTGGTGTCAATATGCATGTGAGTGTATGTAGTGTGTGTGTGTGTATATGTGTGTGTTGGAATGTCAGTGTAGTATGTGTGAGTGTGTGGGTAGACTCCAGTGAGTGTGCATAGAGCCAGTGCAAGAGAGTCAGTGTAAATAGTCCGGGTAGACAAATTTTGATTAACTGTTGAGCAGTATTAAGGCTTGGTGGTATAAGCTGTTCAGGAGCCTTTTGGTCCCAGACATGGCGCTCTGGTACCCCTTGCTGTGCAGTAGCTAAGAGAACAGTCTATGACTTGGGCGGATGGAGTCTGAAAATGTTTAGGGCCTTCCTCTGACACCACCTGGTATAGAGGTCCTTGATGGCAGGGAGCTCGGCCCCAGTGATGTACTGGGCCATACGCTCTATCTTTTTGAGGCTCTGAGGGCCCAAATATTTTCAGCCTCCTGAGTGGGAAGAGGCGTTGTCATACCCTCTTCACAACTGCTTTGGTGTGTTTGGACCATAGTAGGTCTTTAGAGATGTGGTCACAGAGGAACTTGAAGCTCACAACTCACTACAATACAGCCCCGTCGATGTTTCCTGTAGTCCACGATCAGCTCCTTTATCTTGCTGATGTGATGGAGAGGTTATTGTCCTGGCACCACACTATCAAGTATCTGACCTCCTCCCTATAGGCTGTCTCATCATCGTCAGTGATCAGGCCTTAATGATGTTTTTGGAGTCGTGCATGGCCACACAGTTGTAGGTGAACAGGGAGTACAGGAGGGGACTAAGTACGCACCCTGAAGGGCCCCAGTGTTGAGGGTCAGCATGGTGGATGTGTTGTTGCCTACCCTCACCACCTGGGGGTGGCCCGTCGGGAAGTCCAGGATCCAGTTGCAGAGGGAGGTGTTCAGTCCCAGGGTCCTTAGCTTAGTGATGAACTTGGAGGGCACAATGGTGTTGAATGCTGAGCTGTAGTCAATGAACAGCATTCTCACGTAGGTGTTGTCCAGGTGAGAAAAGGCAGTGTGGAGTGCAATAGAGATTGTGCCATCTGTGGATCTGTTGTGTTGGTATGCTGATAATAGCGGGTCCAGGATGTCTGGGATGATGGTGTTGATGTGAACATTGACCAGCCTTTCAAGGCACTTCATGGCTACAGATGTGAGTGCTAGATGTGATAGTCATTTAGACAGGTTACCTTGGCATTCTTGGTCACAGCGACTATGGTGGTCTGCTTTAAACATAGGTATTACAGACTGGGTCAGGGAAAGGTTGAAAATGTCAGTGAAGACACCTGCCAGCTGGTCAGCGCATGTATTAAAGCGCTGCATTAAGGCCTGCAGTGTGAACAAGGCTTATCATCATGGGATCTGGTGACAGCCAATCATGTTTACCCCAGCAATCTCCACTGAAAACAACAGGCTACATAAATCTCTACATAAAACAACAGGCTACATAAAACATCATCTCTCTTTCTCCTCTGCCATGTAGAGTACTATGCAATATTCCATATGTAATTTTTTCACATCTCCCTAGGGAGAAGGTAATGGTTTGATCCTGTTGCTTTCTACATGGTTTAAATTGAGGTCTGTTCAGTGGGTTGGGGGAATGGATCATGTACCACCCCCCACTGGGATAATATTCTACAGAGAGCTACCTAGAATATCAAATAATAGCTGACACAAGTGGGTGAAAAGAACTATCAACCATTTTATGTAATCAATTCTCTTGTCACTCAACAGTACTGTAACTACTCTGCACTGTAGGGTTAAAACTGAAGCCAACCGTGCTTTGCGGCCGTCTCTCCATAAATCCTCTATTTGCTCTAATCGTTTGGAGAAGGTCCAGGAGGACGAATACAGATACTATAGCAGACAGTATTGTGGATAATACAGCCTTGTGGATAGGTGGCGGTGATGACGCACAGAGCCCAGCTCTCACAGTGTGCTCTCATTATGTGCCGTGACTCCAGGTCTTCAATATTACCCTACAATAATACACTCTATGGGCCCATCTGCTACACACTAGCACAGGCTATTTAAAGAATACGAGAGAGAGAAGGAGAGAGAGAGAGAGAGATTGTACAGAAAGAGGAGAAGAAGAGAGAGGGGAGAGGTTTGGAGAAGAGAGAGAGAGATGGGAGAGAGATAGATGGAAAAAGGACAAGTAACAAAGGGAGTGGGAGAGAGTGTGAAAGACATGCAAAGACATTGAAATATGGTGAGAAACTGAAACAGAGGAATATTTTTACTAGAGGTAAAACTGCTAAACTATATTTTCATATTTAATATTTATTGAACAAGAGAGGAGCTCTCATACCTACGAACATGAATGTATCTGTTAACCTTGCATGAATGTGTACTTCCTAGGATTTGAGGTCATCACCAGTTGCAAGGGACATTCTCCTAACACGGGCTAGCTGGCTAATGTTAGATAGACAGATAACTTGCTAAATAGCAATTTTCGTAAATTTACTTTATGACAAAAAAATATGCACAAACGTTTGTCTCTACATTAACTAACATATTCCTCTCAATTGTACATGTTTTGCTTGACTCATTATGACGTTATAACTACTTACATTTGGTTCCACCGTAATGTTTTGTCAGCCATCTTTGTTGAAGAATGCTACCAGGGACGGTTGGCTCGCGTCAAAATTCGTCATTGGAAGCACTCGATATGATTGGACATATAAAAACCTTGGGACCCAAATGCATAATGAGTGCTCTAACTCCCCCTTGTGGTGGTCTGGAGCAATGAAGCCGTGACGCTGGGTACCTCTAAGTCCCGCGGTGCAAGCTCGCAACTTTTAAAGGAGGAACTACTGCAGACGATTAAGCAGACCATTAACCAACATTTGCAATGATCCTTATAGTACAGATGTTTGTCTCTCATTTAGGTCATCGCTTGTGGAAATCATTATGCAAAAAGTATTGAATACTTCAACACACTTTGGAAAACATTCCATGTTCCAATTCCATGGCTTTATCTTCTTATGGCTGCAGGGGCAGTATTGAGTAACTTGGATAAAGGTGCCCATTTCAAACGGCCTCGTACTCAATTCTTGCTCGTACAATATGCATATTATTATTACTATTGGATAGAAAACTCTCTAGTTTCTAAAACCGTTTGAATTATTTCTCTGAGTGAAACAGAACTCATTCTGCAACACACTTCCTGTCAGGAAGTGAGATTTCTGAAATCGAGGTCTCTGTTCTAGGGCCTGCCTATAAATGGGCATGATACGTATTAGTATACATGCACGTCATACACCTTCCACCAGATGTCAAGAGGCAGTGAGAGAAGAAATGGGGTGATTATCTTGGTCTGAGGTGGAATAAATCCTCTTGGAATGACGTGTGACCCATTTCCTGTTTTCTGGAAAGCGCGAGGATGGACCTGGAATTGCCTTCTGGAAAGCTGTCGTTATAGGCGACTACTATCTCCGGCTTTGATTTTAATTGATACATGTCACAATATCATCGTAAAGTATGTTTTTTCAATATAGTTTTATTAGATTATTGAAATTTTTTCGGGACGTTAGGCGTGTTGCTTTGTCTGCGTATGTTCAGGAAGGAGAGCTTCGCGCCACTTGGCTAGTGTGCTTGCTAATTCAAGAGGGACAAAGGACGTTCTAAAACCAAACAACGACTGTTCTGGACAAAGGACCCCTTGTACAACATTCTGATGGAAGCTCATCAAAAGTAGGACCCATTTTATGATGCTATTTCATATATCTGTCGAACTGTGTACTATTAGTTTTGCGCCCAGGTTTTGGGCACTATCTCGCCATAACGTAAGCCTTATGTCTATATGAAGTTATTTTTAGAATTCTAACACTGCGATTGCATTAAGAACTAGTGTATATATCATTTCCTATACAACATGTATTTTTTTGTCATGTTTATAAATAGTTATTTGGTCAGAATATGTGACTGTCAGATAAATATCCGGACGTTGTGGGAAAAAGATGCTACGTTAGCACAATGTATAACCACTGATTTCAGCTCTAAATATGCAAATTTTCGAACAAAACATAAGTGTATGTATAACCTGATGTTATAGGACTGTCATCTGATGAAGTTTATCAAGGTTAGTCAAAAATTATATATCTTTTGCTGGTTTGTTACGATCGCTAACTTTTGCTGCTGGGAAATGGCTTGTCTTTCTGGCTATTGTGGTAAGCTAATATAATGCTATATTGTGTTTTCGCTGTAAAACACTTAATAAATCGGAAATATTGGCTGGAATCACAAGATGCCTGTCTTTCATTTGCTGTACACCATGTATTTTTCAGAAATGTTTTATGATGAGTATTTAGGTATTTGACGTTGGTGTCTGTAATTACTCTGGCTGCTTCAGTGCTATTTCTGACGGTAGCTGTGATGGTAGCTGCAATCTAAAACTGATTTATACCTCAAATATGCACATTTTTCGAACAAAACAGATTTATTGTGTAACTTGTTATAGGACTGTCATCTGATGAAGTTGTTTCTTGGTTAGTTTGGTTGGATCTTGGTTAGTTAGGTTGGCTTTGTGCATGCTACCTGTGCTGTGAAAAATGTCTGTCCTTTTTTGTATTTGGTGGTGAGCTAACATAAATATACGTGGTGTTTTCGCTGTAAAACATTTTAAAAATCGGACATGTTGGCTGGATTCACAAGATGTTTATCTTTCAAATGCTGTATTGGACTTGTTAATGTGTGAAAGTTGAATATTTCTAAGAAATATATTTTGAATTTCGCGCCCTGCACTTGAGCTGGCTGTTGTCATAAGTGTACCGGCGTCGGGCTTGCAGCCTGAAGAAGTTATACTGTAAATACCAAGTAGACACGATCTACTTTGAATATCCAAAGGAAGTAGATAACGCAACAGTGTCCACCATGCATTTCCCAGCTATGAAGTATAAAACCTCATAAAGGGGCAGGTTGAGAGACTTACTGAATGTAATTAATTAAAGTACGTAGCGCACGGATCGATCAGAACGCCGACTGAGATATGAAAACTCCATTATTTACTGTACTGATACCACAGCCACCTGGATTATCCAGAGAGTAAAGCCATTGGCTGGCCCATATAGATATAATTACTAGAATGGGAAAAGCCCCTCAAACCCAGGCAAGTTGAACAATGACTTGAATGGGGATGGTGATTCAAATAATTTTTATGGGTTTGCCATCCTTGACATCCATAAAAGACTCATAGATCCTCCACTACAGTAGCAATAGCACTACCAACATGTTTATAATGGATTCTCAAGCTTTCAACCACATTTGAACAACATTGCTTCCCCACTCAGAATACAATGCTAATCTGGACTTCATTTGAGGACGCAGTGAAGCATAATAGGAGAGTGATCCGATCATCTTGGTCAGATAAAAAGTGACATATTGTAGCGACCTTAACCCAACACCCAGAACATCAGAAAGGGATGCAGATCTCTTGGCGTAACAGATAAGGTGTTGGCTTGTCAATCGTTGGACCCTAAAATATGCTGCAATATCAATAGCAAGTGTACGTGCATAAGGCCATGCCAAGTCTTACCTTCTGCCTGATCTCTTCCTCCATGGAGACAGGTGATCCCAGCTCGGCCACCTTCTGGATGCCCTCGCTGGCGTAGCCACCATACTCCCACAGCACGTAGTTCTTAGAGTGGGACGCTCCGATGATGGCCGACCAGTGGTTAGCACGCCCTGGTGAGGTTAAGAAACAAAACAACACCAGAATTATCATCATCTCTTACAATCCAGGAGGCAGGCTGGCCAAACATTTGTGCCAGTGAAAGGTTTGCACCTATTCCCATTCCGCAAGGCATAATAGGTAGGTAGGTAAAAGGTAATGGTATGTGTATAAAAAGTGAAAAGGATAAGATTAATGTAAGGTTACGGAATGTTCTGTTTCTTATTCACTTTGAAAATGACAGATAATGATTCATATAGAAGTAATGTACATATCAGATCGTGACACAGTAATTACAGTATTATTTTACAGATTTTTTGACTTCAGAGGCTCAGTACCTAACTCTCTCTGTAGACATTTACGCTAGATTGCAATGAACAGGTAGAACTTAACACGCTCCTGCAGGTTACCACTGGATATTTTTTTAAACACTACTAACGAATGGGAGATTACATGCACCTGCGTGTTAAACTAAGCTTGATTGCAATGAAAACCCCACAAGGATAAACCATCAGATCAGTTGATCTCTCGTTACCGTTATGATACCAGACAGCTGGTCTAGATTCTCTACTCCTGCCCCCAATGAAATATTGACGAGTAGCATCGGAAAACCGTAAGGCTGATGAATATAAAAAAATACTTATTTGAGTATAAGAATAGTAGGCTAGACCATCAACATTAGTTTTCCATTCATACAACATGTCGGTAAACAGTAGACAGTAGATTTGCAGTGGTAAACAAGGAAATATTTTATTTCAGATGTAGAGAATTATTGTCAAATAGATAAATCGCCCTTAGTCTGCTCATAAAGTAGGACTATGTTGTTCTGATGATAATACCAACCAGAGGGTGAAATAGTCTGATAACCTTGACATCTACGTTAGGGAGCGGTAAATCGCTGGCCAATGTGGGTTGCAATTGAGATCAGTTGTGCGGGTGACTTTAGTGTGTATTGATGGTTTAACGAGAGATCAGTTGTGCGGGTGACTTTAGTGTGTATTGATGGTTTAACGAGAGATCAGTTTTGCGGGTGACTTAAGTGTGTATTGATGGTTTAACGAGAGATCAGTTGTGCGGGTGACTTTAGTGTGTATTGATGGTTTAACGAGAGATCAGTTTTGCGGGTGACTTAAGTGTGTATTGATGGTTTAATGAGAGATCAGTTGTGCGGGTGACTTTAGTGTGTATTGATGTTTTAATGAGAGATCAGTTGTGCGGGTGACTTAAGTGTGTATTGATGGATTAATGAGAGATCAGTTGTGCGGGTGACTTTAGTGTGTATTGATGGTTTAATGAGAGATCAGTTGTGCGGGTGACTTTAGTGTGTATTGATGGTTTAATGAGAGATCAGCTGGCAATAATCTGGTGGCTTTCGATGGTTGCAATTGGTCCGTACCGTCTATTGCAATGTTCAGAGAGACACAATAACAATCTGTACAAGGCTATAAACAAGTAGGAAAACTTATATCCGGAGGCTGCTTTTCTGATTAACGGCGGTTTCAATTCCGTGTCATTTAGACACATGATGCCCAACTTCCATCAACGAGTCTCCTTCGCGCCACTAGGGGCGAAAAGCCCTAGACCACTGTTATTCTACCCACAAGCAGGCATACAAGGCCCTGTCTCATCCGCCATTCGGCAAATGAGATCATGACTCCGTACAACTGACTTACCTAGTTAAATAAAAATAAATTAACATCGCAGACAACCCTGACGGCTACGGCTGAGGACTGGAACAAATATGAGAAATCCCGCTATGACCTCCGCAGAGTAATCAAACAAGAAAAATAACAATATAGGAATATGGTGGAATAATATTACACAGAAGCTCAAACACGAAGTACCCGTTGAGAAATGGTCACCAGAATCAGATAGTATGCTACAGCGCTGATTGGAATATGTTTCGAGACTCCGCCGATAAAATCAACGAGCCAACCACGTCCGTCACCAGCTTCATTAGGAAATTCATCTGTGACATTGTCCCCACAGTGAAGGTTCGTTGCTTCTCCAATCAAAATCCCTGGATTAACACCGAGGTTGGTGCTAAACTAGAGGTCAGGGCTACCATACACAGACGTATCGCTCCCCAGTGGTGCGTTCTAAGACACTGCATCTCAGTGCTAGAGGCGTCACTACGGGCCCTGGTTCGATTCCAGGCTGTATCACAACCGGCCATGATTGGGAGTCCCATAGGGCGGCGCACAATTTGCACAGCGTTGTCCGGGTTAGGGTTTGGCCGAGGTAGGCCGTCATTGTAAATAAGAATTTGTTCTTAACTTCTTATGGCTGCAATCCTGGTAACGGGATGACATGACAACAGCCAGTGAAAGTGCAGGGCGCCAAATTCAAAACAACAGAAATCTCATAATTAAAATTCCTCAGACATACAGTACATGTGTCTTGTACCATTTTAAAGGTAATCTTGTTGTTAATCCCACCAAAGTGTCCGATTTCAAATATGCTTTTCAGGGAAAGCAGCACAAACGATTATGTTAGGTCACCACCAAGCCACAGAATAAGCACAGCCATTTTTCCAACCAAAGATAGCAGTCACAAAAAGCACAAATAGAGATAAAATGATTCACTAACCTTTGATGATCTTCATCAGATGACACTCATAGGTCTTCCTGTTACACAATACATGTATGTTTTGTTTGATAAAGTTCATATTTATATAAAAAAATCAGAGTTTACATTGGCGTGTTACGTTCACTAGTTCCAAAAACATCCAGTGATAGTGCATAGCCACATCTATTCAACAGAAATACTCATCATAAATGTAGATGATAAAACAAGTTATACACATGGAATTATAGATATACCTCTCCTTAATGCAACCGTTGTGTCAGATTTCAAAAAAACTTTACGGAAAAAGCAATCCATGCAATAATCTGAGACGGCGCTCAGAACTATAGTCAAATTAGCCGCCATGTTGGAGTCAACAGAAACCAGAAATTACATGATAAATATTCCCTTACCTTTGATGATCTTCATCGGAATGTACTCCCAGGAATCCCAGGTCCACAATAAATGCTTGATTTGTTCGATAATGTCCGTTATTTATGTCCAATTAGCTACTTTGGTTAGCACGTTTGGTAAACAATTCCAAAGTCACAAAGCGCGTTCACTAAAACGTGACGAAATGTCCAAAAGTTCCGTAACAGTCAGTAGAAACATGTCAAACGATGTATTGAATCAATCTTTAGAAGGTTGTTAACATAAATCTTGAATAACGTTCCAACCGAAGAATTACATTGACTTCAGATGAGCGATGGAACGGAGCTCCCTCTTATGTGAACGCGCATGGTCAAAGCAGGGTCACCTCATGGCAGTGGTGACTAATTCTCCTCTCATCCGGCCCCCCTTCATAGTAGAGTCATCAGACAAAGTTCTACAGACTGTTGACATCTAGTGGAAGCCGTAGGAAGTGAAAACTCATCCATATCTCGCTGGGATTTCAATGGGAGCTTGGTTGAAAATCCACCAGCCTCAGAATTTCCACTTCCTGTTTGGATTTTTTCTCAGGTTTTTGCCTGCCATATGAGTTATGTTATATTCACAGACATAATTCAAACAGTTTTAGAAACTTCAGAGTGTTTTCTATCCAATACTAATAATATTATGCATATATTAGCAACTATGACTGAGGAGCAGGCCGTTTACTCTGGGCACCTCTGTGCACCTTTAATCCAAGCTACTCAATACTGCCCCTGCAGCCATAAGAAGTTAACTGACTTACCTAGTTAAATTAAAATAAATTAACATCGCAGACAACCCTGACACTACGGCTGAGGACTGGAACAAATATGAGAAATCCCGCTATGACCTCCGCAGAGTAATCAAACAATATAGGAATATGGTGGAATAATATTACACAGGCTCCGACGCCCGCCACATGTGGCAGGGGCTACAGTCCATTACGGATTACAACGGAAGACCCAACTGTGATCTGCCAAACAATGCCTCTCTACCAGACAAACTCCATGCATTTTATGCATGCTTCGTCAATAACAACATTGTGCCAGGTGTGAGTGCCGCCACCATTGCTCTCTGAGGCTGAAGTGAGTAAGGTCTTTAATCAGGTCAACACCCGCAAGGCTGCGGAGCCTGACGGTATTCCATGGCATGTTCTAAGAGCATGCAAAGAACAGCTGGAAAGCATATTCATGGTAATTTTCAACCTCTCCTTGTCCCAGTCTGTAATCCACATGTTTTAAGATGACTACCATCATCCCTGTTCCTAAGAACTCTAAGACTTCATGCCACAATGACTACCGCCCTGTAGCACTCACATCTGTATTCATGAGGTGCTTTGAGTGCCCGGTTATGGCACACATCAACTCCATCATCCCAGACACCCTAGACGCACTCCAATTTGCATACTGCCCCAACAGACCCATAGACAACGCAATCTCAATTGCAATCCACACTGCCCTCACCCACCTAGATAAGAGGAATACCTATGCGCGAATGCTGTTCATTGACTACAGCTCAGCGTTCAACACTATTGTCCCTTCCAAGTTCGTCACCAAACTTAGGACCCTGGGACTGAACACCTCCCTCTGCAAGTGGATCCTGGACTTCCTGACGGGCTGACCCGAGGTGATGAAGGTAGGCAAACATCACATCCGGGGGGGATTGAGAGCTTCAAGTTCCTTGGTGTCCAAATCACTAAGGACTTAAAAAGGTCCACACACACCTCAGGAGGTTGAACATGTTTGGCATGTGCCCTCTAATCCTCCAAAAGTTCTACAGATGTACCATTGAGAGCATCTTGACTGACTACATCACTGCTTGGTATGGCTGCTTGGTATGGCAATAGCACCGTCCTTGAGCGCATGGCCGAACAGAGGGTGGTGCGGACAGACCAGTACATCATTGGGGCCGAGCTCCCTGCCATCCAGGACCTCGGTGTGAAAGGGAGTCCAGAAAAGTTGTTAAAGACTCCTACCAGTCAAGCCATAAACTGTTCTTTCTGCTTCCGCACGGCAAGCGGTACCGGTGCATCAAGTCTGACACCAATAGGCTCCTGAACAGCATCTATCCCCAAGCCATAAGACTGCTAAATAGCTAACTAAATTGGTACACGGACTCTCTGAGTTGACACATATTTCATGATACTCAGTCACCTTACCCCTATACATATCTACCTCTATCACTGCAGTATCCCTGCACATTGTAAATATGGTACTGGAACTGACTGACCCTGTATATAGTATGCTTACTTACTTTCTTGTGTTCTTCTTATTTCTTATTTTTATTTTCTGTGTGTCTTTTTCTACCTTATGTTATTTTTAGTATTAAAGATTGATTACTACGTTGTTGAGTTTAGAGCTTGCAAGAAAGGCCTTTCACTGTACTTGTTCAAGTGACATTAAAAACTTGAAATAGCATACCGAGTTTCCAAATATAAAGTCAAACTTCGGTCTGCTGATGCAATATATTGTCCTCTCTTCACTTCCCAAGGTCAAAGACCTCCGAGTGGATAATTATCTTCTTTATTGCTACAAAATAAACTCATATCCCACTTCCTCTCCTCCTCATCCCTCCCTCCTCTCCTCGTCAAAAGCAACTCACACATATTATCGGAAAGTCTTTGTTCAGAAAAGGGAGGCTCTCTATCTGACAACTCAAATCCTTACGTCTCATTTCCTTTTGCAATTTATAACACTCCTCTGGCGTGATGGGGTGTACACAGACACACACACACAAGCACACGCACACACACATGCACACACACACACACAAATAGGGGAACTGGTCACCACAAACTCACTAAGGTTATTCCCTCTATATCCATCAGAACTGTATCCAATCTCGATCATATACTCTGATGTTCCACAGCCTATTTTCATATTCTCTAAAAAACTCCTTTATTTCTATTTCTCTTTCTCTCAGTCTAATAAGAGCCGTGCTGAATTTCTGGTCTAGTCTGTGTTCTGTCCTAACAGCAACGTGATTGCTATATTGCTCATATTTCAGCTTTGTGTGAGTCTGGTAGAAATGCTTTTGAGAACCCATATCCACAGTAGACATGAAATGACACCCTGGAATCCCTGGATGTAACATCAAATCCATCGAAACAACAGGGCAATTCTCTGGTACACTTAGCCACCTGAGTACCAGTCATGGCTATCTTGGCTGGGCTCTCTCTACCTGTCTCTCTCCTGAGTGTCTGAATGGGTTCAGGTAACCAGGAAACCTGCTGGCTATCTCCGCTCTCCACAGATAATGGTTGAAAAGTTTCTCAGTGGTGTATTACTTATTATAAACTGGGTGGTTCGAGCCCTGAATGCTGATTGTCTGACAGCCATGCTATATTAGACCGTATTCCATGAGTATGAAAAACCATTTATTTTTACTGCTCTAATTAACCAGTTTATAACCAGTTGGTAACCAGTTTATAATAGCAATAAGGCACCTCAGGGGGTTGTGATATATGGCCAATATACCACGGCTAAGAGCAGTGTCCAGGCACTCCACGTTGTGTCGTGCTTAAGAACAGCCCTTAGCCGTGGTATATTAGCCGTATATACCATACCTCCTCGGGCCTTATTGTTTAACTATAGACAAACAGAGAGGGAAATAAAAGCTGTGCATGTGACGATGGAGGGAGCGAGGAGAATAAAAAACCTGCTAGCCTGTTTTAGAGTAACCTTCAACATCAGAATATATGGCATCGGCCCTTCACGTGTGCCTCTCTTCTGCTTGAAGGACAAATGGACGCCTTGTAAAAATATCAGCCTGACGTGACATTGTGCTGTATCTTCTTCTCTCTCTCCCTCTCTCTCTCTCACTCCTGCTGCTAGCAATGAAGAAGCAGACACTCACAGACCATCATGACCGTGGATAGCGTGTGAAAAACATTGCTAAAACCTCTTTTAGCAATGGTTCTATCTGTGTTTGATTGACAGTAGTTATAGAAAAAACACAGGCACATTAACAAATGGTCTCTACCAGATACAAATGATGCTTGGGGAGGAAGTTGTAGATGGTGATCTGCTGTATGTATGACAACCAGGGATGGTTACTTTGGCTATGACTTTGTGGTGGTGAGGAGAACTCAATTATGAAACCACAAAACCAATTATGGGTTTCCTAAGACACAGAGTGGAAACGCATGCATAAACAGCACACACACACACACATACACACATACACACACAATGTAACATAGACAGACATCCACACAAACAGAAAGACATACAAACAGAAAGATACATACACACACATTCTCAAACACATACACTCCTGTCTCTCCTAAGCCAATAAATCAGGGTGTCACTCAATCTGCAGGTTTATCTTACTGTGGGACTCCATGATAATCATTATATTGATCTGGGCTGTGAGAGAGAGGAGTGTCTTAGAAGGAAGGAAGAGCCCAGTATCCCCATCTCCATTCACACCCTGCCTGCCTGCCGAGGAGTCAGGCTCAAGGTTATACAGTTCAGCACCACAGATCGAAGCCCAGGGCCAAGCTGGGGGAGGAATGAGACAGGGGCACAGCACCCTGGGGAGAGAGTATCCTGGGGTGACCATGGAGGTTGTAGTATCCTCGGTAGACTGTGATGCTAGGTAATTGAACAGTATTGCAATTTTATGAGTAAAGGGGTATTTTTGACGCAATGGAGGCACCAACTAGTGTAGCCCTGGGGTGAAATGGGGCACTAACTAAAGTTGTCTTTCAGGGATTAAATGGGGTATGTGCCTGGGTCATTTGGAAGTTATGGGGTACTTACGAGGGTAGTCTTTTGGGTGCACCTTCTCTGACCAGTTGCCATAGAAGGTGACTCTGTACTTGGCTGTTCCACAGGCACAGCAATCCAGCAGAGGCTTCTCTGTGGTCTCCCAATACAACGACTCTGAGAAGGGAGAGAAGAGAGGTTAATGGAGGAGAGGGTGGGAGGAGGTGGTGTAGGGGTGAGGGAGGGCGGGAGGAGGGTAGGAGGGAGGAGGGGGTAAGGGTGAGGGAGAGAAGGAGGGAGGGAGAGAAGGGTGCGGAAGGGAGGGAGTGAGGGAGGGGTAGGGGTGAGGGAAGGAGGGAGGGAGGTGTAAAGCTGTTCTTTTGATCAGTCTCTCTAAATTCTCTATCCAATGTCACGCACAGCTTGGGAGATACAGCACAAGCGTGAAGATCCTGACCCAGTAAGGGAAGAGAGAGTAAGACAGGAGATACTGAGATATAGTAAGGGAGAGAGAGTAAGACAGGAGATACTGAGATATAGTAATGGAGAGAGAGTAAGACAGGAGATACTGAGATATAGTAAGGGAGAGAGAGTAAGACAGGAGATACTGAGATATAGTAAGGGAGAGAGAGTAAGACAGGAGATACTGAGATATAGTAAGGGAGAGAGAGTAAGACAGGAGATACTGAGATATAGTAAGGGAGAGAGAGTAAGACAGGAGATACTGAGATATAGTAAGGGAGAGGGAGGAGGAGTGGAAGACATGTAGCGCCCTTTACTACGTCTCGGTAATGGGGGACATACCTTTCTCACACATCCTCTTGGTGAGAGAGCCTTCATCCTGAAAGTAGATGATCCTCTTCTGGACGATGCTGGCCCTGCAGAGAAATAAGGAGGAGGGGAGGAAGTGAAGAGGAAGTTTCAGGTTAAGAGAAAGGAGATGAAAGGTTAGAAAGAGAAAGCAGATGAAAAGTGAAAAGATGAGGGTAAAGTGGAGATGAGGGTTGAAAGAGATAGGGAATGGACAGAGGAGAAAAGACAAGAAAGGATGAGAGAAGTACAAGGCAGGAGATCAGGTGGAATAAGGGAGGAAAGAAGCAGGAGATGAGAAAGAAGAGAAGAGTTAAATACTTACAGTACTTTTAGCACAGGGAGTAACCGGTGGGCATTTGGAGTAATGTTGAACTCAAGATGAGTGTTCTTGTGCTTCCAGACAGGTCTCCCAGCAGGTCTGAGATCGGCTACTAGAGCAGGTTCTGTGTTATCAACTTTTGAATGTGATTGCGGACAGGTCTGAGATCAGCTACTAGAGCACACAGGGGTGCTGAATCACAGGCACTCTCAGACCGGAGGGATTTGCTAGCTCTTACAGAAAGTATTTATTAACATAAAGACTTGTATTTAGCAGGAGAGAGATGCGGTTGGAAAAGAGATTGAAAACCTAGAGAAAAAGAGAAAAAGGAGAGAAAAAAGTCAGAAAGTAAGCTTCGCTTTTGAGAAACGATCAAGAGTGAACGAGCACACACACACACTCAGGCAAGAGGAACTACAGTGTGTCAGAGATAAGACTGAGTGACAGGCCAAAAGTTAAGTTTCCCAGAGCTAAAGTTCTGCTCCTGGTCCTGGCAGAGAGACTGTTCTGATAGAGCTGTCTGGAGACAGAGCCACTGAGTGCTGGGTGGACACAGGTCTTAGTGGGGCCTTGACATGCAAATCAGACACAAACAAACCCATTCAAGGGCCAGAAGGGTGTGTGGGCCAGAAACGATCGCAAACAAATTACTTTCAGGGCCCAAAAGCTGTCACAAACAAACTCCATTTAGGTGCTGTGCATTACATCAGACTTGGCCTCCAACAACAGGCTGCAGGTTTCCATGGTGATAGTGGGCAGAGGGTAGCAGCAGGGTGTAGGTTCTAGGGTCTGGACTGTCTGGGTTCTGGGTCTGGTCCAGGTGGTTCCTGTCCAGCTGGACTGTTTATGGAGCAGGAGTCCGAGCTAGGCCAAGCCCACCGCTGTCACTGTGCTCTCCCACAGTCACAAAAATAAAGAAAGAGCAAGAGAAAGAGGGAGGGAGAAGAGCGAGGGAGAAGAGCGAGAGGAGACGTAGACGTAGATGAGGAAAGGTATAAAGACAGAGAGATGTACTATATGCTCATCTCAGGAAGCCGTGGTAGTGAGGAGGAGAAACGGCACAAAGAAAGAGAGATACAAGAAAAGGACAAAGAAGACACATAATTTCACCTTATTCTTGAAGGACACACTTCAGATGAGCTGCTTTGGAACAATACATTATCTCTCAATTCTGATGGGATTCCAACCTATTCCCAAAGCAAACCTCCTACCGTTAGGGACTTGCGAGTGGCGCAGCGGTCTAAGACACTGCATCGCAGTGCTAGAGGCGTCACTACAGACCCGGGTTCAATCACGGGCTGTTTTGCAGCCGGCCACGACCGGGAGACCCATGAGGCGGCGCACAATTGGCCCAGCGTCATCCAGGTTATGGGAGAGTTTGGCCGGACGGGATGTCCTTGTCGCTTAGTGCTCTAGTGACTCCTTGTGGTGGGCCAGGAGCATGCACGCTAGTTGTACAGTGTTTCCTCTGACACATTGGTGCGGCTGGCTTCCGGGTTGAGCAAGCAGTGTGTCAAGAAGCAGTGCGGCTTGGCACGTCCGTGTTTCGGAGGACACATGGCTCTCGACCTTTGCCTCTCCCGAGTCCGTACGGGACAAGACCGTATGGGACAAGACCGTAACTACCAATTAGATACCATGAAAAAGGGGTAAAAAGTACATTTTTTGATTTTATTATAAATAAACCTCCTGTCTGTTTATCCTGCATGTCTCCAGAGCAGGCTATCGGGGGATTATGTTTGATGATCTAAGGGCTGGACCAGTGGCAGAGGACCAGTGACAGAGGAGGCTGTGTCAGGCAGGCCGGCCAGAGAAGGGACGGTATCTCTACAGTGACGGAGTGACAGCTATATGCCCCTATTAACATAACATAACTCTTTCTTCATCTCTCTTTTTCTCACCCTCTCTCTTGCGTTTGTTTTTTTTAGCATTTTTTACTCTCCAAGGCACACAGCGAGACAGAGACAGACAGACAGAGAGGAAAGAGAAGAGAGAGAGAGGGAAATAAGAAGAACACAACAGATCCCATCCGAAAACAAGGAATGGGTTTGGAAGGGGATAGTAGCAGGACATGAAGAAACCTGTCTGAGGGGTGTACCTAGAAGTACAGAGGTGACAGGGGTACCCCACCCCAGGCGCTCCTAAACACACCGCCAGCATATCTCTAATTGTTCACACCTTAATTCAATCTCACCCCAATTTCAGATATCTCTCCCTGAGCGAGCCGCTCACAAACTGCCTCACTAGCTGCCCACTTTCTGGGGCCGGCCAGGCAATCAGGCACAGTAATGCTTATTTAACATCCAATTTAAATTCTATCAATGAGATGCTATTAAAGCCAGACTCACTTTCCTGGCTCCACACCGCCGATGGTTATCGCCTCAAAAGCGCTCCGGTATGTGGGGTGGGTAGGAGGGTGTGTGTGTGTGTGTGTGTGCACGTGTTTGTGTGTGTGTGCATGTGTGTGTGTGTGGCCAGGTCAGAGAGGGATAAATAAACATAGCTATTTGTTTACAGTTTGTTCCTTTGGGAAGGCACATACTGTACCAGTTTCATTGAACCATTCCTACTCATCTCACATGTAATAACTGCACAGTTAGACTGCCATTCTCTCTGGGAAGGCTTTTTAATCTACCTGCCATTGTGTTCATGTCATTCAATTCCTAGAGATTTCAAATAGGTTTTGACACTATCATGTTCTGACTGTCAAAACTGTACTACACTTTATGTCAGGTGAACCTGAAAAATGTATAAATGAACAAAAATATAAAGATTCTACAGGGAGAGTGGTCCAAAAATCAGACAAACGTCTGTCCCTTTTTGACCCCCATAATCATGATGAGCCAGATCACTGTTTCCAGCCACCAGGAGACAGCAGCTACTCCTCAATTACAGCTAACCATCAGGGAGGAGAGGCCGTCACACCACAGCCTCTCTAGCCACAGGACAGGACTAGAGGAGCTCTCAAATGCTCTGAACTGATCACTTCCCACACAGACACACTGAGCGATGATGACACTATACACAGTAATACACACACAGTACACATCTACACATGTTGCATTATGCTGTATTACACACACTCACACACTCACACAAACGCACACGTACATGTAAAGACACACAAACACACACACAGGCACCAGACACATGCACAGTCTGTTTTTCCATAATAGTTATTGCCAGAGGTGTCTGAGTTAACCAGGTTATTTGACAGGTAGGCAGACAGGCATGCTGAGAGCGTTGAAATTAAAAACTCATATCAATAATGAAATCCCCCATTCTCTGATGAAAAAAATACTATTGTAGCTGGGGAAAGGTGGGCAGACACTCCCCCAGGCTGGCAGCACCAGTCACGTTCACTGTATATGGGGTTGTCATGGTAATAGAAGAGGGGCGAGCAGCATGTAGGTTTGTGGGGAAATATCTAATGGGGAGAGACCCATTTTCTTTCTCTCGTGATTATATCTCTGGGGAGATCCCTCCTGCTGGATTGTGATTTATGGCTAGCTAGTTCAGGCTAGGTTACCCCGTGCAGTGTAACATAAAAACGCCTGTTGGCATTAACCATATTTCGCTCTCCGTCCATTTGTTATTTAAGCTAGTAAAGTCACAATATCGGGAACACCCGTAAACGACACACTATAATCAACCATTTCAGATTCAATGCTGCCTGCGTCTGTCTGCGCGTCTGTCTGTCTGTCTGTCTGTCTGTCTGTCTGTCTGTCTGTCTGTCTGTCTGTCTGTCTGTCTGTCTGTGCTGTCTGTGCTGTCTGTGCTGTCTGTGCTGTCTGTGCATCTGTGCTGTCTGTGCTGTCTGTGCTGTCTGTGCTGTCTGTGCTGTCTGTGCTGTCTGTGCTGTCTGTCTGTCTGTCTGTCTGTCTGTCTGTCTGTCTGTCTGTCTGTCTGTCTGTCTGTCTGTCTGTCTGTCTGTCTGTCTGTCTGTCTGTCTGTCTGTGTGTGTGTGTGTGTGTGTGTGTGTGTGTGTGTGTGTGTGTGTGTGCAGGAATGTGTATGCTGTGTGTAGATGACCAATATGTGTTTGCATTTGTTTAGGAAGAGAGAGAAAAGAGGCTGTTGCTGCTTGGGCTCTAGCTAGAGATATACAACAGCTTCTCAATAATAATCAATCAGTATGATGTTTAGGGGTACACCTGCCCCACTTAAAACGGACAAAACTTTAATAAGTGTGATCACCCAGTAACACAAAAACACTCAACTATGAACCTGTCCTCGCCTGGTGTCATCACTCTACAGTGAAAAACAAGCTACCCCACTGGACGTACCTTAGTATCACATCCCCACTCCCTAACCTCCACAAGTGACTATATCTCACTCTCTCCTCATCTCACATGCTGCCACTCTCTTTCCATTCTATCCATTCATCTGTTCTCTCTACCTCTTTCTCTTTCTGTCCCCCACTCTCTGTCTCACCTCCTTTCTCCCAATAGATACAAGATAGCTGAGAGGTAAAGTAGGAGAAGATGCCTGCCTGCCTGGTTAGTGTGCTGTGGGAACAACAGAACTGCGCCCTGGTTGAGAAAGGCACAAAGAGTGAAGCGGAAAAGGAGAGAGAGAGGGGAAGGAATGAAAAGGGTGTGTAGTAGCGAGAGAAACCGACAGGAGAGAGAAGAGTGAGTGAGAGTAGAGAGAGGGAGGGAGGAAGAAAGCCAAAGAAAGGGGGAGTTCAGAGACAGAGACGAAGGCAAGGACATCTCATCACTCACTCTGACAGGCACATAATAACGTGCATTAATAAGAAATGCAAGCCTTTTTTTTTACGCCCCTACACACGTAACGACGGCACGGTGAGAGATTTAAACAGGCAGGAGAGAAAGTGACAGGCCAACTGAACTCTTTAATAATGCAGAGATTAGCATGCCATGTAGGGCACCACCCCTATGTTTCTGTTCCTCTCTCTCTTCTCTCTCTTCTCCCCCCACTGGGTACACACTGGTTGAATCAATGTCGTTTCCACGTCTAATTCAATGAAATTACGCTGAACCAACGTGGAATAGATGCTGAATTGACGTCTGTGCCCTCTCTCCTCCTCCTCCTTTTCTCTCTCTTTCTCTAGATTATGCACTCTCTCTCTCACACACACACCGTCTCTCTCTCACACACACACACACACACACACACACACACACACACACACACACACACACACACACACACACACACACACACACACACACACACACAAACACTCGCTCTCTCTCTCAGCCCTACCCTCAAACAATATCCTGCCTCAATGCATGGGAGTGTACTGTGATCTATGTTTGGTACAGGTAATTAACACATACTGCACCTAAACAAGCCCTGGAGGCACACGACACGGCAAATGAATCAATTAACATCAACCCAAGCCATTTCAGCCAATCTTGTTATTATGAATTCTTTATGCAACATACATTCTGGAAGAAACATTGATAATATATTCTGAGGGAAACCTTAGGTTGGGTTTGGAGTGGAGGAGTACAGTAATAACTTTCCATGTACAGTAATAGGACACATGTGAGTACGATACTGTATGTAAACATGCCTGAGAGGTCCACCTACTGCTCCTTATTCACAGTATACAATCACCCACACACTGTCACAGCTACACTGGATTTGTGTCATAGTATGGTCACCAACTCTGGTCCTATACACAAGCTAAAGGTTGTGAATGTCTTGTTCCAGCCCAGCACTAACACACCTGGATAAACTAATCACCAAGCCATCAAAACATTGATTAGTTGAATCAGATAATATTACCATTGGTCTGGAATAAAAGCCTCTAAACACCGTAGCTCTCCAGTACCACGGGTGGTGATCACATATGGCTGCATCCCGATTCTCCACACTTCTCCCAAAGTGTGCACTTGCACATTGGATTGATGTAAGCATTGGCTGGAGGGAGTTTCCACTGTTGTTGCATCCATAATGGGGAGTATGCAGGACAAGTGCACACTTCGGGAGAGGGGTGGAACATGGGGACACAGTCATATAGATCCTTACTTTAGGGTTCTTCAGAGAGCCCCAAGTACATGTACCTACTTGAGGGTGACACAACCAGAGGAGCTGGGGGGTGCTGTCCAGAACACCTGGATCCTGGTGCGTCTCCGAGGGGTACTCTCTGTCACTGCCGGGGGACAGTTGATCATGAACTGGGTGTCCTCTTCATCGATGATCTGTATAACACATAAAAACAGACACACACACACACACAGACGGATAGAGAGACAAAGACACACACACACACACACACACACACACAGCATGGATTTGATTTAAATAAGGACAAGCAAATGAGGAAAGGTAATGTAATAGTAATTGCATGGTACCTTATGTTCTCTCTGTATTATACCATATATTTCATTACTATGTATTTACTATTGTCATATGATTCCCTCTCTCAATGTGAGTTCAAGTGCAACTTCATTTAACTGCCATTAGCTTTCATTACCAGGCCTAAATAGAACGCTTCAATTAGACATTATCTAATTCATTAGCAACATCTGTTCATTGCAAAGTAACAGTACATTTTGCATTTCACAAATTATTTTCAATTAAATGAATGCTTTAAATGAATTTGATCAATTTTAAGCTCCTTGTGTCATTCTACACTATGACTCAGTGGATACAGTGGCTTGCGAAAGTATTCACCCCTGTCACGCCCTGGCCTTAGTTATCTTTGTTTTTCCTTATTATTTTAGTTAGGTCAGGGTGTGACATGGGGAATTCATGTGTTTTTGGATTGTCTAGGGGTTTTGTATGTTTAATGGGTCAGTCTCTTGTCTAGGTGTTTGTATGTCTATGGCTGCCTAGATTGGTTCTCAATTACAGGCAGCTGTGGTTCATTGTCTCTGATTGAGAGCCATATTTAAGGCAGCCATAGGCATTTGGGTTTTGTGGGTAATTGTCTATGTTCTATGTTGCATGTGTGCACTTAGTCTTTGATAGCTTCACGTTCGTCTGTTTGTTGTTTTGTTTCGTTGGTTCTTCTTCTAAATAAAGAGAAGATGTATTTTTCACACGCTGCGCCTTGGTCCTCTCTCTCACCGCAAGACGATCGTGACAGAATTACCCACCTCAACGGGACCAAGCAGCGTGTCAAGCGGCAACAGGAGCAATACACACAGGATTTATGGCAATGGGAGCAGGATCTGGGCTACACTACGTGGGAGGAGATCGACAGGTGGGCGATCGACCCAGGGCGAATGCCGGAGCCCGCCTGGGATTCTCTAGCGCAGTGCGAGGAGGGATACCGGCGAATGGAGGCAGCACGAAGATGCGGTAGGAAGCCTGTGAGTCAGCCCCAAAAATTTCTTGGGGGGGGGCTAAAAGGGAGTGTGGCGAAGTCAGGTAGGAGACCTGCGACTACTCCCTGTACTTACCGTGGAGAGCGAGAGTACGGGCAGACACCGTGTTACGCAGTAGAGCGCATGGTGTCTCCTGTACGTGTTCATAGCCCGGTGCGGGTTATTCCACCTCCCCGCACTGGCAGGGCTAGATTGAGTATTGAGCCGGATGTCATGAAGCCGGCCCAACGCATCTGGCCACCAGTGCGTCTCCTCGGGCCGGCTTACATGGCACCAGCCTTACGCATGGTGTCCCCGGTTCGCCTACATAGCCCGGTGCGGGTTATTCCACCTCCCCGCACTGGTCGGGCGACGGGGAGCATACAACCAGGTAAGGTTGGGCAGGCTCAGTGCTCAAGGGAGCCAGTACGCCTGCACGGTCCGGTATTTCCGGCGCCACCTCCCCGCCCCAGCCCAGTACCACCAGTGCCTACACCACGCACCAGGCTTCCAGTGTGTCTCCAGAGCCCTGTTCCTCCTCCACGCACTCGTCCTATGGTGCGTGTCTCCAGCCCGGTACCACCAGTTCCGGCACCACGCACCAAGCCTCCTGTGCGTCTCCAGAGTCCTGTGCGTCCTGTTGCTGCTCACCGCACTAGCCCTGAGATGCGTGTCCCCAGCCCGGTACCACCAGTTCCGGCACCACGCACTAGGCCTAATGTGCGTCTCCGGGGTCCAGTATGCCCTGTTCCTTCTCCCCGCACTAGCCCTGAGATGCGTGTCCCCAGCCCGGTACCACCAGTTCCGGCACCACGCACTAGGCCTAATGTGCGTCTCCAGGGTCCAGTATGCCCTGTTCCTTCTCCCCGCACTAGCCTTCAGGTGCGTGTCCCCAGCCCGGTACCACCAGTTCCGGCACCACGCACCAGGCCTACAGTGCGCCTCAGCCGGCCAGAGTCTGCCGTCTGCCCAGCGGCGCTTGAACTGCCTGTCTGCCCAGCCCCATCTGAGCCATCCGTCTGCCCAGCGCCATCTGAGCCATCCGTCTGCCCAGCGCCATCTGAGCCATCCGTCTGCCCAGCGCCATCTGAGCCATCCGTCTGCCCAGCGCCATCTGAGCCGCCCGTCTGTCCCGAGCCGTCAGAGCCGCCAACCAGCCAGGATCTTCCAGAGCCGCCAACCAGCCAGGATCTGCCAGAGCCGCCCGCCAGCCAGGATCTGCCAGAGCCGCCCGCCAGCCATGAGCAGCCAGAGTCGCCCGCCAGCCATGAGCAGCCAGAGTCGCCCGCCAGCCATGAGCAGCCAGAGTCGCCCGCCAGCCATGAGCAGCCAGAGTCGCCCGCCAGCCATGAGCAGCCAGAGTCGCCCGCCAGCCATGAGCAGCCAGAGCCGCCCGCCAGCCATGAGCAGCCAGAGTCGCCCGCCAGCCATGAGCAGCCAGAGTCGCCCGCCAGCCATGAGCAGCCTTGAGTCGCCCGCCAGCCATGAGCAGCCTTGAGTCGCCCGCCAGCCATGAGCAGCCTTGAGTCGCCCGCCAGCCATGAGCAGCCTTGAGTCGCCCGCCAGCCATGAGCAGCCTTGAGTCGCCCGCCACCCATGAGCAGCCTTGAGTCGCCCGCCAGCCATGAGCAGCCTTGAGTCGCCCGCCAGCCATGAGCAGCCAGAGTCGCCCGCCAGCCATGAGCAGCCAGAGCCGCCAGTCAGCCAGGATCTACCAGAGACACCAAAGCGGGTATTGACAATGGTGGAGTGGGGGCCACGTCCCGCACCCGAGCCACCGCCATGAGAAGGCCCACCCCGGACCCTCCCTTTCTGTGTCAGGTTTTGCGGCCGGAGTCCGCACCTTTGGGGGGGGGGTTACTGTCACGCCCTGGCCTTAGTTATCTTTGTTTTCCTTATTATTTTAGTTAGGTCAGGGTGTGACATGGGGAATTCATGTGTTTTTGGATTGTCTAGGGGTTTTGTATGTTTAATGGGTCAGACTCTTGTCTAGGTGTTTGTATGTCTATGGCTGCCTAGATTGGTTCTCAATTAGAGGCAGCTGTGGTTCATTGTCTCTGATTGAGAGCCATATTTAAGGCAGCCATAGGCATTTGGGTTTTGTGGGTAATTGTCTATGTTCTATGTTGCATGTGTGCACTTAGTCTTTGATAGCTTCACGTTCGTCTGTTTGTTTTGTTTCGTTGGTTCTTCTTCTAAATAAAGAGAATATGTATTTTTCACACGCTGCGCCTTGGTCCTCTCTCTCACCGCAAGACGATCGTGACAACCCCCCTTGCCATTTTTCTTATTTTGTTGTCTTACATCCTGGAATTTAAATGGATTCATAGGGGGGTTGTATCAATGGATTTACACAACATGCCTACCACTTTGAAGATGCAAAATATTTTTTCTTGTGAAACCTACAAGAAATAAGACAAAAAAATTAAAAACTTGAGCGTGCATAACTTGACCCCCCCCAAAGTCAATACTTTTTAGAGCCACCTTTTGCAGCAATTACAACTGGACGTCTCTTGGGGTATGTCTCTATAAGCTTGGCACATCTAGCCACTAGGAGTTTTGCACGTTCTTCAAGGCAAAACTGCTCCAGGTCCTTCAAGTTGGATGGGTTCTGCTGGTGTACAGCAATAATTAAGTCATACCACAGATTCTCAATTGGATTGAGGTCTGGGCTTTGACTAGGCCATTCCAAGACATTTAAATGTTTCCCCTTAAACCACTTGACTGTTGCTTTAGCAGTATGCTTAGGGTCATTGTCCTGCTGGAAGGTGAACCTCCGTCCCAGTCTCAAATCTCTGGAAGACTGAAACAGGTTTTCCTCAAGAATTTTCCTATATTTAGTTGCATCCATAATTTATTCATATCTGACCAGTTTCCCAGTCCCCACCGATGAAAAACATCCCCACAGCATGATGCTGCCACCACCTTGCTTCCCTGTGTGGATGGTGTTCTTGGGGTGATGAGAGGTGTTGGGTTTGCGCCAGATAAAGCATTTTCCTTGATGGACAAAAAGCTCAATTTTAGTCTCATCTGACCAGAGTAGCTTCTTCCATATGTTTGGGGAGTCTCCCACATGCCTTTTGGCGAACACCAAACGTGTTTGCTTATTTTTTTCTTTAAGCAATGGCTTTTTTTCTGGCCACTCTTCCGTAAAGCCCAGCTCTGTGGAGTGTATGGCTTAGTGGTCCTATGGACAGATACTCCAATCTCCGCTGTGGAGCTTTGCAGCTCCTTCAGGGTTATCTTTGGTCTCTTTGTTGCCTCTCTGATTAATGCCCTCCTTGCCTGGTCCGTGAGTTTTGGTGGGCGGCCCTCTCTTGGCAGGTTTGTTGTGTTGCCATATTCTTTAAAAAAAATTATAACAGATTTAATGTTGCTCCGTGGGATGTTCAAAGTTTCAGATTTTTTTGTAACCCAACCCTGATCTATACTTCTCCACAACTTTGTCCCTGACCTGTTTGGAGAGCTCCTTGGTCTTCATGGTGCCACTCGTGTCACGTTCTGACCTTAGTTTTGTTGTTATGTCTTTGTTTTAGTATGATCAGGGAGTGAGTTGGGTGGGTAGTGTATGTTCCTTTTTCTATGTTATTCTGTTTCTATGTGTTTGGCCTAATATGGTTCTCAATCAGAGGCAGGTGTCAGTCATTGTCTCTGATTGGGAGCCATATTTAGGTAGCCTGTTTGTCATTGTGTGTTGTGAGTGATTGTTCCTGTGTCTGTGTTTTACCATACGGGACTGTTTCGTTTTCGTTCGTTCACTTTGTTGTTTTTTGTTTCAGTGTTCTATTTCTTTTTTTAAATATGGACACTTACCACGCTGCGCATTGGTCCTCTGATTCTTCCTACTACTCCTCCTCAGAAGAGGAGGAAGACGAGCGTTACAACTTGCTTGGTGGTGCCTCTTGCTTAGTGGTGTTGCAGACTCTGGGACCTATATATACTGAGATCATGTTTTATCTAGGCAAGTAAATGAAGAACTAATTCTTACTTACAATGATGGCCAAGGAACAGTGGGTTAACTGCCTTGTTAGGCAGAACAACAGATTTTTACCTTGTCAGCTCGGGGATTTAATCTTGCAACCTTTCGGTTACTAGTCCAACGCTCTAACCACTAGGCTACCTGCCGTGACACTTACATTGCACACAGGTGGACTTTATTTAACTAATTATGTGATTTCTGAAGGTAATTGGTTGCACCAGATCTTATTTAGGGGCTTCATAGCAAAGGGTGTGAATATTTATGCATTCACCACTTTTCTGTTTTTAATTTGTTTTAAATTTTTTTAAACAATATTTTTTCTTCACTTCACTTCACCAATTTGGACTATTTTGTGTATGTCCATTACATGACATCCAAATACTAATCCATTTAAATTACAGGTCGTAATGCTACAAACTAGGAAAAACGCCAAGGGGGATGAATACTTTTGCAAGGCATTGTACGTCTGGCTGGTATGCAATTTAATATATTGTGTTTGAATACATACATAAGTCTATCCTATAGTGGCTAACTGACAGCTGTACAGCAAATATATAATGGTTTTTCACGCACGCACGCACGCACACAAACACGAAAACACACACACACTCACAACCTCTGTGTCACGCACCATTAGTTATACTGTAGGATCGATAGTGCATTTTACAGACATACTGTGGCCAGCCACAATTCTTAGCAAAGGAATGAAGGGCTTAAGTGTCGTCCTTGAAGGGTCATTTTCAGTGTGCTCATTTTCAACTCCAAGTGCTTTTGGTGTGAGTGTGTGCATGTGTGTGCGTGTGTGTGTGTGCGTGTGTGCGTGCGTGCCTGTGCGTTTGTGTGCATGTGGGTACGTGCATGTGTGTGCGTGTTTGTGACAACATTCTCCACAGTTCTATTTGACAGGAAGTGACATCAGGGCGATAAATACTCGGAACTCTCTCACTCATTAAAGCTGTCAGCGGAGAATTCCCTCTGTCACGCCATGTTATTTTTATTTAATTTTTATTTTTCACCTTTATTTAACCAGGTAGGCTAGTTGAGAACAAGTTCTCATTTGCAACTGCGACCTGGCCAAGATAAAGCATAGCAGTGTGAACAGACAACACAGAGTTACACATGGAGTAAACAATAAACAAGTCAATAACATGGTAGAAAAAAAAGAGAATCTATATACAATGTGTGCAAAAGGCATGAGGTAGGCAATAAATCGAATAATTACAATTTAGCAGATTAACACTGGAGTGATAAATCATCAGATGATCATGTGCAAGAAGAGATACTGGTGTGCAAAAGAGCAGAAAAGTAAATAAATAAAAGCAGTATGGGGGGTGAGGTAGGTAAATTGGGTGGGTAGTTTACAGATGGACTATGTACAGCTGCAGCGATCGGTTAGCTGCTCGGATAGCAGATTTGTAAAATTGTTGAGGGAGATAAAAGTCTCCAACCTCAGAGATTTTTGTAATTCGTTCCAGTCGCAGGCAGCAGAGAACTGGAAGGAAAGGCGTCCAAATGAGGTTTTGGCTTTAGGGATGATCAGTGAGATACACCTGCTGGAGCGCGTGCTGCGGGTGGGTGTAGCCATCGTGACCAGTGAACTGAGATAAGGCGGCACTTTACCTAGCATAGCCTTGTAGATGACCTGGAGCCAGTGGGTCTGACGACGAACATGTAGCGAGGGCCAGCCGACTAGGGCATACAGGTCGCAGTGGTGGGTCGTATAAGGTGCTTTAGTAACAAAACGAATGGCACTGTGATAAACTGCATCCAGTTTGCTGAGTAGAGTATTGGAAGCTATTTTGTAGATGACATCGCCGAAGTCGAGGATCGGTAGGATAGTCAGTTTTACTAGGGTAAGTTTGGCGGCGTGAGTGAAGGAGGCTTTGTTGCGGAATAGAAAGCCGATTCTTGATTTGATTTTGGATTGGAGATGTTTGATATGAGTCTGGAAGGAGAGTTTGCAGTCTAGCCAGACACCTAGGTACTTATAGATGTCCACATATTCTAGGTCGGAACCGTCCAGGGTGGTGATGCTAGTCGGGCGTGCGGGTGCAGGCAGCGAACGGTTGAAAAGCATGCATTTGGTTTTACTAGCGTTTAAGAGCAGTTGGAGGCCACGGAAGGAGTGTTGTATGGCATTGAAGCTCGTTTGGAGGTTAGATAGCACAGTGTCCAAGGAAGGGCCGGAAGTATATAGAATGGTGTCGTCTGCGTAGAGGTGGATCAGGGAATCGCCCGCAGCAAGAGCAACATCATTGATGTATACAGAGAAAAGAGTCGGCCCGAGAATTGAACCCTGTGGTACCCCCATAGAGACTGCCAGAGGACCGGACAACATGCCCTCCGATTTGACACACTGAACTCTGTCTGCAAAGTAGTTGGTGAACCAGGCAAGGCAGTCATTAGAAAAACCGAGGCTACTGAGTCTGCCGATAAGAATATGGTGATTGACAGAGTCGAAAGCCTTGGCCAGGTCGATGAAGACGGCTGCACAGTAATGTCTTTTATCGATGGAGGTTATGATATCGTTTAGTACCTTGAGCGTGGCTGAGGTGCACCCGTGACCGGCTCGGAAACCGGATTGCACAGCGGAGAAGGTACGGTGGGATTCGAGATGGTCAGTGATCTGTTTGTTGACTTGGCTTTCGAAGACCTTAGATAGGCAGGGCAGGATGGATATAGGTCTGTAACAGTTTGGGTCCAGGGTGTCTCCCCCTTTGAAGAGGGGGATGACCGCGGCAGCTTTCCAATCCTTGGGGATCTCAGATGATACGAAGGAGAGGTTGAACAGGCTGGTAATAGGGGGTGCGACAATGGCGGCGGACAGTTTCAGAAATAGGGGGTCCAGATTGTCAAGCCCAGCTGATTTGTATGGGTCCAGGTTTTCCAGCTCTTTCAGAACATCTGCTATCTGGATATGGGTAAAGGAGAAGCTGGGGAGGCTTGGGCGAGTAGCAGCGGGGGGGGCGGGGCTGTTGGCCAAGGTTGGAGTCGCCAGGAGGAAGGCATGGCCAGCCATTGAGAAATGTTTGTTGAAGTTTTCGATTATCACGGACTTATCAGTGGTGACCGTGTTACCTAGCCTCAGTGCAGTGGGCAGCTGGGAGGAGGTGCTCTTGTTTTCCATGGACTTTACAGTATCCCAGAACTTTTTGGAGTTAGAGCTACAGGATGCAAATTTCTGCTTGAAAAAGCTGGCCTTGGCTTTCCTGACTGACTGCGTGTATTGGTTCCTGACTTCCCTGAACAGTTGCATATCGCGGGGGCTCTTCGATGCTATTGCAGTTCGCCACAGGATGTTTTTGTGCTGGTCGAGGGCAGTCTGGTCTGGAGTGAACCAAGGGCTATATCTGTTCTTGGTTCTGCATTTTTTGAACGGAGCATGCTTGTCTAATATGGTGAGGAAGTAACTTTTAAAGAATGACCAGGCATCCTCAACTGACGGGATGAGGTCAATATCCTTCCAGGGTACCCGGGCCAGGTCGATTAGAAAGGCCTGCTCGCAGAAGTGTTTTAGGGAGCGTTTGACAGTGATGAGGGGTGGTCGTTTGACCGCGGACCCGTGGCGGATACAGGCAATGAGGCAGTGATCGCTGAGATCTTGATTGAAGACAGCAGAGGTGTATTTGGAGGGCAGGTTGGTCAGGATAATGTCTATTAGGGTGCCCATGTTTACGGATTTAAGGTTGTACCTGGTGGGTTCCTTGATGATTTGTGTGAGATTGAGGGCATCAAGCTTGGATTGTAGGACTGCCGGGGTGTTAAGCATATCCCAGTTTAGGTCACCTAACAGAACAAACTCTGAAGCTAGATGGGGAGCGATCAATTCACAGATGGTGTCCAGGGCACAGCTGGGAGCTGAGGGGGGTCGGTAGCAGGCGGCAACAGTGAGAGACTTATTTCTGGAGAGATTAATTTTTAAAATTAGAAGTTCGAACTGTTTGGGCATAGACCTGGAAAGTATGACAGAACTTTGCAGGCTATCTCTGCAGTAGATTGCAACTCCTCCCCCTTTGGCAGTTCTATCTTGACGGAAAGTGTTATAGTTGGGTATGGAAATCCCAGAATTTTTGGTGGCCTTCCTAAGCCAGGATTCGGACACGGCAAGGACATCAGGGTTGGCAGAGTGTGCTAAAGCGGTGAGTAATGCAAACTTAGGGAGGAGGCTTCTGATGTTGACATGCATGAGGCCAAGGCTTTTTCGATCACAGAAGTCAACAAATGAGGGTGACTGGGGACATGCAGGGCCTGGGTTTACCTCCACATCACCCGAGGAACAGAGGAGTAGTAGGATGAGGGTGCGGCTAAAGGCTATCAAAACTGGTCGCCTAGAGCGTTGGGGACAAAGAATAAAAGGAGCAGATTTATGGGCGTGGTAGAATAGATTCTGGGCATAATGTGCAGACAGGGGTATGGTGGGGCACGGGTACAGCGGAGGCAAGCCCAGGCAGTGGGTGATGATAAGAGAGGTTGTATCTCTGGACATGCTGGTCTCAATGGGTGAGGTCACCGCATGTGTGGGGGGTGGGACAAAGGAGGTATCAGAGGTACGGAGAGTGGAACTACGGGGTCCATTGCAAACCAAAACAATGATAATGATAACTAGCCTGAACAACAGTATGCAAGGCATATTGATATTTGAGAGAGACATACAATAAGGCATAAAGTGATTGCAGGTCTTGATTGGGAGAGCTAGCTAAAACAACAGGTAAGATAACAGCAGCAATAACAGGGTGCTAGTCTAACACAGCAACAACAGGTAAAAATGGCGACGACTAGGCAGAGAGGGTCGGATTAACTACACACAGATCCTGAGTTAAAGCACAGAGCCGACAGATAAAACACAAATAAACAGAATGGAGTACCGTGAATTAAAGGACAGTCAAGCAGGCATCAGCTATGTAGCCAAGTGATCATAGTGTCCAGGGGGCAGCCGTAGATGGAGCAGGGAGGCCTCCACTAAGCTAGCACGCGGCGTTTAAAGTTAGTAGCCCGGGGGGTGGTCTGCTCAGACGGAGGGGGTCTGCTCAGACGGAGGCCGGTTGAGGGCACAGCGGGTATTAGTCTGCAGACCAGACGTGGTCGTGTCGACAGAGAATCCAAGCCGGATGGCGATGGCGAAAGAGAGGTTGTGAATTGTAGAATTGTGTTTGCTAACTGGTGCTAGCTTCGTGGCAGTGGCGCTAGCTGCGCTAGCTGCAAGCTAGCTGTGAGGATCAGAAGTAGTGGCTCAGGGATTACGGCAGGAATCCGGCGTTGTTGTCGAGAGACAGTCCGATGCTGGTAAATTGGTGAGTAATATCCAGGCTAATAACAGGGCTGGTGTCTGTGCAGAAGGTAAAAGCTGCTAGCAGCGGCAAAAAATGGCTAAATTAGCTTGTAGCTGATTTAGACCAGTTGTGATGGATTGGCAGGGCTCTGTGTCGGCAAAAAAGGTCCAGGCCAATTGGCAAAATATGTATTGTAGCACAAGAATTAGCCGGAGGACCTCTTCGGCTAGCCGGGAGATTGGCCTAGCTCGAGGCTAGCTCAAGGCTAACTGTTGCTTGCTTGCTATGAATCAGGTTACTCTGGACTGGACTGTGTGTATGTGTGTGTGTGAGAGAGAGCTCTGGGATTGACTGGCCTGGCTGCGTCTGTATCCAGCCCTCTGAATCACACCCAGAGGTAAAAAAAAACCTTGCTGGGTTCCCATGGGTTCTGACAGGCATCCCTGGGGTGGGGGCTGACTGAGCCGACTGGAGTCTGTGACGACCCAGGGTTCTCCCAACCCCTCCTGTCTCAGCCTCCAGTATTTATGCTGCAATAGTTTATGTGTCGGGGGGTTGAGGTCAGACTGTTATATCTCCTGTCTTATCAAGTGTCCTGTGTGAATTTAAGTATTCTCTCTCTAATTCTCTCTCTTTTTCTCTCTCGTTCTTTCTCTCTCTCTCTCTCTCTTTCTCTCTTTCTCTCAGAGGACCTGAGCCCTAGGACCATGCCTCAGGACTACCTGGCCTGATGACTCCTTGCTGTCCCCAGTCCACCTGTGCTGCTGCTCCAGTTTCAACTGTTCTGCCTGCGACTATGGAACCCTGACCTGTTCACCGGACGTGCTACCTTGCTGTTTTCAACTCTCTAGAGCCAGCAAGTGCGGTAGAGATGCTATGAAAAGCGAACTGACATTTACTCCTGAGGTGCTGACCTGTTGCACCCTCGACAACCACTGTGATTATTATTATCTGACCCTGCTGGTCATCTATGAACATTTGAACATCTTGGCCATGTTCTGTTATAATCACCACCCGGCACAGCCAGAAGAGGACTGGCCAACCCTCATAGCCTGGTTCCTCTCTAGGTTTCTTCCTAGGTTCCGGCCATTCTAGGGAGTTTTTCCTAGCCACCATGCTTCTACACCTGCATTGCTTGCTATTTGGGGTTTAAGACTGGGTTTCTGTACAGCACTTTGTGACATCAGCTAATTTAAGAAGGGCTTTATAAATACATTTGATTGACTGATTGATTTGATTGAATGCATTAAACACCATCTGTGAAAAGCAGCAGCCATTCAACTGACCTATGGCTCTGACTGCGTGTGTGTGTGTGCGCGTTTGAGAGAGCGAGTGACAGAGACTGAGACCGTGCATGAGAGACTAAATGTGAGAAACAGAGAAAGGAGAAGACTGTGTGAGGTATAGTCTGTCAGAGAGAGTGTGTTTGCTTGCAACAGCTGGTCAGACTTTAACAATAACATTCAACAACATTCTGCCCAAACTATTGTGGGCCAACATGAAAAGTGATTACACGTTACACACACCCGCACACACACACACACGACAGCGTCTAGTTGACGTACAGCTCATTTTAAATCTGAAAGTGTGCTCCATCTCAGCTGTCTTTGGACAGCTCCCGACTCGATGAAAAGTGCTTTTTATTGAGCTCTCTGGGTAGGTCCTGAGTACAGGTCTCTGTATAATGCTCATTCCTTCAACGATAATCACGAATCTGAACATCACCCCTGGTGAGACAAAACCGCGACTCGTCAGTAAAGAGCACTTTTTGCCAGTCCTGTCTGGTCCAGCGACGGTGGGTTTGTGCCCATAGGCGACGTTGTTGCCGGTGATGTCTGACCTGCCTTACAACAGTCCTACAAGCCCTCAGTCAAGCCTCTCTCAGCCTATTGCGGACAGTCTGAGCACTGATGAAAGGATTGTGTGTTCCTGGTGTAACAACGGGCAGTTGTTGTTGCCATCCTGTACCTGTCCCGCAGGTGTGATGTTCGGATGTACCGATCCTGTGCAGGTGTTGTTACACGTGGTCTGCTACTGCGAGGACGATCAGCTGTCTGTCCTGTCTCCCTGTAGCGCTGTCTTAGGCGGTTCACAGTACGGACATTGCAATTTATTGCCCTTGCCACATCTGCAGTCCTCCAGCCTCCTTGCAGCATGACTAAGGCATGCTCACGCAGATGAGCAGGGACCCTGGGCATGTTTTTAGAGAAGAAAGTAGAAAGGCCTCTTTAGTGTCCTAAGTTTTCATAACTGACCTTAATTGCCTACCGTCTGTAAGCTGTTAGTGTCTTAACGACCGTTCCACAGGTGCATGTTCATTAATTGTTTACGGTTCATTGAACAAGCATGGGAAATAGTGTTTAAACCCTTTACAATGAAGATCAATTAAGATTTTTACGAATTATCATTGAAAGACAGGGTCCTGAAAAAGGGACGTTTCTTTTTTTTGCTGAGTTTAGAAGTGTTTGTGCTAGGTATGAACATTGAATCAGTGTTGAATCTGATACAGTATCTGTCCTACCAGTCAGGACCAGATAGTTGTGTTTGAAAGGGGCTGTGCGTCATTGTGTGTGTGCGTGCGTGCGTGCGTGCGTGTACGTTTGTGTGCGTGAGTGTATTTGTGTGTGTTTGTGTGTGCGTGTATACATGCATGTTTGTGTGTGTGTGTGTTTGTTTGTGCGTGCATGCGTACATGCATGTTTGTGTGTGTGAGTGTGTATGTGGATTGTTTGTATGTAGTTGAGGTTGACAGTGAAAGGAACACCTCTAGAGCAGCAGAGGAATGGGGGAGAAAGAGAGGACGGGAAGAAGGGAAGAAGAAAGGGGAGGAGTGATATTGTACTCTGTGTGTACTGTGTGCCGTACCACATATAGTAATGGTTATTGGTACTGTATTAGTGTGTTTGTGTGTTTTGATTAATTACATTCTGTGTACCTATAAATACAACAATAAACACCCATTTAACTTCTTATGGCTGCAGGGGCAGTATTGAGTAGCTTGGATGAAAGGTGCCCAGAGGTGCCCATAGTAAACTGCCTGCTCCTCAGTCCCAGATACTAATATATGCATATTATTAGTATTGGATAGAAAACACTCCGAAGTTTCTAAAACTGTTTGAATGATGTCTGTGAGTATAACATAACTCATATGGCAGGCAAAAACCTGAGAAGAAATCCAAACAGGAAGTGGGAAATCTGAGGTTGGTCGATTTTCAACCCAGCCCCTATTGAATACACAGTGGGATATGGATCTGTTTGCACTTCCTACGGCTTCCACTAGATGTCAACAGTCTGTAGAACCTTGTCTAATGCCTCTACTGTGAAGTGGGGCCGAAGGAGACAGGAATTAGTCAGGTCTACCATGACCTGACCATGTGCGTTCACATGAGAGGGAGCTCTGTTCCATCGCACATCTGAAGTTAATGGTATTTTCCGGTTGGAACGTTATTCAAGATTTATGTTAAAAACATTCTAAAGATTGATTCAATACATCGTTTGACATGTTTCTACTGACTGTTACAGAACTTTTTGACATTTCGTCTGCTTTTAGTGAACGCACTTCATGACTTTGGATTTGTGTTACCAAACACGCTAATAAAAATAGCTATTTGGACATAAATGATGGACATTACCGAACAAAACAAACATTTATTGTGGAAGTGGGAGTCCTGGGAGTGCATTCCGACGAAGATCAGTAAAGGTAAATGAAGATTTAGAATACTATTTATGAGTTTTGTTGACTGCACAATTTGGCGGGTAACTGTATGGCTTCCTTTTGTGGCTGAACGCTGTTCTCAGATTATTGAATATTGTGCTTTTGCCGTCAAGCTTTTTGAAATTTGACACAGCGGTTGCATTAAGAACAAGTGTATCTTTAATTCTATGTAAAACATGTATCTTTCATCAAAGTTCATGATGAGTATTTATGTTATTTGACGTGGCTCTCTGCAATTTCTCCGGATATTTTGGAGGCATTTCTGAACATGGCGTCAATGTAAACTGAGGTTTTTGGATATAAATATAAACTTTATCGAGCAAAACATATATGTATTGTGTAACATGAAGTCCTATGAGGGTCATCTGATGAAGATCATCAAAGGTTAGTGATACATTTTATCTCTATTTCTGCTTTTTGTGACTCCTGTCTTTGGCTGGAAAAATGGCTGTGTTTTTCTGTGATTTTGCGGTGACCTAACATAATCGTTTGTGGTGCTTTCGCTGTAAAGTCTATTTGAAATCGGACACTTTGGTGGGATTAACAACAAGATTACCTTAAAAATGGTATAAGATACATGTATGTTTGAGGAATTTTAATTATGAGATTTCTGTTGTTTGAATTTGGCGCCCTGCACTTTCACTGGCTGTTGTCATATCATCCCGTTAACGGGATTGCAGCCATAAGAAGCTTTAAATTGATAGATACATTAGTATCAACATAAACACAAGACAGTAATTACTATTACGCCTTACACGGAACCCAAACCGGCTGCGCGCGTGCGCCATCGTGCGCTATCGTGCATAAATGTATTTTGCCCCCCCACACCAAACGCGATCACGACACGCAGGTTAAAATATAAAAACAAACTCTGAACCAATGACATTAATTTGGGGATAGGTCGAAAAGCATTAAACATGTATGGCAATTTACCTATCTAGCTTGCACTTGCTAGATAACGTTAATTTGTCCTATTTAGCTAGCTTGCTGTTGCTAGCTAATTTGTCCTGGGATATAAACATTGAGTTGTTATTTTACCTGAAATGCACAAATACCTCTACTCCGACAATTAATCCACACATAAAACAGCCAACCCGAATCGTTTCTAGTCATCTCTCCTCCTTCCAGGCTTTTTCATCTTTGAACTTATATGGTGATTGCATCTAAACTTTCATTGTATTACCACGACAACCGGCAACAAAGTTTGTCTTTCAATCACCCACGTGGGTATAACCAATGAGGGGATGGCACGTGGGTACCTGCTTCTATAAACCAATGAGGAGATGACTTTCAGCGCGATCTGAGTCAGAAAAAGGAACGACTTCTATTTTAGCCCTACGAGGGGTAAACTGAAATATCTGCCATGGGATACGAGGGCTAAACTGAAATATCTGCTTTAGGAATATGAGGGGGAAATTTGATTGTTAGCGCTCTTGTAGAGGTCTTGACATGCACAAGTGCTAACATACTGACCAGACCGTGTGCGAGCGTCGTAAAATAAATGTCGAAATCCATGTTATTCAATTATTGCACCCACACTGCTCGTGGTGCGCACGAGCAGTGTGGGTGCAATAATTGAATAACATGGATTTCGACATTTATTTTACGACGCTCGCACACGGTCTGGTCAGCAGACGCTCGTTGGTGCGCACGAGCAGTGTGGGTGCAATAATTGAATAACATGGATTTCGACATTTATTTTACGACGCTCGCACACGGTCTGGTCAGTATGTTAGCACTTGTGCATGTCAAGACCTCTACAAGAGCGCTAACAATCAAATTTCCCCCTCATATTCCTAAAGCAGATATTTCAGTTTACTCCTCGTATCCCACAGCAGATATTTCAGTTTACCCCTCGTATCCCACAGCAGATATTTCAGTTTACCCCTCGTATCCCATGGCAGATATTTCAGTTTACTCCTCGTATCCCACAGCAGATATTTCAGTTTACCCCTCGTATCCCACAGCAGATATTTCAGTTTACCCCTCGTATCCCACAGCAGATATTTCAGTTTACCCCTCTTATCCCACAGCAGATATTTCAGTTTACCCCTCGTATCCCACAGCAGATATTTCAGTTTACCCCTCGTATCCCACAGCAGATATTTCAGTTTACCCCTCGTATCCCATGGCAGATATTTCAGTTTACTCCTCGTATCCCACAGCAGATATTTCAGTTTACCCCTCATATTCCACAGCAGATATTTCAGTTTACCCCTCGTATCCCACAGCAGATATTTCAGTTTACCCCTCGTATCCCACAGCAGATATTTCAGTTTACCCCTCGTATCCCATGGCAGATATTTCAGTTTACCCCTCATATTCCACAGCAGATATTTCAGTTTACCCCTCGTATCCCACAGCAGATATTTCAGTTTACCCCTCGTATCTTATAGCAGATACAGCAGCGCTGTCAGTGTGTGTAGAGCTGAGTGATTGGAGCTGACTGGATGATATAGTTTCCCTTTTTCACCCTCTCACATTTACGATTCTCTGTCACGCCGTGCTGCGCCCAATACAGCTTTATGTGGAAAGGGAATGAAACCAAAAGGTTCACGAGAGTCTGATACGAGTTCTGCTACAGTTATGGCTGCTCTTAAAACCAACGTAACAGGCTCTAATTGATGAGGTCTGGCTTGTACACATACATTTACCCCTTGCTGATTGGATCACTGTATACTACCTCTGCCAGGTAGTAAGGAGTGAGGTTGAGTGGAATCGTGAATAATATTCCCCTAAAGGAGGATGGTGAAAGACGTAAGGTAAGAAAATACAGGGAGACTGGTGTGCAAACAGAGAAGCACGTTTGGGAGGTGAAAAGGGGAGATAAGTTGGTAAGCAAAAGGCGCAGGGGACGATTGACTTGACTGCTGAGAGTCTCACAGCGAGGTTGGTTGGTAGTAGTTGGATGGGATGGATCAGGGACAGAGGCATTCCCTCACCCTCCTGTTTCCTTTACATTGTTGAAGTTAGATTTTTCCCTTCATCCACTAATCCTTTATCACTTAACCAGTGAATGGAGACGTGTTGAACTAACTACACTCTTCTTTTCAAAGGACTAAAAACAAAAGAGTGAAGAGGGACATGAAGGAACATGCGGTGCCAAAGGGGAGTGTAGTGAAGCAGAGTAAGGTGGAGAGGTGTGTAACAACTGTAAATGTAATAACACCAGTAAATGTTATCACTTTACCAAATGTAATACATTTTTTATTTTATATTTAAGAAATTTGGTAAATGTAATAACGTGTTACGCTAAATGCAAAAGTTATTACATTAATCCTTGGTTATTACATTAACTGGTGAGTAACAACTTATTTATGAATAATATAATATTCAACCAATCATGAAATAACATGCCAAAGCTGTATGTACTATTTCCCTCAATGTAATGCACATACCAGCATCCACTGCCAATTACAACAATGCAAATAGTCCGGGTAGCCATTTGATTACCTGTTCAGGAGTCTTATTGCTTGGGGGTAAAAACTGTTGAGAAGCCTTTTTGTCCTAGACTTGGCACTCCGGTACCACTTGCCATGCGGTAGTAGAGAGAACAGTGTATGACTGGGGTGGATGGGGTCTTTGACAATTTTTAGGGCCTTCCTCTGACACCGCCTGGTGTAGAGGTTCTGGATGGCAGTAGGCTTAGACCCAGTGATGTACTGGGCCATACGCACTACCTTTTGTAGTGCCTTGCGGTCAGAGGCTGAGCAATTGCTGCACCAGGCAGTGATGCAACCAGTCAGGATGCTCTCGATGTTGCAGCTGTAGAACCTTTTGAGGATCTCAGGACCCATGTCAAATCTTTTTAGTTTCCTGAGGGGGAATAGGCTTTGTCGTGTCCTCTTCACGACTGTCTTGGTGTGTTTGGACCATTCTAGTTTGTTGTTGATGTGGACACCAAGGAACTTGAAGCTCTCAACTTGCTCCACTCCAGCCCCGTTGATGAGAATGAGGGTGTGCTCAGTCCTCCTTTTCCTGTAGTCCACAATCATCTCCTTAGTCTTGGTTACGTTGAGGGATAGATTGTTATTCTAGCACCACCCGGCCAGGTCTCTGACCTTCTCCCTATAGGCTGTCTCGACATTGTCGGTGATCAGGCCTACCACTGTTGTGTCGTCTGCAAACTTAATGATTGTGTTGGAGTCGTGCCTGGCCATGCAGTCTTGGATGAACAGGGAGTACAGGAGGGGACTGAGCACGCACCCCTGGGGAGCTCCAGTGTTGAGGATCAGCATGGCAGATGTGTTGCTACCTACCCTCACCACCTGGGGGCGGCCCGTCAGGAAGTCCAGGATCCAGTTGCAGAAGGAGGTGTTCAGTCCCAGGATCCTTAGCTTAGTGATGAGCTTTGAGGGTAATATGGTTTTGAACGCTGAGCTGTAGTCAATTAATAGTACTCTCACATAAGTGCTACTTTTGTCCAGGTGGGAAAGGGCAGTGTGGAGTGCAATAGAGATTGCGTCATCTGTGGATCTGTTTTGGCGGTATGCAAATTGGATTCGGTCTAGGGTTTCTGGGATTATGGTGTTGATGTGAGCCATTACCAATCTTTCAAAGCACTTCATGACCAAGGACGTGAGTGCTACGGGTCTGTAGTCATTTAGGCAGGTTGCCTTTGTGTCCTTGGGCACAGGGACTATGGTGGTCTACTTGAAACATGTTGGTTTTACAGACTGGGACATGTTGAAAATGTCAGTGAAGGCACATGCCCGGAGCACACGTCCTGGAAATCCGTCTGGCCCCGCAGCCTTGTGTATGTTGACCTGTTTAAAGGTCTTACTCATGTCAGCTACGGAGAGCATGATCACACAGTCATCCAGAACAACTGATGCTCTCATGCATGCCTCAGTGTTGCTTGCCTCGAAGCGAGCACAGAAGTGATTTAGCTCGTCTGATAGGCTCGTGTCACTGGGCAGCTTGCGACTGTGCTTCCCTTTGTAGTCTGTAATAGTTTGCAAGCTCTGCCACATAAGACGAGCGTCGGAGCCGGTGTCGTATGATTCAATCTTAGCCCTGTATTGATGCTTTGCCTGTTTGATGGTTCGTCGCAGGGCATAGCAGGATTTCTTGTAAGCTTCCGGGATAGAGTCCCGCACCTTGAAAGCGGCAGCTCTACCCTTTAGCTCAGTGCGAATGTTGCCTATAATCCATGGCTTCTGGTTGGAGTATGTACGTCAGTCACTGTGGGGATGACGTCCTCGATGCACTTATTGATAAAGCCAGTGACTGATGTGGTGTACTCCTCAATGCCATCGGAAGAATTCCGGAACATGTTCCAGTCTGTGATAGCAAAACAGTCCTGTAGTTTAGCTTCTGAATCATCTGACCACTTTTTTATAGGCCGTGTCACTGGTGCTTCCTGCTTTAATTTTTGCTTGTAAGCAGGAATCAGGAGGATAGAGTTTTGGTCGGATTTACCAAATGGAGGGCGAAGGAGAGCTC
Source organism: Salvelinus alpinus (assembly GCF_045679555.1). Taxonomy (NCBI): domain Eukaryota; kingdom Metazoa; phylum Chordata; class Actinopteri; order Salmoniformes; family Salmonidae; genus Salvelinus; species Salvelinus alpinus. Next base: position 21,769,610 of record NC_092118.1, read on the forward strand.
TGTGTATGGAGTACAGGTGATCTAGACAGTTTTTCCCTCTGGTTGCACATTTAACATGTTGACGGAAATTTTATAGAACTGATTTAAGTTTCCCTGCATTAAAGTCTCCGGCCACAAGGAGTGCCGCCTCTGGGTGAGTGGTTTCCTGTTTGCTTATTTCCTCATACAGCTGTCTGAGTGCGTTCTTAGTGCCAGCATCTGTCTGTGGTGGTAAATAAACAGCCACGAAAAGTATAGCTGAAAACTCTCTAGGCAAGTAGTGTGGCCTGCAATTTATCACAATATACTCTACTTCAGGCGAGCAAAATCTAGAGACTTCCTCAGATTTCGTGCACCAGCTGTTGATTACAAATATGCACAGACCCCCCCCCCCCCCTCGTCTTACCGGAGAGTGCTGTTCTATCTTGCCGGTGCAGCGTATATCCCGCTAGCTGAATATCCATGTCGTCGTTCAGCCAGGATTCCGTGAAACATAGGATATTACAGTTTTTGATGTCCCGTTGGTAGGATATTCGTGATCGTACCTCGTCTAGTTTATTATCCAATGATTGCACGTTGGCGAGTAGTATTGACCGTAACGGCAGCTTTCCCACTCGCCTTTCCGGGTCCTGACCAGGCATCCGGCTCTATGTCCTCTGTACCTGCGTCGCCTCCTCATGCAAATAATGGGGATGATGGCACTGTCGGGTGTTTGGAGAATGTCTTGTGCTTCTTGCTTGTTGAAGAAAAAAAATGTCATCTAAACCGAGGTGAGTGATCGCTGTCCTGATATCCATAAGCTCTTTTTTGCCATAAGATACGGTTGCAGAAACATTATGTACAAAATAAGTTACGAATAACGTGAAAAAAAATGCATAATAGCACAATTGGTTGGGCGCCCGTAAAACTGCTGCCATTTCTTCCGGCGCCATTTTGCGACTTCATGTCCTACTTCCCTTATTTTGATGGGCATGGAATAGTCCTAAAAGTGCAAAACCCATCAATCTGGCACTCCAGGCAGGCTCAAGCAAACGGTCAAAGTATTTAAACCATTTCAAATCTGGATGGCAGATCTGGTTGACACCAGGGCAAATGGTGTCAAATGTACATGTTGAGAAAACTTGCCTGAAACCTGAAGACTTGCATTAGCTCCACAAACTAACACCTTGGTTTCAGCTCAGCAGAGGATATCAAAGTCTTGTGCTGTGCAGAACTAACCCAGTCAGTAGCACCAGCATCGATCAAGCTCAATCCAACCAGATATTTCTACTATAATACTGTAATGAAAACATTACTTTTGTTGTGAAGATTACATATGACTGATGTTTTATGTGGTATGAAAGATACTGCAACATTCATAAAGGGGTCTTGAATAATTTCATAAAGGTGTTATCAATGCATATGTACAATGGTTCCTCCACTAAAAGTTTTGCGATTACGCTGCGGGATTTTGTGGTTTAGGTAATTTGTGGTTTAGTACGGTACCCTGCGTCACCACTTCATTGCTCCAGACCAGCACAAGGGGGAGTTAGAGCACTGATTATGCTTTTGGGTCCTACTGTGTCTCTAACTGACAATGAATGGGCAACATAAACCAAAATAGAAACTGATAATTGTGCACGAATATTCAAAACATACAGCTCAACAACAACATCATACCAGTCATCCAAAAGATTCCCATTCAGAGCTCAAGGGCATGTTGACCGATCTACCACCAGGCCAAAAGATGTGAACCTGAACCCTCCAAGATCCCCCCACAGTTCCCCAATAGCTGTCCCTCAACCATTCGAGACCCCTCCCACAGTCCCCCCAGGATTTTTTTTTTAAACACAATTAATTCCATTCCCCACCCCCAAGAACCCCCAATGCACCAACAACCAAAATAATGAACTAAAGAGAAAAAAGGAAAAGACAACAAAGAAGAAGAAGAAAACAACAAACAACAATGCAAAAAAGAATAATACATTTAAAACAAAGGCCATCAAGGACAACTAAAACCATAGCAGCAATGCCAACTGTATATGTTTGTGCGCATGTCTGGCACTATTACATGTATGTGTGTGTTCTTGTTTATTTGAATGAGAGTGTGTGTACAAACACCTGCACGGAATCAGCCTCAGGCAAACCGGCATTAGTTGTAAAAACACTTAGTGTCATTCAAATTTTGTACTTTTGATTAAGTTTAAAAAAAAACGTTATCTCCCACACAGTAACTCCACTCCCACTTGTCTACAATTCCACATACCAACCCTCAGCTTCCCTCAGCCCATCCCATCTATCTCTGCTGGCCACCCACTTCGGGTTTCTACGCAACACATATCTTTCAACTATGCTGTGATGTTTAACCTATAATTTCAATCTATCTAATCGAATAGAATCCACAGATTGCGAGTTGAAGATAAATACTTTTACTAAGAGTATTAGTATATTAGTAATTGACTGACCCGGTCTCTCCAGATCTCCTAGTAGTACTATTTCTGGGGTCAATTTTTGATCAATGCTATGCATTTTCAGACATTCCTGAACCTGAGACCAGAAACAGGCTACCTGAGGGAAATACCAAAATAAATGGTATTTTGATCCTGTATCCTCATAGCAAAATCTGCAGAGCTTCGATGATTTTATGCCCCAAATATTCAACATTTTGTTGGTGGCAAGAATTCTATATAATAATTTTAGCTGAAAAGCACAAAGTCTTGAATCTTGCGTTGTTTTATATATCAACTCATACACCCTGTACCATGGATTCAGTACATCAAAACTCTCTTCCATACTATTTTGCAATCTGTATGACACAGTTGTCAACATCCTGGTCCTCAGATGAAACTGGTATACTTTCCTATTTATGCTATTTATATTCCTCCACCAGTTTTGATCCTATATATTGGGCAGACAGACCAGTTCCCTACCTCCTCCCGCTGCCACCTGCCTCCTCCATTTTTGGGGTAATGCTGTAATCAATTGGTTGTACTCTTGGATTGAGCAGACCTTTCCGCACAATTCTGATAACTCCATGAAGGACATAACTCTACCATTCCAATTTACAATATAATTTAAGAACAAAATACCCTTTTCAAACATCTTTCCCATAAATACAGGTATTTTATCAACCAGCACATTTGAGTTCAGCCATAATATTTGTTGTAATATTTGTTATATCTTTTCTGGACTTAATATAAAACTTGAGTCATCGGCATACATGGACACCTTTGTTTTTAAGCCTTGGATTTCTAATCCTCTAATGTTGTTAACTTCTCACGAGTCACCAACCCTGATCCGGTAGCACCCCCCCCCCCCCCCCCCACTGAGTAGCATAGCTAGCATAGCGTCACAAGTAACTTGTAGCATCTAAATATCATTAAATCACAAGTCCAAGACACCAGATGAAAGATACAGGTCTTGTGAATAAAGCCACCATTTCAGATTTTTAAAATGTTTTACAGGGAAGACACAATATGTAAATCTATTAGCTAACCACGTTAGCAAAGGACACGATTTTTTTACTCCCAATAGTTTTTTCCTGCGTCAGTAGCTATCACTAATTCGACTAAATAAAAATATATATAGCCACTAACCAAGAAACAACTTCATAAGATGACAGTCTGATAACATATTTATGGTATAGCATAGTTTTTTTTGGGAAAAATGTGCATTTTTCAGGTATAAATCACAGTTCTACATTGCAGCTGCAATCTGAAATAGTGCTGACCCAGCCAGAACAATTACAGAGACCAACGTCATATAACGAATTACTCATCTTAAAACATTTCAGAAAAATACACAGCGTACAGATATTGAAAGCCCAACATCTGGTGAATCCAAACAATATTTCAGATTTATTAAATGTTTTATAACGAAAACAAAATGTAGCGCTAAATTAGCATAGCTATACCAGGCAGATTCGGCTAGGCGCCCACGGCCAGTTCACATGCACAACAGATATGATATAACATCGTAAATTGGGTCTTACTATGGCTGATCTTTCATCAGAATGTTGATCAAAGTGTCCTTTGTCAAGATGAGTCGTTGGTTCCGTTCAGAATTGTTCCTTTCCCACTCCATTTAGCACAGGTACTGGTCGAGTGGCACGGATCTCTCAAACGTAAATAAAATCAGACAACGGAACACCACAAAACTCCCGAAAAAATTCAAATAATCTGATTAAACTATATTGAAAAAACATACATTACGATGATATGGTCACATGTATCAAACAAAATTCTACACGGAGATAGTTTTCATCCATAACGCCAGCAAAACAGTACACAATCGCAGCTCCAACTCGTGCGAATCAGAAAACCGGAAGTTGTCGGTCACGCCAAAGAAATAGGTCTTATTTCACGTCAGTACCAGATAAACAAAGAATTTCTCCTCTGACGTCCTCTTGACACCCAGAGGAAGGCGAAGGAAGTGTGTTTCTGGTCATAGGGGTCATGACCATATATAGGCAGAGCGTTGAAGCGAGCATAGACTTCTTGCATTCTACTTCTTGGTCAGGGAAAGTGCTGTCAAATGACTTGTGTATCACTCAGAGACAAAATTGAAACGGTTTTAGAAACTAGAGATTGTTTTCTTTCCAATGGTATTATTTATATGCATATAGTAAGAGCAATAATTGAATAAGAGGCAGTTTAATCTGTAGAGCAAATTATGCTAATGGGAAAATAGCACCCCCTGTATTCTCAAGAAGTTAATGGATTTGATTTTAATAGCTAACATTTCGATGGCCATAGCGAATAGATATGGTGACTGCGGACACCCTTGTTTAACTCTTCTTGACAATTCAAAACTCTCTGAGAAGTAGCCATTATTTACTATTTTACACCTGGGGTTGCTGTACATTTGTTTTGCCCATTTTATAAGATAATTACCGAAATTAAAAAAATCCAGGCATTTATAAATAAAATCCAGTCTTACTTTATCAAATGCCTTTCAAAATCCGCTATAAATACCATTCCTGGCTTCTTATATGTTTCATGATGTTCTATTATTTTGAGTTGTTGTCGTATATTATCTCCAATGTATTGTCCATGTAAAAAACCTGTCTGATCAGGATGAACAATACCTGGTTAAACCCTTTAAATTCTGAGTGCTATGCATTTTGCTAGTATTTTTGCATCACAACATTGAAGTGTAAGGGGCCTCCAATTTTTTAGATAGACTGGGTCTTTATATTTGCCATCTGGGTCTTGTTTTAATAATAGAGAAATCCGACCTTCCTGCTGAGTACCTGACAGACTACCATTTTTATAGGAGTAGTTAAAACAATCTAACAATGGTGCTTTTAGTATATCAAAAAAGACTTGATAAACCTCTACCGGTATGCCATCAAGCCTTGGGGTTTTTCCAGACTGAAAGGATTTAACAGCCTCAAAAAGTTATTCCTCTGTAATTTGGCCATCGCACTGATCTTTCTGTACATTTGTTAATGTTCCATTTTTTTTATTATTTGGAAAGAATTCCTTACCATAATCTTCATTCAATGGGAAAGGATGAGACAGAAAAGAGAACATTTGCCTAAAATAATTAGCTTCCTCTTTTAAAATATAATTTCGGAATATCATAGATGACTCCGTCTTCAGTAACGAGTTTCTGCAAATTATTTTTGTTAGCATTCCTGTATTGGAGATTCAGGAAGAATTTTGTGCATTTTTCTCCATATTCCATCCAGTTTGCTTTATTTTTGTAATAGATTACATTAGATCTTGAATAAGTTCCTCAAGTTATTTTTGTTTTTCCTCTAACTTATTTTGTAGCTCTGTAGTATCGTCTTTATTGCTATCTACCTGTACCATTAGTTCATGGATTTCCCTTGTTAGTCTTGTCTCTTTAGCCAGAAACTGCTTTTTTATTATTGATGAATATTGAATTGAATGACCCCTGAATGTACATTTAAAGGTATCCCAAACAATAAGGGGATTTGCTGAACCTATATTATACTGGAAAAATTATGTTGTAAATTCTTTTGTCTTATTTAAAAATAAGTTGTCCTCCAGTAAACTTTGATAACATTTCCAATGTCCTCGTCCACGTGGAAAATCTATAAGAGTTATGTTAATGCCAAATAGATGATGATCCGATCGCATTCTGTCTCCTATTAAATATTTTTTAACATTTGATGCAAGAGAGAAAGAGACAAGAAAGTAGTCAAGACGACTTGCTTGATTAAGTCTCCTCCATGTATATCTCACTAGGTCATGGTTTTATAAATTCATAAAAGAATCCTACAATGTGATTGTCTGGATTTTTTTTTCTCATTTTGTCTGTCATAGTTGAAGTGTACCTATGATGAAAATACAGGCCTCTCTCATCTTTTTAAGTGGGAGAACTTGCACAATGGGTGGCTGACTAAATTCTTTTTTTGCCCCACTGTACCTGGAATTTGATTTGGTGAAATGGTGAATATAGACAATAAACATAATATACAGACAGAATAGGAATTTACGAATAGGAATTTACGAATTTACAAGGAATTTACGAATCTGCACACTATAAACAGCAAAAACAGAATACATGCACATTCATAAATTTGTTGAGATGAAAGTTGAACAGCAGTAACCCAGCAAACATGGGACGTCCTAAAAGGCATTTGGTGGCGTTCTCATTATGTCCCTTAAGGGTTTCGCTGTGACGTTATTGCTCTGTTGTTCTGAGAACGTTCTAAGAACGTTGCGTGATGTTTCCAAGGGAACATTCTCTCGGAGACCTTTGTCTAGTTTGCTGTATGTTCCCAGGACATCACAGAGGGACATGTCAGGACCTTTTTAGAGCGTTCTTTGGAATTCCATTGTACTAGTTCTTAGGACGTCAAGTGATGTTCCCAAGGGAACGTTCTCTAGGTGACCTTTGTCTAATCCCCTATAAGTTTCCAGGACATCACTGAGGACCATGGCAGGACCTTTTTATGACCTTTTCAGGGCGTTAATTTTAGTAGTGCTTAGGACGTTGCGTGATTGTCCCAAGGGAAAGGTCTCTGGGTGACCTATTTCAAAAATGTTTGGTCCCGGGGCATCCCCGAATGTTTTTAGAACGTTCTTGGGGGGTTGTGTCATGATCCCCTGGAGGTATTGTCTACTTCCCGGTTTGTCCCGGGGATGTTACCAGGTACGTTTTTAGGAAGTTCTTGGGACATTGTGTTATGGTCCCCTGGAGGTTTTCCGTAGTTCTCGATTTGTCCAAGAGAAAGTTTTTAGGATGTTCTTGGGATGTTGTGTGATGGTCCCCTGGAGCTTTTGTCTAGTTCCCAGTTGGTCCCGGGTCTTCCCCGAGGATGTTTTTAGGATGTTCTTGCGATGTTGTGTCATGGTGCTCTGAAGCTACACTGGACATTCTTGGAGGAATGTGTCATGTGATTGTCCTAGGTGTCCCAACCCGTTATAAGTAAAGTAATGAAATGGTATGGGTGTTAGGTTAGTGGTAAGCTGTTCAGCTAAAACAGTGTAAAAATATTTAATCAATGACAGTATGATTACACTTGACATGATAACTTCAGTACTGACTTTTCAATATGACCCCAACAATGGGATTTAAACTCACAACCTCTGGATTTGGGGAATGCTGATCTTTCTGCTGTGCCACAAAGTCTGTAGAATTTCAGATGTCCCTTACATATACATTACTTATAATACATCTCTGTACTTAGCAAAAGTGTGCCATTAAGCTATCAGGTAATCTGACTATTCTCTCATTGATTTCATTTACTTATTTCAGAAATTTCAGTTTGGGTTTTTAGTAAAGTTGTCTAATGTTAGTGGGGCATATTATTTTGTTTTAAACTGACTCAATAAATACAATAGTTTTTCTTGAGTATATTTTTAACAGAGTGTATTTTTAACAGTTACTTTGAAGTGTAAAGTGTAGGAATAGGATTACATGTGAAATCAATCAATGATACAGACATGGTGGCATAGAAGGAAGATTGCAGTGAACCAAGAGGTTGTAAGTTTAAATCCCAGGTGAGAACATGTATGTAAAAATATATATATATTACTGTATGAATAAGCATACACGACGTGTGTCAAATATGTAAGTTGAAACACTATGTTAAAAGCACTGTGTGAGTACATGTGTGTGTGTGTGTGTGTGTGTGTGTGTGTGTGTGTGTGTGTGTGTGTGTGTGTGTGTGTGACTAGCATTGCCAAAAGACAAAGAGCTTTAAACCTCTTGAAGCTAGGGGGCAGAATATTTATGTTTGGAAAAATAACGTTCTCAATGTAAGCTGCCTATTTCTCAGGTCCAGATGCTAGAATATGCATATAATTGACAGAGTAGGATAGAAAACACTCTAAATTTTCCAAAACTGTCAAAATATTGTCTGTGAGTATAACAGAACTGATTTTGCAGGTGAAAACCTGAGGAAATCCAACCCGGAAGTGACTCTTATTTTGAAAAATCACTGTTCCATTGCCTGCCTTTCGTCCATTTAAAGGGATATCAACCAGATTCATTTTCATATGGCTTCCTCAGGGTGTGAACAGTCTTTAGACATAGTTTCAAGCTTTTATTCTGAAAAATTAGCCAGAGTTATCAAATCGCGTCAGTGGATAGCTGAATGTCCTTCCATTAGTTCATGCGCGCGAAAGTTGTAGCTCGACGTTTTCTTTATCTCTGTTATTGAATAGTTTACCGTCCGGTTGAAATATTATCGATTATTTATGTTAAAAACAACCTGAGGATTGATTATTAAAAACGTTTGACATGTTTCTACAAACTTTACGGATACTATTTGGAATTTTCGTCAACCCTTGATGACCTGCCTAAAGGCTGTGGAATACTGAACATAACGCACCAAACAAATGGATGTTTTTTTATATAAAAATAATCTTTATCGAGCAAAAGGAACATTTATTGTGTAACTGGGAGTCTCGTGAGTGCAAACATCCGAAGATCATCAAAGGTAAGCGATTAATTGTATTGCTTTTCTGACTTTCGTGACCAATCTACATTGCTGCTAGGTGTTCGTAATGTTTGTCTAGTGATCAATAAACTCACACAAACGCTTGGATTGCTTTCGCTGTAAGGCATATTTTCAAAATATGACACGACAGGTGGATTAACAACAAACTAAGCTGTGTTTTGCTATATTGCACTTGTGATTTCATGAATATAAATTTATTTAGCAATTTTTTTTTTATTTGGCGCTCTGCAATTCAGCGGTTGTTGATGAAAATGATCCCGCTAAAGGGATCCGTGCGTCAAGAAGTTTTAATGGATCACCAGACAAAACCTCCAGAAGACCATGAAACAACGTCCCAAAATCATCCTTGGGACAAATCGGGAACTAGACAAAACCTCCAGGAGACCATGATACAATGTCCCAAAATCGTCCTCGGGACAAACCGGAAACAAGACAAAACCTCCAGGAGACCATAACACAACGTCGCAAAATTGTCCTCGGGACAAACTGGGAACTAGACAAAACCTCCAGGAGACCATAACACAATGTCGCAAAATCGTCCTCGGGACAAATTGGGAACTAGGCAAAACCTCCAGGAGACCATGACACAACGTCCCAAAATCGTCCTCGGGGCAAACTGGGAAATAGACAAAACCTCCAGGGGACCATGACACAACGTCCTTTGGGACGTCTCCGGGTCAAATTGCGAACTAGAAAAAAACTCCAGGGGACCATGACACAACATCCTGGCGACTTTAGGTGACTTTTGTGACCTCCTAATGATTCATTATTGTTTGCAGGGAAATATTGCAGATGACATGTTTAATACCAGGGCCTGCAGATTCATTCGGGTATTTTTCTATCTCTGTGTGTGTGTGTGTGTGTGTGACTGTGTATGTGTGTATATTTCAATGTGTGCTTGTGAGTGTCTCTATGTATAAGTATTCCTGTATGATGTGCAAGAGTTTGATAGTGTTGTAATTGGCAGTGGGTGGTGGTACTGTATGTGCATCACATTGACTGAAGTATTACATAAAAAATGTATATATTTTGGTATGTTATTACATGATTGGATGAAGTTATTACATTATTCATGAAACCACCAGTTAACATATTAACCACCGGTTAATGTAATAACTTACTACATTTAGCGGAAGAATTATGTTTATCGGCAAGTTATACCAACATTATGTACAGTTATTACAAATATATATATCTTTAAATGTTTAAAATTGATTTCACTTTTATTTAACCAGGTAGGGCAGTTGAGAACAAGTTCTCATTTACAACTGCGACCTGGCCAAGATAAAGCAAAGCAGTGCGACAAAAACAACAACACAGAGTTACACATGGGATAAACAAACATACAGTCAATAACACAATAGAAAAATCTGTATACAGTGTGTGCAAATTAAGTAAGGAGGTAAGGCAATAAATAGGCAATAGTGGCGAAGTAATTACAATTTAGCAATTAACGCTGGAGTGATAGATGTGTAGATGAGGATGTGCAAGTAGAAATACTGGTGTGCAAAAGAGCAGAAAAAGAGAAACAAATATGGGATGAGGTAGGGATGGGCTGAGGTAGGTAGTTGATTGGATGGGCTATTTACAGATGGGATGTTTACAGCTGCAGCGATCGATAAGCTGCTCTGACAGCTGATGCTTAAAGTTAGTGAGGGAGATATAAGTCTCCAACTTCAGTGATTTATGCAATTCGTTCCAGTCATTGGCAGCAGAGAACTGGAAAGAAAGGTCAGCCAAAGGAAGTGTTGGCTTTGGTGATGACCAGAGAAATATACCTGATGGAGCGCGTGCTACGGGTGGGTGTTGCTATAGTGACCAGTGAGCTGAGATAAGGCAGAGCTTTACCTAGCAAAGACTTATAGATGACCTGGAGCCAGTGGGTTTGGCGACGAATATGTAGCGAGGACCAGCCAAAGAGAGCATACAGGTCGCAGTGGTGGGTGGTATATGGGGCTTTGGTGACAAAACGGATGCACTGTGATATACTGCATCCAATTTGCCTATTTGCTATTTTGTAAATGACATCGCCGAAGTCAACGATCGGTAGGATAGTCAGTTTTACGAGGGTATGTTTGGCAGCATAAGTGAAGGAGGCTTTGTTGCGAAATAGGAAGCCGATTCTAGGTTTAATTTTGGATTGGAGATGCTTAATATGAGTCTGGAAGGAGAATTATTACATTTACAAGTGTTTTTACATTTATCGTTGTTACAAGGTGCAAAAATGATTTAAATAAAGGTCATAAATATAATATATATTGTAGAAGTTCCACGTTGTTAGAAGATTTTCTTTCCCGAAGCATTATAGGAGCTCAGTTTTCATTGATTTATTCATATCACTCAAAGATTTCAGTCAGGTTGTGCGTGACTAGTTTAACAAATGGATTCCTAACATTGTTTGTTTAAAATAGTGTCTGTAAGGGAGGAGTATCAGTCCTCTGGCCCAGCAATCTGGTTATAAAACCTATACACAACATATTATTGGCCAATTCACCTGCTGTGTGTTCTTGGCCTGAAACCTCTGTCTCCCCCAGCCCATCTCTCAGGACGCTAGAACCCGGAGGGCCTCATCAGACCTGGGGACATGTACTACAATATCCCCTGACATCTAAGTGTGAAAACACTTCCCCCATCCCTCCTTCTCCCTCTCTCGCTCCCTCCCTTTTCCAGTCCAGTTGAAGCCATCTGAGTAGGCTGGGAACAATCTTTGCACTAATCCTGGCCAGATTTGTGTGTGTGTGTGCGCACCATACATGCATGCATTGCCAAATTTCATACACCTGGGCTCTCCCTGACTGGCACAAGGATGCTTTTCCCATTTTCAAACACACACACACACACACACACACACACACACAAAGGAATACAGAGGGGGCCATAAATAGAGGTATTAGAGGAAACGAGGTGAAAGTAATCGCGCTTCCTCCAAGATGATGCGTGAAACAGAACGACTCTGGCAGGAGGGGTCTGAGAGGGGAACAGATTATGTTGGGAGTTCTCTCTCACACACAGAGCGGAGAGGGTGAGAGCTGGCACAGGCAGCATATGGTGTTGATGTAAGTGTTCTGCCAGGTGTGGTTAAGTGTGTTGGCTCTGCTCTGCTCTGGGAGAGAGGATATCCTTGCACCTGTATATCACATGACTGCATCAATACACTCCCTATTCGCTGGGACTGCTGTGCCCATAGCAACTGACTGGATGACTGACTGACTCCATAATACGAACAGGGTATAAAAACCTACTGTAACGGTCGTCGTATGAAGAAGGTGTGGACCAAAGCGTAGCGTGGGAAGTGTTCATGATTATTTATTTAAAAAACACTGAGACAATATAGCAAAATGTAACAACACGAAACAGTTCTGTCTGGTGAAGACACAAAAACAGAAAACAACTACCCACAAAAACCATGTGGGAAAAAGCTACCTAAGTATGGTTCTCAATCAGAGACAACGATTGAGAACCACATTGAGAACCACACCCGGCCAAACAACAAAGAAATACAAAACATAGAAAATTAACATAGAATGCCCACCCAAATCACACCCTCGTAGCGGGCCCCAGACTGGGGACCCTCGTTGTGGGGACCGGACTGGGCACCCTTGTAGCGGGCCCCGGACTGGGGACCCTCGTTGTGCGGGCCGGACTGGGCACCCTCTTAGCGGGCCCCGGACTGGAGGGCGCCTCTGGAAGCTCCGGACTGAAGGGCGCCTCTGGAAGCTCCGGACTGTAGGGCGCCTTTGGAGGGTCCGGACTGGAGGGCATCTCTGGAAGCTCCGGACTGGAGGGAGTCTCTGGAAGCTCCGGACTGGAGGGAGTCTCTGGAAGCTCCGGACTGGAGGGCGTCTCTGGAAGCTCCGGACTGGAGGGCGTCTCTGGAAGCTCCGGACTGGAGGGCGTCTCTGGAAGCTCCGGACTGGAGGGCGTCTCTGGAAGCTCCGGACTGGAGGGCGTCTCTGGAAGCTCCGGACTCGAGGGCGCCTCTGGAAGCTGCGGACTGAAGGGCGCCTTTGGAAGCTGCGGACTGAAGGGCGCCTCTGGAAGCTCCGGACTGAAGGGCGCCTCTGGAAGCTCCGGACTAAAGGGCGCCTCTGGAAGCTGCGGACTGAAGGGCGCCTCTGGAGGGTCCGGACTGGAGGGCGACGCTGGAGGCTCCGGACTGGAGGGCGACGCTGGAGGCTCCGGACTGGAGGGCGTCGCTGGAGGCTCCGGACTGTAGGGCGTCGCTGGAGGATCCGAGCTGGAGGCCGTCTCTGGATGCTCCGGGCTGGAGGCCGTATCTGGAGGCTCCGGGCTGGAGGCCGTCTCTGGAGGCGCCGGGCTGGAGGCCGTCTCTGGAGGCTCCAGGCTGGGCGCATGCACAGGACACACCAGGCTGGGGAGACACACATGAGAACTGGCTCTAGGAGCAGGCACAGGACTCACCAGGCTGAGGAGACATACCGGAGGCCTCTTCCTTGGCCGAGGCACCGGATACACTGGGCCGTGGAGGCGCACTGGCGGCCTCGAGCGCAGAGCTGGCACCACCCGTTCTGGCTGGATGCCCACTTCCACCCGGCAAATGCGGGACGCTGGCACCGAGCACACCGGCCTGTGAATGCTCAGCCGAGACACAGTGCGCATCACCCCATAGCACGGGGCCTGACCAGTCACATGCTCGCCACGGTAAGCACAGGGAGTTGGCTCAGGTCTCCAACCTGACTCTGCCACACTCCCCGTGTGCCCCCCCAAAAAAATGTTTTGTGGCTGCCTCTCGGGCTTCCTTGCCAGCCGTGGTCCCTCATAACGCTGGTTCCCTTTTCCTGCTGCCTCTGCTCTCCTGGCTGCCTCCACCTGTTCCCATGGGAGGCGATCCCTTCCAGCCAGGATCTCCTCCCATGTGTAGGATCCCTTGCCATTCAGGATGTCCTCCCATGTCCAGTCCTCTCTTCCACGCTGCTTGGTCCTTTGGTGGTGGGTAGTTCTGTCACATTCGTCATAACGATGAGACCAAGGCGCAGCATGATTGGAATACATTCTTCTTTATTCAACGAAGAACACTTAAACAAACTAACAAAATAACAAAACGAACGTGAAGCTATAAACAACTAGTGCTGACATGCAACTACACATAGACAACTACCCACAAATACAGGTGGGAAAAGGCAACCTAAGTATGGTTCTCAATCAAAGACAACGATAGACAGCTGCCTCTGATTGAGAACCACACCCGGCCAAACACACAGAAATACAAATCATAGAAAAAGGAACATAGAATGCCCACCCAAATCACACCCTGACCAAACCAAAATAGAGACATAAAAAGCTCTCTACGGTCAGGGCGTGACACCTACACTACTTTTGTGAACTTTGAGTGCAGCCTTCTTTTTTTCCTGTATCATGCAAACTTGAAATACAGTATATTCAAAACGTCTTTGACTTACTCTGTGGATAAACTTATTAAAGGTTGAGTAAGTAGGAATTTTTTCCACAAATGTACCCACATTTCTATTATATGTAAATAGTTTATGACTAGTGAACGCCATAATGTAGTTATTTAGTTAGATACTTCTCTCTATTAGCTGAAATCATATTTTTCAAAGACATTTTAGCTGTTGGCTAGCTGTTCAGTACGAACAGATTCACAAATCAAAGGAATTTGCCGCACTATGAAGACGTTGTCTCCCTCTGAGGCACATTTTACTAGGCAACCCCCCTGCACTTGCCTGGGCAGGCCTGAACTATACCTGGCTAAAGCATGTGTGAGAAATGTTCTAACAAACGTTTGTTCTATGAAATTAAATAAATACTGAAATCTGACTTACAAAACGTATTTGCTAGATTCATGATAGACAAAGCAAGGAAAGTGAACTTCAAAATGTGATGTAGTTTTATTGGAATTTGCAGCTGTTGGTGCAGTAAGTAATGAATCTGCTAGCTTCTGATATGACTGACTGCATCTTAAAATAGCATTACTTTCACCTGAATAACTGAAGGTCATTTACAATTTAAAAAAATATGCATGTTGTAATATCTACATTTTCATTTTGTATAATTTCAATGACATATAATGACAAGGTTAATTGTTGTCTTACCTGGAAATTGCCAGCATAGTCCTCCTCTTTGTCTCCTTCCCTGCCCTCCCTCAGAGCGATGAGGGTGAAACCTCTGAAGTAAGCGGGACTGGATGCATAGAGAGTCACTGGGGATCACAAACACACAGTCAGTGAAGAAAACAAACTGATGGGAAACAGATTGATAGGTTTAATAAAGGTTTGCAAACTCCTAAAGTACTAACCCTTCTGGATTCGTTCCTCATAGGAATGAGATCTTTATAGGCTATATCAATCAGAAGGGAAATTAGCTCTTCACTTGCTGAAACAACTGGCAATTGCTGTCATTACTCGTGTCATTATCATTACTGTATTGTTAAACACTAGCTTCCCTGAGATAATGTGTTTGAGTAAAACTGTGATGTGATGAGTGATTGAGCCAAAATGGGACTTTTGTTAGACTAATGAATCAAAATGTTAACTATAATGACCAATGAGTTTGCAGGTGGAGTCACCAAAAATGAAGTTAGAGCATCACAAGTTGCAAATATTTCAGCGATAAACAGACGCCTATGAAGTTACAGTATGAGGGCATTCTGGTCTGTGCCCAACTCCTCTTTCCAGAAGAGAGTTTGACTTGTCATAACACAACTCTGACTTCTAGGCTTATATCACTTCCTTATAAATGACCACAGCACTGCGTCTTCACATGAGTTGAACACAAAAGAGAAATAGTGTAAAGGCAAAAAATACCCTATTGTGTGTCAGACAATGTGCGCGCAATAGGACGGAATACAGTACCTCTGTAAGTGCTCCCAGGATGATAATTTTCTGGGTCCCCCTCGACTCGGAGCCGAAACTCGTTGTAGCCTTCATTACGAGTGCCCTGAGCCCGTAATATCCGACTACAATACCCGTCTGACTTCCCAGCTCTCTCCGAGGGCTCCTCCGTGAAGGCGAATCCGGCGTTGCACAGCGCAGTGGAGATAAAACACTGTAACAGCAGAATGCACAAAAATATTCCCGCTCCTGCCATCGTGAAGCAGCAGCTATCGCTCCAGCTGATGCGGTGGTGAAATACGAGTGAGGATCAAGAGAGGAAAACACGCTTGCTTCCCCACTCAAAACTCCAGGAATTGACGAAACTTGGCAATTGATAAGACACCCCTCACTCGGGATACGAGGTAGCTGTCACCGCTAAAGGTAAATCCATCCTGGAGAGATATAGAGTGCAGAGAAATAATAGTTTACGATGTGCACTCGCTCTCGCAGAATCGCACACTGATTTGTTGAAGAGCGTCTGATGATCAGAGGGTCTGGTGTTTGTTTAACTGAGCGCGAGAGCCTACACAGGGTCAGGGGAAATAGTGGAGCAGTGTAGCGCGTAGCGCGGCTGTCTCCAAGGCGTTGACGCAGGCTATGAGCCCAACGACCCAAGCCAACAGACTGGAAACAGACATTTCTACCAATGGCTGCAGTGATGGAGGGACGCGTTTGACACTCTAGCTGGAACCTGCCTGTGTGTTTGCTCAGCCGCGGATCCCCAAGCCCCCTTAGCCGAACGCACAGACACAGACAGATGCTCAAATAGTAATGAATAATGCATGCTAAACGGTCGCCTTTATGCCCCCCCCTTCTGCACAGTCTATTGTGTGTGTGTGTGTCTGTGTTTGAAAGAGAGAGACAGGGCCGATAAGCCCTTCATTTAGAGGGAATGAAGTTAAACACATATGGAATGTGGACCGAGCTTCCAGGGACTTCATTCTTAACCTTATATTGGCTTCTTTCACCAACTGTCCAGCTGTTGCCACTGACAGAGAATGGTCACTGACAGAGAATGGTCACTGACAGAGAATGGTCACTGACAGAGAAGGAGAATGGTCACAATAATCAATAAACTATTATTTTAATCTGTCTTGAATGATGAATCAACAATGCTCACAAGTTGGGGGCAGTCCATGTTACAGTTTTTACATGAGCCTGGAATCTACAATTGAAGTCAGAAGTATACATACACTTAGGTTGAAGTCATTAAAACTCGTTTTTCAACCATTCCACAAATTTCTTGTTAACTTCTAGTTCCTCCCAATCCCGGATCCGGAAGCACCCCCCACAGTAAAAAAGCTGACTAGCATAGCCTAGCATAGCGTCACAAGTAAATACTAGCATCTAAATATCATTAAATCACAAGTCCAAGACACCAGATGAAAGATACAGATCTTGTGAATCCAGCCATCATTTCTGATTTTTAAAATGTTTTACAGGGAAGACACAATATGTAAATCTATTAGCTAACCACGATAGCAAAAGACACAACTTTTTTTTCTCCACCATTTTTTTCCTGCATGGGCAGCTATCACAATTTCGACTAAATAAAGATATATATAGCCACTAACCAAGAAACAACTTCATAAGATGACAGTCTGATAACATATTTATGGTATAGCATATGTTTTTTTAGAAAAATGTGCATATTTCAGGTATAAATCACAGTTCTACATTGCAGCTGCAATCTGAAATAGCGTTGGAAGCAGCCGGAATAATTACAGAGACCGACGTCAATTACCAAAATACTCATCCTAAAACATTTCTGAAAAATACACAGCATACAGCAAATGAAAGACCAACATCTTGTGAATCCAGCCATCATTTCTGATTTTTAAAATGTTTTACAGGGAAGACACAATATGTAAATCTATTAGCTAACCACGTTAGCAAAAGACACCACTTTTTTTACTCCACCAGTTTTTTACTCCATCAGTAGCTATCACTAATTCGACTAAATAAAGATATATATAGCCACTAACCAAGAAACAACTTCATAAGATGACAGTCTGATAACATATTTATGGTATAGCATATGTTTTTTTAGAAAAATTAGCATATTTCAGGTATAAATCACAGTTCTACATTGCAGCTGCAATCTGAAATAGCGTTGGAAGCAGCCGGAATAATTACAGAGACCGACGTCAAATACCAAAATACTCATCCTAAAACATTTCTGAAAAATACACAGCATACAGCAAATGAAAGACCAACATCTTGTGAATCCAGCCATCATTTCAGATTTTTTAAATGTTTTACAGGGAAGACACAATATGTAAATCTATTAGCTAACCACGTTAGCAAAAGACACCACTTTTTTTACTCCACCAGTTTTTTACTTCATCAGTAGCTATCACTAATTCGACTAAATAAAGATATATATAGCCACTAACCAAGAAACAACTTCATAAGATGACAGTCTGATAACATATTTATGGTATAGCATATGTTTTTTTAGAAAAATTTGCATTTTTCAGGTATAAATCATAGTTTACCATTGCAGCCACTATCACAAAACTCACCAAAGCGACTAGAATAACTACAGAGAGCAACGTGTATTACATAATTAATCATCATAAAACATTT
The DNA here is from genome assembly GCF_045679555.1 of Salvelinus alpinus. Classification (NCBI taxonomy): domain Eukaryota; kingdom Metazoa; phylum Chordata; class Actinopteri; order Salmoniformes; family Salmonidae; genus Salvelinus; species Salvelinus alpinus. The sequence continues at coordinate 21,787,946 of NC_092118.1, forward strand.
CTTAAAAATACACAGCGTACAGCAATTGAAATACACAGATCTTGTGAATCCAGACAATATTTCAGATTTTCTAAGTGTTTTACAGCGAAAACACAATATATCGTTATATTAGCATACCACATGAGCTAACATCACCCCAGCATTGATTCAAGGCAAAAAGCGCGATAACGTTATCACCACCAAAATATATTAATTTTTTCACTAACCTTCTCAGAATTCTTCAGATGACAGTCCTGTAACATCATATTACACAATGCATATAGAGTTTGTTCGAAAATGTGCATATTTAGCATCACAAATCGTGGTTATGCAATGTAATCTGTCAAAACATGGCATGCATTCTGGGCGGCGCCATCTTGGAAAGGCACCTAAGTTTACGATTATTTATCGATTAGATTGACAAAAAAAATACAGGTTGGACAGCTAATGAAAGATGCATTAGTTATTAATGCAACCGCTGAGTTAGATTTTTAAAATTAACGTTACTAGACATACAGTGTGCGTTACAGCCAGACTAGTGCCGCAACAATGGCCGACAAATGCGTTTACATTTTTCCACATAAATACGGAATAAAATCATAAATAGCTCTTACTTTTGGACGAGCTTCCATCAGTATCTTGGGCAAGGTGTCCTTCGTCCAAAAGAATCGTTGCTTTGTTGTAAAACGTCCTCTTCAACTTCGGAACTAGCAGCTAACAATAGCTACGTGGCACACACATGTCCAAATCCTCAAACGCAATACTACGAAAATTCCGAAAATAGCAATATACTCGCATAAACTGATATAAATCGGTTTCAAATAACTTCGTTATGATGTTTCTAACACCTATATCGAATTAAATCACAGACGGATATATCTTAGGCCGATAACAAGAGCTTTTCAACATGCCATTCTGATGTCCTCTCTTGCGCCTTGGCGAGCGTCCAAAAGAACGGACATGTCACTCCATTGCCTTTTATAAACTCTGAGAAATACGTAGAGACTCCATTCCACTTCTCATTGGTTACTGACATCCAGGGGAAGGCGGGTGCAGTTCATTTCGATCCATAGGGCACACACAGAGCTTTAAACTGATCTGAGAACAGAGACTATTTTTCGGACCTTCGCATGTCCTGTCATGATTTTCGCTGTAGAAAGAGTTCTGGTTCACCCACAGACATAATTCAAACGGTTTTAGAAACTAGAGATTGTTTTCTATCCAATAGTAATAATAATATGCATATTGTACGAGCAAGAATTGAGTATGAGGCAGTTTAATTTGGAGACGATATTTTCCAAAGTGGAAACAGCACCCCCTGTATTGAGAAAAGGTTTTAACAAAGTATAGTTTCGGCAAGTCGGTTAAGGCATCTACTTTGTGCATGACACAAGTCATTTTTCCAACAATTGTTTACAGACAGATTATTTGACTTATAATGCAATTCCAGTGGGTCAGAAGTTTACATACACTAAGTTGACTGTGCCTTTAAACAGCTTGTAAAATTCCAGAAAATTATGTCTTGGCTTTAGAAACTTCTGATAGGCTAATTGACATCATTTGATTCAATTGGAGGTGTACCTGTGGATGTATTTCAACGCCTACCTTCAAACTCAGTGCCTCTTTGCTTGATATCATAGGAAAATCAAAAGAAATCAGCCAAGACCTCCAAAATGTGTAGACCTCCAAGTCTGGTTCATCCTTGGTAGCAATTTCCAAACGCCTGAAGGTACCACGTTCATCTGTACAAACAATAGTATGCAAGTATATACACCATACCACTCAGGAAGGAGACATGTTCTGTCTCCTAGAGATGAACGTACTTTGGTGCGAAAAGTACAAATCAATCCCAGAACAACAGCAAAATACCTTGTGAAGATGCTGGAGGAAACAGGTACAAAAGTATCTATATCCATAGTTAAACGAGTCCTATATCAACATAACCTGAAAGGCCGCTCAGCAAGGAAGAAGCCACTGCTCCAAACCCGCCATAATAAAGCCAGACTACGGTTTGCAACTGTATATAGGGACAAAGATCGTACTTTTTGGAGAAATGCCCTCTAGTCTGACGAAGCAAAATTAGAACTGTTTGGCCATAAAGACCATCGTTATGTTTGGAGGAAAAAGGGGGAGGCTTGCAAGCCGAAGAACACCATCCCAACTGTGAAGCACGGGGGTGGCAGCATCCTGTTGTGGGGGTTCTTTTCTGCAGGAGGGACTGGTGCACTTCACAAAATAGATGGCATCATGAGGTAGGAAAATTATGTGGATATATTGAAGCAACATCTCAAGACATCTGTCAGGAACTTAAAGCTTGGTCGCAAATGGGTCTTCCAAATGGACAATGATCCAAAGGATACTTCCAAAGTTGTGGCAAAATGGCTTAATAAGGACGACAAAGTCAAGACATTTGAGTGGCCATCACAAAGCCCTGACCTCAATCCTATAAAAAATCTGTGGGCAGAACTGAAAAGTGTGGGCGAGCAAGGAGGCCTACAAACCTGACTCAGTTACACCAGCTCTGTCAGGAGGAATGGGCCAAAATTCACCCAACTTATTGTGGGAAGCTTGTGGAAGGCTACCCGAAACGTTTGACCCAAGTTAAACAATTTAAAGGCAATGCTACCAAATACTAATTGAGTGTATGTAAACTCCTGACCCACTGGGAATGTGATGAAAGACATAAAAGCTGAAATAAATCATTCTCTCTACTATTATTCTTACATTTCACATTCTTAAAATAAAGTTGTGATCCTAACTGACCTAAAACAGGGAATTTCGACTAGGATAAAATTTCAGGAATTGTGAAAAACTGAGTTCAAATGTATTTGGCTAAGGTGTATGTAAACTTCCGACTTCAACTGTATAACTGACCACAACAGACCTTTAAAAACAATCATGAAAGCAACACCAGAAATGATATATGCGGACTGTCTTTGTTATAGCAACAATATGAGTAATGATGCCCTGTCATGCATTCCCCTCAGTATCACCCACAATACCCATGGCGCCTCAGTGAACTTTCATCTTCCAAATAGGTCAATAGTTCCTATGGTAGGTATACTGTAATCCAGCTTTAAAATGATTTTCTTTTAAATTAAAATGATCTCACTCTCCCCCTCTCAGCCCCCTCCACACACACACACACACACACACACACACACACACACACACACACACACACACACACACACACACACACACACACACACACACACACACTTACTTTGACACTCACTCTCTTCTCATTCTATTCAAATTCTGTATAGTCTCTTGTTTCCCGTTTCTTTGTACCTCTGCCTTTCCCTCTCTAGTTCCCTCGCTTCAGAGCCATTGGAAATATGAGAAAAAATAGCCTTGCTTGGACATGGGACAGGGTGTGCTAGTGATGCTGTAGACCTATACTTTATCTCAGCACTTTATTATCTATCATGTGTGATTACTATTACATCATTGATTGAATTAAATACATCTTAATGAGGTTTACAAGAAACAACACCAACATTCCAGGAGGGTAAAAAAGTCAAAGAACTGCGTGTTTTCGATTAGCCTTTTGAAACAGGTGTGGAAGTTGTTTCTCAGATGTGTAACAAGAAACAAGTCGATAAACGGGAAGTGTTGGTGCAATCACACGTTTTCATTGAAACGTTATCTTCCCTGCGAGACATATTCTACTTCATCTTCTGTAACATTGTTTCAAAGATCTCCTGCAGTTTATTTCAGTCTTCAAAGGAATACGTAGGAGGAAGATGAGAATATATAGAAGCCTGCCGATCCGTCCAATGGATGCGGACAGACACGGTGCTCTCCGCGGTGAAGATGCAAGCAGAGCGGGGAAGGTCAGGGATAGCTGGGCAATACACCAGCAGGTGTCATGAAAGCCTCCACTGCGGTCACAGCTCGTCCTCCTACAACTCAACCACAGAGTAGACTATATAAAACTGCAGATAAAGGCAGCGTCGAGGGGATGTGCATAGCAGTCAGGCTTTTACTGTGCTGAAAATGATCTTTTATTTTTTATCAGCATGCTTGTCTCTGCTCCTGTTCCTTCTTGTTTGGGACGGGAAGGTTTGACACTGACTGGGAAAATGCCTTCATTTATCTCAACAAGGAAACGAATAATGAGTCAGCTTATAGTTTGCACATAGGCTGTGATCATATCATTCACATTTTCCTAGACTAAAAGTGCTGTGTTCAGAGATATTTGAAGAAGGCAATTCAAAGCAATGCGTACATTTATTTATCTCACCTTTGATCCTATATGTAGCCTACAGGCAGGTCCATAATTATTGGCACCCTTGATAAAGATCATAAAGATGAGCAAAAAAGACTGTATCAAATAAATTATACAAATGCTGAGCTATATAATATGCTAAAATTGGGAAATTATTTTATACTAATAGAATTGCTTAGAGAAAGAGGTAAATGGGTTAAATGTATTTGCAACCCAGTTTTCAATACTATAGCACCCTCCCCTTTTGCAAGGATAATGACATTTAGTATAAAAAATATATATATTAAAAAAAAGAGATTGGAGAACACTTTGGGAAGGATCTTCCTCCATATAGAATCTTTCCAGATCCTTGATATCTTTTGCTCTTATGGACTGCACTCTTCAATTCAAACCACAGCTTTTCAGTGGGGTTAAAGTCCGGAGACTGCAATGGCCATTGGAAAATGTTGATTTTGTAGAAAATTGACAATTTCTTTGTGGATTTTAAAGTGTGCTTGGGGTTATTGTCTTGCTGGAAGATTCCCTTTCGGCCAAGTGTCAGCCTCCTAGCAGAGGCAACCAGGATTTTGGCTAAAATGTCCTGGTACTTGGTAAAGGTAATGCTTCCGTTGACCTTAACAAGTACCCCAGGACCAATGGAAGCAAAATAGCCCCAGAACATCAAAGATCCACCACCATATTTTACCGTAGGTATGAGGTACTGTTCTGCATATGCTTCTGTTTTTCAACGCCAAACCCACAACTGGTGTGCATGGCCAAGGAGGTCTACTTTCATGTCATCTGACCATAGCACTGGTCAGATGACATGAAAGTAGACCTCTTTGGCCACGCACATCAGCACACATCACAATCCACAAATAAATTATTAATTGACAGCAAAATCCACATTTGCAATGGTCATCTCAGTCACTGGACTTAAACCCCATTGAAAACCTATGGTTTGAAAAGATCCAAAGATCTGGAAAGATTCTGAATGGGGGAATGGTCGAAGATCCCTCCCAATGTGTTCTCCAATCTCATAAAACATTTTTGAAAAAGGCTCAGTGGCGTTATCCTCACAAGGGTAGGATGCTGGAGTACTGAAAACAGGGGTGCCAATCATTCTGACCCCTGTTTTTGTTTAATATGACTTATTAAACAAAATATATTTCTCTGAGCAGTTCTTGTAGTATAAAATAATACAATTGCATGCAATATAGCTCAGTATTTGTATAATTTATTTTATACAATCTTTTTTGCTTATCTTTGTCAAAGGTGCCAATAATTATGGACCTGACTGTAGATCTAGGTCTAACTTTTCCTGTCCAAAGCATAGAACTACAACACATACATTTTTCATATAGAAAAGACAACACACTGAACGTGTTCCTCATAGCATTTCGTAATGTGTAGGCCTACTGATGTTTGCATATGAAAGCGAACAAACACAATCACATCTATTATTTTTCAGAGAAGCACATTGACTCATTCCCCGCCAGCTCACAGCAGTGACTCAACAGACTTGCGTAATAAAATTATTTACGATCCAACGGGTTTGTGTTTGTAATTATCATGTATAGGCTTTTACACAGGGGAGTGCAACCACACATATGTTAGACTGCCTTACCCTTCCTCAGCCTCCCTCTAGTCTCTAGTTAATGGTAGCCTACAGCAAAGGCTGTGCTTATTTTTAGGAGCCAGGGGACTGTTGCAGGGGCGGTAAAAAAACGGAAGAAAATGGTTACATTTCATAATTCAGTCATAATTTGTTTTTATTTTTGCTTAAAGTCTGTTTCTTCTGTTTACTGGTAACGAATCCACTCAGTGATATGGATGGAGGCACATAATGTCTGATGGCACACAGTTTGATGGCCTTTTTCCTCTAAGAGTGAGAGGGAGGGAGATAAAGAGAAAATGGTTAGAGGGAGAGAGGGAATAAAATAGCAAGGCAATAGGGATGGAGGGCACAGAAGAAGGGAGCAAAATTGTGAAAGAGGAGTAGCATGCAGGTTCTGATTTTGAAAACTCATATCAGGGGTGGATCTCATATAGCCAGATGGAAGCTCAATCTCCTACAGTTAGATGCACCTCCATCTAGAGATGAAAGTTCACCAAGATCCCATGGGGATGAACGGGTGGGAAGTGGTCAGCTGTTAATTGGAAAGGGAAAGAGAGGGAAAGGGAAATCATTGGAAAAGGAAAGGAGAGAGGGCAGCAGGGGAAAGAAGAGAAGAGATTGATTGAGTAACATACGCTACAGGGCTGGGGAGAGGGAGAAAAGAAAAGAAGAGATAATGGGGATAGAGATGAAAAGGAGAGAGGAGAGGCGCAACATGGAGAAAGAGAAGAAAAGGAGAGAGGATGGGGAGAGAGGAGAGGTGCAACTTGGAGAGAGAGATGAAAAGGAGAGAGGATGGGGAGAGACGAGAGGTGCAACATGGAGAGAGAGAAGAAAATGAGAGAGGATGGGGAGAGAGGAGAGGCGCAACATGGAGAGAGAGAAGAAAAGGAGAGAGGATGGGGAGAGAGGAGAGGCGCAACATGGAGAGAGAGAAGAAAAGGAGAGAGGATGGGGAGAGAGGAGAGGTGCAACTTGGAGAGAGAGATGAAAAGGAGAAGATGGGGAGAGAGGAGAGGTGCAACATGGAGAGACAGATGAAAAGGAGAGAGGCTGGGGAGAGAGGAGAGGTGCAACATGGAGAGAGAGAAGAACAGCAGAGAGGATGGGGAGAGAGGAGAGGTGCAACTTGGAGAGAGAGATGAAAAGGAGAAGATGGGGAGAGAGGAGAGGTGTAACATGGAGAGACAGATGAAAAGGAGAGAGGCTGGGGAGAGAGGAGAGGTGCAACATAGAGAAAGAGATGAAAATGAGAGAGGATGGGGAGAGAGGAGAGGCGCAACATGGAGAGACAGATGAAAATGAGAGAAGATGGGGAGAGAGGAGAAGCGCAACATGGAGAGAGAGATGAAAAGGAGAGAGGAGAGGCGCAACATGGAGAGAGAGATGAAAAGGAGAGAGGATGGGGAGAGAGGAGAGGTGCAACATGGAGAGACAGATGAAAAGGAGAGAGGATGGGGAGAGAGGAGAGGCGCAACATGGAGAGACAGATGAAAAGGACAGAAGATGGAGAGAGAGGAGAGGCGCAACATGGAGGGACAGATGAAAAGGAGAGAGGATGGGGAGAGAGGAGAGGCGCAACATGGAGAGAGAGGTGAAAAGGAGAGAGGATGGGGAGAGAGGAGAGGCGCAACATGGAGAGAGAGATGAAAAGGAGAGAGGAGAAGCACAACATGGAGAGAGAGATGAAAAGGAGAGAGGATGGGGAGAGAGGAGAGGCGCAACATGGAGAGACAGATGAAAAGGACAGAAGATGGAGAGAGAGGAGAGGCGCAACATGGAGGGGACAGATGAAAAGGAGAGAGGATGGGGAGAGAGGAGAGGCGCAACATGGAGAGAGATGAAAAGGAGAGAGGAGAGGCGCAATATGGAAAGAGATGAAAAGGAGAGAGGATGGGGAGAGAGGAGAGGTGCAACATGGAGAGACAGATGAAAAGGAGAGAGGATGGGAGAGAAGAGAGGTGCAACATGGAGAGAGATGAAAAGGAGAGAGGATGGGGAGAGAGGAGAGGTGCAACATGGAGAGAGAGGTGAAAAGGACAGAAGATGGAGAGAGGAGAGGCGCAACATGGAGAGAGAGATGAAAAGGAGAGAGGATGGGGAGAGAGGAGAGGTGCAACATGGAGAGAGAGGTGAAAAGGAGAGAGGATGGGGAGAGAGGAGAGGAGCAACATGGAGAGAGAGATGAAAAGGAGAGAGGAGAAGCGCAACATGAGAGATGAAAAGGAGAGAGGATGGGGAGAGAGGAGAGGCGCAACATGGAGAGACAGATGAAAAGGAGAGAGGATGGGGAGAGAGGAGAAGCGCAACATAAAGAGAGAGATGAAAAGGAAAGAGGATGAGGAGTCGCGCAACATGGAGAGAGAGGTGAAAAGGAGAGAGGATGGGGAGAGAGGAGAGGAGCAACATGGAGAGAGAGATGAAAAGGAGAGAGGAGAAGCGCAACATGGAGAGATGAAAAGGAGAGAGGATGGGGAGAGAGGAGATGCGCAACATGAAGAGTGGTGAGGGTGAGAGGAAAAGAGAGAGGAAGGAGGCGGTAATCCTTCCTCACCATAGATGACATCATTCTGAGAATGCACGTGGCCTCTGAATGTGGTTACACCGGCACGCGAGGCGGTCGCCTCCGGTCCAGACACCCGTGTTGTGTTTTCCTAGCTGGTGACGCCGCGGTCACAAAACGGTCACAGGGTTGGTTATGAAGTGGTCGCAATGGTATCCACTCCTGAAGGTAGCAGCTCATCTAATGACAGGACTGACTGTGTGTTGCCTGTCTATAGAAACATATACCTCCATATGTATGACATACAGTGGGGAGAACAAGTATTTGATACACTGCCGATTTTGCAGGTTTTCCTACTTACAAAGCATGTAGAGGTCTGTAAAGGAGAGAGGATGGGGAGAGAGGAGAGAGGATGGGGAGAGAGGAGAGGCGTGCAGCGTGGTTATAGGACATAAAAAAAGACGAAACACGAAATACACTTGTGAATATTACAAAACAACAAAACGACGTAGACAGACCTGAACAAACGAACTTACAATATACGAAGAACGCACGAACAGGAACAGACTACATACACGAACGAAAACGAAACAGTCCCGTGTGGTGCGACATACACAGACACGGAAGACAATCACCCACAAACAAACAGTGAGAACATCCTACCTTAATATGGTTCTCAATCAGAGGAAATGTCAAACACCTGCCTCTAATTGAGAACCATATCAGGCAACCCATTTAAACCAACATAGAAACACATAACATAGAATGCCCACCCCAACTCACGCCCTGACCAACTAAACACATACAAAAATAAGAGAAAACAGGTCAGGAACGTGACATAGGTGCCTTGAGGGGGGGGCCCTCAAGGTGCGAACTCCGGACGCACCAGCATAAAGTCTAGGGGAGGGTCTGGGTGGGCATCTGTCCACGGTGGCGGCTCAGGCTCTGGGCGTGGTCCCCACCCCACCATAGTCAATTCCCACTTTTGTAGCCCCCTCCCAATGACCACCCTCCAAATACACCCACCTAAAATAAGAGGCATCAGCGGGACAAGGGGCAGCACCGGGACAAGGGGCAGCACCGGGACAAGGGGCAGCACCGGGACAAGGGGCAGCACCGGGACAAGGGGCAGCACCGGGACAAGGGGCAGCACCGGGACAAGGGACGACAGCTCCGGACTGAGGGACGACAGCTCCGGACTGAGGGACGACAGCTCCGGACTGAGGGACGACAGCTCCGGACTGAGGGACGACAGCTCCGGACTGAGGGACGACAGCTCCGGACTGAGGGACGACAGCTCCGGACTGAAGGACGGGAGCTCCGGACTGAGGGACGGGAGCTCCGGGCTCGCTGACGGCTCTGGCTGCTCATGGCTCGCTGACGGCTCTGGCTGCTCATGGCTCGCTGACGGCTCTGGCTGCTCATGGCTCGCTGACGGCTCTGGCTGCTCATGGCTCGCTGACGGCTCTGGCTGCTCATGGCTCGCTGACGGCTCTGGCTGCTCATGGCTCGCTGACGGCTCTGGCTGCTCATGGCTCGCTGACGGCTCTGGCTGCTCATGGCTCGCTGACGGCTCTCGCTGCTCATGGCTCGCTGACGGCTCTCGCTGCTCATGGCTGGCTGACGGCTCTGGCTGGCTGAGGCGCACTGTAGGCCTGGTGCGTGGTGCCGGAACTGGTGGTACCGGGCTGAGGGCACGTACATCAGGGCGAGTGCGGGGAGAAGGAACAGGGCTCTGGAGACGCACAGGAGGCTTGGTGCGTGGTGTAGGCACTGGTGGTAATGGGCTGGAGACACGCACCACAGGGCTAGTGCGTGGAGGAGGAACAGGGCTCTGGAGACGCACAGGAAACCTTGTGCGCGGTGTAGGCACTGGTGGTAATGGGCTGGGGCGGGGAGGTGGCGCCGGAAATACCGGACCGTGCAGGCGTACTGGCTCCCTTGAGCACTGAGCCTGCCCAACCTTACCTGGTTGTATGCTCCCCGTCGCCCGACCAGTGCGGGGAGGTGGAATAACCCGCACCGGGCTATGTAGGCGAACCGGGGACACCATGCGTAAGGCTGGTGCCATGTATGCCGGCCCGAGGAGACGCACTGGAGACCAGACGCGTTGAGCCGGCTTCATGACACCTGGCTCAATACTCAATCTAGCCCAGCAGATACGAGGAGCTGGTATGTACCGCACCGGGCTATGAACACGTACAGGAGACACCATGCGCTCTACTGCGTAACACGGTGTCTGCCCGTACTCTCGCTCTCCACGGTAAGATCGGGAAGTTGGCGCAGGTCTCCTACCTGACTTCGCCACACTACCCTTTAGCCACCCCCCCCCCAAGAAATTTTTGGGCTTTACTAACAGGCTTCCTACCGCGTCGTCGTGCTGCCTCCATTCGCCGGTATCCCTCCTCACACTGCGCCAGAGAATCCCAGGCGGGCTCCGGCACTCTCCTTGGGTCAATCGCCCACCTGTCGATCTCCTCCCACGTAGTGTAGCCCAGATCCTTCTCCTGCTTCCGGGCTAGCTCCTCAAAATGCCGCCTCTCTGCTTTCGCTGCCTCCAGCTCAGCTTTGGGGCGGCGATATTCTCCTGGCTGTGCCCATGGACCTTTACCGTCCAATATTTCCTCCCATGTCCAGAAATCCTGCGATCGCTGTTGCTTTCTGTTACGCCGCTTGGTCCTTGGTAGGTGGGTGATTCTGTAACGGTCTTTCTCCTCCTCTTCGCTTGAAGAGGAGGAGTAGGGATTGGACCAAAGTGCAGCGTGGTTATAGGACATAATGAATTTATTAAAGTAAAAGACGAAACACGAAATACACTTGTGAATATTACAAAACAACAAAACGACGTAGACAGACCTGAACAAACGAACTTACAATATACGAAGAAAGCACGAACAGGAACAGACTACATACACGAACGAAAACGAAACAGTCCCGTGTGGTGCGACATACACAGACACGGAAGACAATCACCCACAAACAAACAGTGAGAACATCCTACCTTAATATGGTTCTCAATCAGAGGAAATGTCAAACACCTGCCTCTAATTGAGAACCATATCAGGCAACCCATTTAAACCAACATAGAAACACATAACATAGAATGCCCACCCCAACTCACACCCTGACCAACTAAACACATACAAAAATAAGAGAAAACAGGTCAGGAACGTGACATTAATGTAGATAATGTTGCCTCTATGAAACGTTTCTATCTTAATGTAGATAATGTTGACACTATGAAACGTTTCTATCTTAATGTAGATAATGTTGCCACTATGAAACGTTTCTATCTTAATGTAGATAATGTTGCCTCTATGAAACGTTTCTATCTTAATGTAGATAATGTTGCCACTATGAAACGTTTCTATCTTAATGTAGATAATGTTGCCTCTATGAAACGTTTCTATCTTAATGTAGATAATGTTGCCTCTATGAAACGTTTCTATCTTAATGTAGATAATGTTGCCACTATGAAACGTTTCTATCTTAATGTAGATAATGTTGCCACTATGAAATGTTTCTATCTTAATGTAGATAATGTTGCCACTGTGAAACGTTTCTATCTTAATGTAGATAATGTTGCCACTATGAAACGTTTCTATCTTAATGTAGATAATGTTGCCACTATGAAACGTTTCTATCTTAATGTAGATAATGTTGCCTCTATGAAACGTTTCTATCTTAATGTAGATAATGTTGCCACTATGAAACGTTTCTATCTTAATGTAGATAATGTTGCCACTATGAAACGTTTCTATCTTAATGTAGATAATGTTGCCTCTATGAAACGTTTCTATCTTAATGTAGATAATGTTGCCACTATGAAACGTTTCTATCTTAATGTAGATAATGTTGCCACTATGAAACGTTTCTATCTTAATGTAGATAATGTTGCCACTATGAAACGTTTCTATCTTAATGTAGATAATGTTGCCTCTATGAAACGTTTCTATCTTAATGTAGATAATGTTGCCACTATGAAACGTTTCTATCTTAATGTAGATAATGTTGACACTATGAAACGTTTCTATCTTAATGTAGATAATGTTGCCACTATGAAATGTTTCTATCTTAATGTAGATAATGTTGCCACTATGAAACGTTTCTATCTTAATGTAGATAATGTTAACACTATGAAACGTTTCTATCTTAATGTAGATAATGTTAACACTATGAAACTTTTCTATCTTAATGTAGATAATGTTAACACTATGAAACTTTTCTATCTTAATGTAGATAATGTTGCCACTGTGAAAAGTTTATCTTCAAAAAAGTTATAATCTGATTAAAGTTGATCTTCATCTCTGCATCTTTCCCTTCCCTCTCTCTTTTCTCTTTGATTTCCTCTGTCTCTCTCTGTGGGCCTTCGTCAGACCAGAGGAGATCTCTCCAAAAAGTACGATCTTTGTTCCCATGTGCAGTTGCAAACCGTAGTCTGGCTTTTTTATGGCGGCTTTGGAGCAGTGGCTTCTTCCTTGCTGAGCGGCCTTTCAGGTTATGTCGATATAGGACTCGTTTTACTGTGGATATAGATAATTTTGTACCTGTTTCCTCCAGCATCTTCACAAGGTCTTTTGCTGTTGTTCTGGGATTGATTTGCACTTTTCGCACCAAAGTATGTTCATCTCTAGGAGACAGAACGTGTCTCCTTACTGAGTGGTATGACGGCTGCGTGGTCCCATGGTGTTTATATTTATGTACTATTGGTTGTACAGATGAATGTGGAAACTTCAGGCGTTTGGCAATTGCTCCCAAGGATCAACCAGACTTGTGGAGGTGTACAATTTTTTTCTGAGGTCTTGGCCTTCAAATGCATCCACAGGTACACCTCCAATTGACTCAAATTATGTCAATTAGCCTATCAGAAGCTTCTAAAGCCATGACATAATTTTCTGGAATTTGTCAAGCTGTTTAAAGGTACAGTCAACTTAGTGTATGTAAACTTCTGACCCACTGCAATTGTGATATAGTGAATTATAAGTGAAATAATCTGTCTGTAAACAATTGTTGGAAAAAATTACTTGTGTCATGCACAAAGTAGATGTCCTAACCGACTTGCCAAAACTATACTTTGTTAACAAGAAATACCTAACAAGAAACACCTAAGTGTATGTAAACTTCTGACTTCCACTGTATAAACCCCAAGAAAATCTATGTAAATGTGACTTATGGAATCTTATGGACTTAAATAATGTCAATCTAGACAGAAATGCCAGCAGACAGACAGATAGGCAGAAGGTTGATGAAAATAGAGATTGATACAATAGGATGTTTTAATCATAACTATAGCCTACTTTTACCTGACCTCCCTACAGGCTGTACTCAATAACCCTGGTAGGATAAACACATAACAGACCTTCTGTTTTCTGCCACTCAGGAACTGTACAGGCTCCTCTGAGTCAGCAGACAGAGTTAATGTCTTCATTTCCACACCCTGCCACACACACGCACACACGTCTCATGATTTCTGAAGTAATGCGTTTTGATGTCCGTCTAAATGCCTGAGTGAAACGTGTGCACTCGAGGGCTGGTAGCGTATGGAGTCCTTCAGAAGTGATTAGAGTCAGTTGGGTGGACGGAGCTGAACAGGGGGAGGGAGTAGGGGGACCCACATCCCCAGGTACGGGAAGCCGCTGAGGCGTCACTCATTGGGTCCTGTCTCCCGCTCTGGAGGGGCTCGGGCGTATCCGAGTGGCTCTAAGGAAATCATACACCCTGTCAGAAGCTATTGAACCCCTGCCTCAGATGCAGCCAGGGTCAGCCAACGTTTGCTAAGAAAGAGAAATGAGAAGGAGAGTGTTGGGCAGTGATAAAGGGGCTGGCTAAACCAAGTTTTATCTAAGACAGTGAGTGGATTGTAGGAATCTGTTTGACAGCCTTGATATAAGTAGCAGGTTTGATTCATCCTGCATTATTTTTCAAGTAGCCAGACATTTTTGACCTTTAACGTCAATTCCCTGAATCCAGCGTAGTTGTAGAAACAGATGTAGGATCTTAATTTGAGCCAGTTTGCTACATCAGGAAAATAATCCTGCAGCAACAGGAAATGTGAATTATTATGTGGATTATAATTTGATTACCCCTGCAACAGCGTAATCAAATTAAGATGCTACACCTGTAGCTCTGGCTAAGCTCTCTTTGAGTTCCCCCAGACACCCATCTGCTCCACATGTCAACCTGAGTAGGACTTATCTGAACAAAAGGGGCCGATAAGAGGAATCAGACTGGGCTATTTAGACAGACATAACACTCAGCTCTGCTCAGCACGGATGTCAGCCACCATTATAGGTCTTTGAACTACACTCTGTTAGATAGAATGCGACAACATGAAGACAGGGATCAATACAGACTGATACACACAATCTGAACTGACAGCTTCAAGCACTGTTTACCAGTTTGACAGCAAGAAGTAGCTTAGGGGGAATAGGTGTGTGTGTGTGTGTGTGTGTGTGTGTGTGTGTGTGTGTGTGTGTGTGTGTGTGTGTGTGTGTGTGTGTGTGTGTGTGTGTGTGTGTGTGTGTGTGTGTGTGTGTGTGTGTGTGTGTGTGTGTGTGTGTGTGTGTGTGTCTGTGTGCCTGTGTGTGAGGGAGAATGTGTGTGTTGGACATGATTGGGATCAATTCCATTTTAATTCTACTCAATTCAGAAAGTACACCAAATTCCAAATACAAATTTTCCTAACTGAAAAGCATTGAAGATAATTCAAATAGGAATTTCAGTGTACTTTCTGAATTAACAGAAATGTAAATAGAATTGAGCCTAACCCTGGTGTTGGCATGTCTAATGTTGCTTATCAAGATTCAATCAAAGCCTTGGAGGAAGCAAGTGTCATGATGTGGCCCTTTCTGGGTGTATATCATGGCTTCCCCCTCTCTCACTCGCTCCTACACCCAGGTTCTGTTATCTCAGGTAGTAAATTCCTGGCAGAGACTCTCTTCCCCTTTTCATGCAGAGAGAGAGACCACAGAGTGAACAAAGGATTTGTGAGGATGTGGGAAGGGTCTATGGACACTTAAGGGACAGTTATGTTGAGTGTGTTTCATTTGATGACCTCACGAAGGACAGGAAACACACATAACTATATCTCTGAATGTGTACATTTCTCAATTATGGTGGTTTGCATCTAATTCTTGTATAAAATGAATGAGTAAAGATGAAACTATTTGTGAAATTATTAATGAGATGTTAACTTCTTTGATATAGGGGGCAGCATTTTCACTTTTGGATGAATTGCGTGCCCATAGTGAACTGCCTCCTACTCTGTCCCAGATGCTAATATTTGCATATTATTATTACTATTGGATAGAAAACGCTCTGAAGTTTATAAAACTGTTTGAATGATGTCTGTGAGTATAACAGAACTCATATGGCAGGCAAAAACCTGAGAAAAAATCCAAACAGGAAGTGAGAATTCTGAGACTGGTCGATGTTAACTTCTTGAGAATACAGGGGGTGCTATTTTCGCATTAGCATAATTTGCTCTACAGATTAAACTGCCTCTTATTCAATTATTGCTCTTACTATATGCATATAAATAATACCATTGGAAAGAAAACAATCTCTAGTTTCTAAAACCGTTTCAATTTTGTCTCTGAGTGATACAGAAGTCATTTCACAGCACTTTCCATGACCAAGAACATAAAATCAAGATGTGTTATGCTGGCTTCAAAGCTCTGCCTATATATGGTCGTGCCCCCTATGACCAGAAACACACTTCATTCGCCTTCCTCTGGTTGTCAAGAGGACGTCAGAGGAGAAATTCTTTGTTTATCTGGGACTGACGTGAAATAGGAGCCATTTCTTTGGCGTGACCGACAACTTCCGGTTTACTGAATCGCTCGAATTGGAGCTGCGATTGTGTACTGTTTTGCTGGCGTTATGTATGAAAACTATCTCCGTGTCGAATTTTGTTTGATACATGTGACCATATCATCGTAATTTATGTTTTTTCAATATAGTTTAATCAGATTATTTGAATTTTTCCGGGAGTTTTGCGGTGTTCCGTTGTCTGATTTTAGTATCGTTTGAGAAATCCGTGCCACTCGACCGGTACCTGTGCTAAATGGAGTGGGAAAGGAACATGTCTGAACGGAACCAACGACTCATCTTGACAAAGGACACTTTGATCAACATTCTGATGAAAGATCAGCCATAGTAAGACCCAATTTACGATGTTATATCATATCTGTTTTGCATGTGAACTTGCCGTGGGCGCCCAGCCGAATCTGCCTGGTATAGCTATGCTAATTTAGCGCTACATTTTGTTTTCGTTATAAAACATTTAATAAATCTGAAATATTGTTTGGATTCACCAGATGTTGGGCTTTCAATATCTGTACGCTGTGTATTTTTCTGAAATGTTTTAAAATGAGTAATTAGTTATATGACGTTGGTCTCTGTAATTGTTTTGGCTTGGTCGGCACCTTTTCAGATTGCAGCTGCAATGTAGAACTGTGATTTATACCTGAAAAATGCACATTTAAAAAAAAAAAACTATGCTATACCATAAATATGTTATCAGACTGTCATCTTATGAAGTTGTTTCTTGGTTAGTGGCTATATATATTTTTATTTCGTCGAATTAGTGATAGCTACTGACGCAGGAAAAAGCTGTTGGGAGTAAAAATATCGTGTCCTTTGCTAACGTGGTTAGCTAATAGATTTACATATTGTGTCTTCCCTGTAAAACATTTTAAAATCTGAAATGGTGGTTTTATTCACAAGACCTGTATCTTTCATCTGGTGTCTTAGACTTGTGATTTAATGATATTTAGATGCTACAAGTTACTTGTGACGCTATGCTAGCTATGCTACTCAGTGGGGTGGGGGGTGGGGGGTGCTACCGGATCAGGGTTGGTGACTCGTGAGAAGTTAAAGTCATCGCCTATTCAATTCCCTGTAATATATGGATCTGTTTGCACTTCATACGCCTTCCACTAGATGTCAACAGTCTGTAGAAAGCTGAATGAAGCCTCTAGTGTGATGTGGGGCCGGATGGGAGGTGTTTCAGTCATTGGTCAGGCAGATTGGCAGTTCTTGGTCATGCGCTTTCCTCATGATATCGCCTTGCGTTCCATTACTTATACAGACATGAAGGAATGCTCCGGTTGGAACGTTATTGGATATATATGATAACAACATCCTGAAGATTGATTCGCTACTAAGTTTGACCAGTTTATTCGATTTGTAATATAACTTTTTGAAGTTTCCATCCGACGTTTGCCTGCATCTGGGCGAGCGTTTGGACACGTGTTCTACACATGCTAGCAAAAGTAGCTAATTGGACATAAGTAATGGACATTATCGAACAAAACAACAATTTATTGTGGAACTAGGATTCCTGGCAGTGCATTCTGATGAACATAATCAAAGGTAAGGGAATATTTATGATGTAATTTCGTATTTCTGTTGACTCCAAAATGGCGGAGAAATGTTGTTAAATCTGAGCGCTGTCTCAGATTATTGCATGGTGTGCTTTTTACGTAAAGGTTTTTTTAAATCTGACACAGCGGTTGCATTAAGAACAAATGTATCTTTAATTCTGTGTAAAACATGTATCTTTCATCAAAGTTTATGATGAGTATTTCTGTTATTTGACATGGCTCTCTGCAATTACTCCGGATATTTTAGAGGCATTTCTGAACATGGCGCCAATGTAAACCGAGATTTGTGGATATAAATATGCACATTATCGAACAAAACATAAATGTATTGTGTATTATGATGTCCTATGAGTGTCATCTGATGTCATCTATTTCTGCTTTTTGTGACTACTATCTTTTGCTGGGAAAATGGCTGTGTTTTTCTGTGGCTATGTACTGAGCTAATATAATTGTTTGGTGTGCTTTCCCCGTAAATCCTTTTTTAAATCAGACATGTTGGCTGGATTCACAACAAGTGTAGCTTTAATTTGGTGTCTTTCATGTGTGATTTCATGAAAGATTGATTTTTATAGTAATATATTTGAATTTGACGTGCTACATTTTTTTCTGGATTTTGGCCAAGTGGGATGCTACCCTCCAGCCACCCAAGTCATGGACTGTTCTCTCTGCTACCACACGGCAAGCAGGTCCGGAGCACCAAGTCTGGGACCAAAAGTATCCTGAACAGCTTCTACCCTAAGCCATTAGACTGCTGAACAGTTAATAAAATAGCTACCCGGACTATTTGCATTGACCCCCCTTTTTTTGGGGCACTGACTGGCTTGTGTTACTGTATATTTATTCATTTTCTAAATGTTTTTTTTTTACTCTGCATTGTTGGGAAAGGGCATCTAAGCAAGCATTTCACTGTAAAGTCCACACCTGTTGTACTTTGGATAGGATTTGAACATGTACAATATAGGCAATGGGGGCTGTGTAATTATTCTTGATTTTTTTACAATATTGCAGACATGCAGAGATGCGGAGAATGAAGTTGGGTTACTTTTAAGTCATCATCTCCAACATTGTGACCTTTCATTATAGAGCTTTGCTTTGGTGTGGATTTAGTTGTGTTCCTCTATTGTAGTCAGCTTTCCTTATGTCTATTGCGGATTGTGTTTCTGAGGGCCAATAGAAAGTCTACAAAACTATAAGCAAACCAACATATGTATTGAACACATGGAATCGGATTGTGTGAATAAATCCTGCACACAAGGTGCTTATTTTTTATTACATTTTTCATCAGGGATAATATTAGATTGTATGTGTATGAAATTGTTTGGTGAAATATGCATAAAAGGAGAGTAATTGCCCATAATTCTACTGAGATTCTTTAAAGACATACTAACTTTCTGCTTGTACTCAAGAGATAGCCTAATTATGGTGGTTCTTTTGATGAATGTAATTGCAATTTTAAGTGTATAATATTGTTTTGATGAATGTATTTATGTTTTGAGAAGGCAACTAGACTTTGAAAACGCATTTTACTGTTTCGCAAAAGGCCACAGATTTCTGTGTATTGTGGACACTGTTTAGAAAATCGACCAAATTATTCCCAAAAATTATTGTACGTGATTAAGAAAAACTGTAACTCAGTGACACGGATCATATCAGTCCCTCTATAACGCTGTTACCCAGATTGAACTAACAGTATGTCATTATTCACAGCCTACTGCACATACTACACCGTCATCACTAATCAGTCCTAATGCATTTCACTTGTTCACAATGTCAGTCATTTTGTTTACAACCCCCTCCAAGCAACTCTGACCTTTTCTCCACAACTGGGCCTTCCCCTCGGTTGCTGACCTTTCGCTGGGAAGGCGAGTTTGTTAACGTGAAGACGCACTCGTGTTTTCCCTTCCTGAATGTCACGCCTGGAGGCGCAACAGTGCTCTCTAGCTCATCTACAGGCATCTCACTTTATCACCATTCAAGCTGTTATGCTGTTATTAAAACAGCAGCTAAATGCTCACAAAAAAGGCCTGACAAAATGAGGTCATGTCAGACTAATGTAAGAGAAATGTTGCTTGAAAAGACATGCACATTTATCGAAGGCCTAATTTCAACTTGAATAAGGGAATGATTTCACAAAGGTTGGTGATACAGTCTCTTTTCTTCCCACACACTCGAAGAACACACACACACACACACACAGCACATGCATATACATATGCATACACTACACTCGCATGAACACACACACAAACACAAAGACACACACACAGCTTGGTGAAGTGCTGACTGCAAACGTGTTTTTATGCACATATACTGGACGTACTGGTGGGTAAATAAGGAGTTACACAGAACTGAGAAGAAAATCTGTCATATAGCATAAATGATAAAGCACACAAATATGTTTATAGTATCAGTATTGTTTTGGGCTATGCAAGATATTATGCTTATCTCCACATGTATCCGCACAAATAAAAGTAAGAAACCATGGCATGTGTTATAGCTGAGAGATCTCTCTAGCCTGTAGGCTAGCTTATATAACACAAGGACAATACCACAATGCTATCTAAAGAAAATCCAATTGCACAGTTGGAGATTTTCAGTCAGTATGACATTTATATTCTAAAAGAAACCCCCTAGCCCTCACACATACATCGTAGTAAAACGTCTGTCATTATAATGATACATTTTTATATGTATTCAGATTAAATTTAAAGTCAAGGTACATTTACAGAGAGATATAAATACAGAAAAAAACACCAGCATATGACATGCACACTGGACTTTGTGACATTATATGCTATGGTTGGCCATGGGACTTTTGTAATGCTATTGCCTATGCTAATACTGACCTTGACTTTGTATGTATGTAGTTGTATGTATGTAGTTCTGTCCTTGAGCTCTTCTTGTCTATTGATGTTCTGTATTACGTCATTCTGTATTGTGCTTTGTGTGGACCCCAGGAAGAGTAGCTGCTGCTTTTATAACAGCTAATGGGGATCCTAATAAAATACCAAATACCCCACAAAATACGATTCTACCTATTGACTCTTATTGTGGATTATGCTATATTACCATAAACTCTGACCACAAGTTCCTTTCTTATAGTCTCGGATTTAATTCACATTGAAAAAAAACAGATTTTGATGTAGCTACTGCATAATATTTAAATGTTGAAATGTATCAATTCACATTTCCCTGTACATATTAAGGAACACCTAACTTTACAAGACTCACACTACTCCTTTCGACAACAGAAATGACAAAATACATCATGAGGTTTGAGTAAGACCTTTCAGATACAAAGGCATATCTTACTGGAATAATTTACAAATAGAAATCAGGGCATTACAATCACACAGTGAATTTTAAGAAGCCCTATTGTTTCAATCTGTTTTTAACTAATAGAAACTTCACCATATTTGTTAATATGCATGTATGTATGTACAGTTGAAGTCGGAAGTTTACATACATTTAGGTTGGAGTCATTAAAACTAGTTTTTCAACCACTCCACAAATTTCTTGTTAACTATAGTTTTGGCAAGTTGGTTAGGACACCTACTTTGTGCATGACACAAGTACTTTGTCCAACAATTGTTTACAGACAGATTATTTCACTTATCATTCACTGTACCACAATTCCAGTGGGTCAGAAATTACATACACTAAGTTGACTGTGCCTTTAAACAACTTGGAAAATTCCAGAAAATTATGTCACGGCTTTAGAAGCTTCTGATAGGATAATTGACATAATTCGAGTCAATTTGGCGGTGTATCTGTGGATGTATTTCAAGGCCTACCTTCAAACTCTGTGCCTCTTTGCTTGACATCATGGGAAAATCAAAAGAAATCAGCCAAAAATTGTAGACCTCCACAAGTCTGGTTGATCCTTGGGAGCAATTTCCAAATGCCTGAAGGTACCACGTTCATCTGTACAAACAATAGTACGCAAGTATTAACACCATGGGACCATGCAGCTGACATACCGGTTAATAAAGAGACATGTTCTGTGTCCTAGAGATGAACGTACTTTGGTGCGAAAAGTGCAAATCAATCCCAGAACAACAGCAAAGGACCTTGTGAAGATGATGAAGGAAACAGGTACAAAAGTATCGTTATCCACAGTAAAACGAGTCCTATATCGACATAACCTGAAAGGCCGCTCAGCCAGGAAGAAGCCACAGCTCCAAAACCACCATAAAAGAGCCAGACTTTGGTTTGCAACTGCACATGGGGACAAAGATCGTACTTCTTGGAAAAATGTTCTCTGGTCTGATTAAACAAAAATAGAACTGTTTGGTCATTGTTATGTTTGGAGGAAAAAGCGGGAGGCTTAAACTTCTTATGGCTGCAATCCCGGTAACAGGATCGATATGACAACAGCCAGTGAAAGTGTAGGGCGCCAAATTCAAACAACAGAAATCTCACAATTTAAAATTCCTCAAACATACATGTATCTTATACCATTTTAAAGGTAATCTTGTTGTTAATCCCACCAAAGTGTCCGATTTCAAATAGGCTTTTCAGCGAAAGCACCACAAACGATTATGTTAGGTCACCACCAACTCACAGAAAAATTCAGCCATTTTTCCAGCCAAAGAGAGGAGTCACAAAAAACACAAATAGAGATAAAATGAATTACTAACCTTTGATGATCTTCATCAGATGACAATCATAGGACTTCAAATCAAATCAAATCAAAGTTCATTTGTCACATTCGCCAAATACAACAGGAGTAGACCTTACACCGAAATGCTTACTTACAAGCCCTAACCAACAGTGTAATGTTTAAGTAAAAAATAGGTATTAGCAATAGATAAGCAAAAACAATAAAATACAGTGAAAATAACAGTAGCGAGGCTATATACAGGTGGTACTGGTACAGAGTCAATGTGTGTGGGCACCGGTTAGTCGGGCTAATTTAGTTAATATGTACATGTAGGTATAGGTAAAGTGACTATGCATAGATGATAAACAGAGAGTAGAGGGGTTGGCGAGTGGGAGGTGGATGGAGACAATGTAAATAGTCCAGGTGTCACGACTTCGACCGAGGCAGGCTCTCCTTCCCGTTCGGGTGGCGTTCGGCGGTCGTCGTCACCGGCCTCTTAGCTGCCACTGATCCTTTTCTCCCCCTCCCTATGTGTTTATTGGGTGCACCTGTTTTGTATGAGGGTGTAATTAGTTGGGCTTATTTAGTCAGCCGGCCCGCACGTTTCTTTGTGCGGGATTGTTTGTATGTAAGTGTGGTGTTGGTTTTGTGCTTCACGTTTACTGGACTGTGTTCATTCCCCCCGTGTCTGGGGTAGTTTATAGTGTACACCCAGTGTGTTAGTAGGGTGGCCTAGTTTGTCCGTGTTCATTAAAGAAAATTTTATTTGCACCTGCTGCTCCTGCGCTTTTTCTTCACACTCCGACACCCAGGCCTTACAGAATCCCGCACCCGCTAAATGGAGTCAGCAGGAGCAGCGGCCAACCCTCTCCCATTGATGGAGGAACGGGTGCTCCATCATACCACCGTTCTCCACCGTATTGGAACAGCGATGGATTCGATGATGGAGCGAATGGACCGATGGGAGAGGAGTGGTCTCCTCTCTCCACCTTCGGCTCCTCCAGCCCAGGACTCTCCATCCCTCGGCTCCAGCGCTCTCCGTCTGACACTCCCGAGGGATTATGATGGATCGGCGGCGGGGTGCCAGGGGTTCCTACTCCAACTGGAGCTGTACCTTGCCACCGTAAGACCCACTCCCTCGGGAGCGGAGAGGGTGAGCGTCCTCGTCTCCTGCCTCACGGGTCGTGCTCTGGAGTGGGCAAACGCAGTCTGGAATGGCCCAGACTCAGCGAAGGAGCATTACCCAGAGTTCACCCGCCGTTTCCGGGCCGTATTTCACCATCCTCCAGAGGGCCGAGCGGCGGGAGAACGACTGTTCCACCTTAGGCAGGAGAAGAGGAGCGCCCAGGATTACGCGCTGGAGTTCCGGACCCTGGCTGCAGGATCTGGGTGGAACGACAGGGCCCTTATTGATCACTACCGGTGTAGTCTCCGGGAGGACGTCCGCAGGGAGCTAGCATGTCGGGACACCGCTCTTTCCCTGGATGAGCTGATTGACATGTCCATCCGTCTGGACAATCTGCTGGCTGCCCGCGGGCGTTCTGAGAGGCTCCTGTACGTTCCACCACCCAGCCCCTCCGCTCCTATTCCGATGGAGTTGGGAGGGGCTGTGCCGAGGGGTACCGGAGGAGGAGGCTCTCCCCGCACCAGCTGTGGTCGGAGAGGACACACTGCCGATCGGTGCTGGGGGGGTCCGTCTGGGAGTCGAGATGGCAGGCGGAGCGCTTCTCGATCACCCCAGGTGAGTCAGCACCAAACTCACCCAGAACCCCCTGTTAGTCACATGTTTGTCTTGATTTTCTTCCTTAAATTTTTTCCCTCTTCCCAGCATAGGGCGCTAGTCGATTCAGGCGCAGCTGGGAACTTTATGGATCGCGGACTCGCTCTTAGGTTAAGGGTTCCGCTTGTGCCGATAGATTCTCCCTTTCCCGTGCACTCCCTAGATAGCCGGCCATTAGGGTCAGGGGTGGTCAGGGAGACCACGGTTCCCCTGGACATGGTGACACTGGGGATTCATAAGGAGCGTATCAGCTTTTATATTATTGATTCGCCTGTGTTTCCAGTGGTACTAGGGATTCCTTGGCTGGCCCAGCACAATCCTAAAATTTCGTGGAGACAGGGGGTTCTCCAGGGGTGGTCAAAGGAGTGTTTTGGAAGGTGTTTGGGAGTTTCCATCGGTGCCACGTCGGTGGAAAGTCCAGACCAGGGTTCCACGGTGTGCATTCCCCCCGAGTATGTCGATTTGGCAATCGCTTTCAGTAAAAAGAAAGCGACTAAATTACCAACTTATCGACCGGGAAGGGATTGTGCGATAGATCTCCAGGTAGACGCTGCGCTTCCCAAGAGTCACGTTGTCCCAAGAGGAGACGGTGGCTATGGAGACATATGTCACTGAGTCTCTGGGACAGGGGTACATTCGGTCCTCCATCTCACCCGCCTCCTCGAGTTTCTTTTTTGTGAAGAAAAAGGAGGGAGGTTTGCGTCCATGTATTGATTATAGAGGTCTAAATGCCATCACCGTGGGGTTTAGTTACCCACTACCTCTCATTGCTACGGCAATGGAATCATTTCACGGAGCGCAGTTCTTCACAAAATTGGATCTCAGGAGCGCGTATAGTCTGGTGCGTATTCGGAAAGGAGACGAGTGGAAAACCGCATTTAGTACCACATCGGGCCATTATGAGTACTGCGTCATGCCGTATGGGTTAAAGAATGCTCCAGCCGTTTTCCAATCCTTTGTAGACGATATTCTCAGGGACCTGCACGGGCAGGGAGTGGTTGTTTATATCGATGACATTCTGATCTACTCAGCCACTCACGCCGCGCATGTGTCTCTGGTACGCAAGGTGCTTGGTAGACTGCTGGAGCATGACCTATATGTCAAGGCTGAGAAGTGTGTGTTCTCCAAACGAGCCGTCTCTTTTCTGGGTTATCGCATTTCCACCTCGGGCGTGGTGGTAGGGAGTGACCGCATTAAGGCCGTGCGTAATTGGCCGACTCCGACCACGGTAAAAGAGGTGCAGCGTTTTTTGGGTTTTGCCAACTACTACCGGAGGTTTATCCGGGGTTTTGGCCAGGTAGCAGCTCCCATTACCTCACTGCTGAAGGGGGGTCCGGCGCGTTTGCAGTGGTCAGCAAAAGCGGACGGAGCTTTCAACAGGTTGAATGCGCTGTTCACGGATGCGCCCGTGTTGGCACATCCGGATCCCTCTCTAGCATTCATAGTGGAGGTGGACGCGTCCGAGGCTGGGGTAGGTGCCGTGCTATCACAGCGCTCTGGTACGCCACCAAAACTCCACCCCTGTGCTTTCTTCTCGAAGAAGCCCAGCCCAGCGGAGCGTAACTATGATGTGGGGGACCGGGAGTTGTTAGCAGGGGTCAGTGCCCTGAAGGTGTGGAGACACTGGCTTGAGGGGGCTAAGCACCCTTTTCTCATCTGGACCGACCACCAGAATCTGGAGTATATTCGGGCAGCTAGGAGACTGAATCCACGTCAAGCAAGGTGGGCCATGTTCTTTACCCGATTCCAGTTTACGTTAACGTATAGACCGGGCTCCCAGAACGTAAAGGCGGATGCACTGTCCCGTTTTTACGACTCGGACGATCGGCCCACCGAACCCACTCCCATCCTTCCCGCCTCTAGGCTGATAGCACCAGTGGTGTGGGAAGTGGACTCGGACATCGAGCGGGCGTTACGAGCGGGACCCGCTTCTCCTCAGTGTCTGGTGGGGCGGAAGTACGTGCCGCTTGGTGTTCGGGACAAATTGATTCGGTGGGCTCACGTTCTACCCTCCTCGGGTCACCCTGGGGTGAAGAGGACAGTGGGGAGCCTTCGGGGGAGGTATTGGTGGCCTACCTTGGCGAGAGGCGTTAGGGTTTATGTTTCCTCCTGTTCGGTATGCGCCCAGAGTAAGGCTCCCAGGCACCTTCCTAGAGGGAAGTTACAACCCCTCCCCGTTCCACAACGGCCTTAGTCGCACCTGTCCGTAGATTTTCTGACTGATCTTCCTCCGTCTCAGGGGAACACTACGGTACTGGTGATTGAGGATCGGTTCTCGAAGTCCTGTCGTCTCCTCCCGTTGCCCGGTATTCCTACAGCCCTACAGACTGCGGAGGCATTATTCACCCACGTCTTCCGGCACTACGGGGTGCCGGAGGACATCGTTTCTGATCGGGGCCCCCAATTCACGTCCCGAGTATGGAGGGCGTTCATGGAGCGTTTGGGGGTCTCGGTCAGCCTGACCTCCGGTTATCACCCTGAGAGTAATGGGCAGGTGGAGAGAGTGAACCAGGTGGTGGGTAGGTTTCTGCGGTCGTATTGCCAGGACCGGCTAGGGGAGTGGGCGAGATACATTCCCTGGGCCGAAATGGCCCAGAACTCACTACGCCACTCCTCTACTAACGTGTCCCCCTTTCAGTGTGTATTGGGGTACCAGCCGGTCCTGGCACCATGGCATCCGAAGCCAGACCGAGGATCCTGCGGTGGAGGAATGGGTGCAGCGTTCCAAGGAGACATGGAGGGCCGTCCAGGAATCTCTCCAACAAGCTAGTGGACGGCAGAAGAGGAGCGCTGACCGCCACCGCAGTGAGGCCCCCGTGTTTGTACCGGGGGACAGGGTCTGGCTCTCAACCCGAAACCTGCCCCTCCGCTTGCCCTGCCGGAAGCTGGGTCCGCAGTGTGTAGGGCCCTTCAAAGTCCTGAGGAGAATAAACGAGGTGTGTTTTCGATTACAACTCCCTTCCTATTATCGCATTAACCCCTCGTTTCATGTGTCTCTCCTCAGGCCGGTGGTAGCTGGTCCCCTGCAGGAAGGTGAGGTGCCGGAGGTCCCTCCTCCCCCTCTGGACATCGAGGGGTCCCCGGCGTACACGATACGGGCCATTCTGGACTCGAGACGCCGGGTGAGTGGCCTGCAGTACCTCGTGGACTGGGAGGGGTACGGTCCGGAGGAGAGGTGCTGGGTACCGGTGGGGGACATTTTGGATCCGTCTATGCTGAGGGATTTCCATCGCCTCCATCCGGATCGCCCTGCACCTCGTCCTCCGGGTCGACCTCGAGGCCGGTGTCGGCGCGCTGCGGGAGCCGCGCGTCAGAGGGGGGGTACTGTCACGACTTCGACCGAGGCAGGCTCTCCTTCCCGTTCGGGTGGCGTTCGGCGGTCGTCGTCACTGGCCTATTAGCTGCCACTGATCCTTTTCTCCCCCTCCCTATGTGTTTATTGGGTGCACCTGTTTTGTATGAGGGTGTAATTAGTTGGGCTTATTTAGTCAGCCGGCCCGCACGTTTCTTTGTGCGGGATTGTTTGTATGTAAGTGTGGTGTTGGTTTTGTGCTTCACGTTTACTGGACTGTGTTCATTCCCCCCGTGTCTGGGGTAGTTTATAGTGTACACCCAGTGTGTTAGTAGGGTGGCCTAGTTTGTCCGTGTTCATTAAAGAACATTTGTATTTGCACCTGCTGCTCCTGCGCTTTTTCTTCACACTCCGACACCCAGGCCTTACACCAGGTAGCCATTTGATTACCTGTACAGGAGTCTTATGGCTTGTGGGTAAAAGCTGTTGAGAAGCCTTTTGGTCCTAGACTTGGTGCTCCGGTACCGCTTGCCATGCGGTAGCAGAGAGAACAGTCTATGACTGGGGAGGCTGTAGTCTTTGACAATTTTTAGGGCCTTCCTCTGACACCACCTGGTGTAGAGGTTCTAGATGGCAGGAAGCTTAGACCCAGTGATGTACTGGGCCGTACGCACTACCCTCTGTAGCGCCTTGCGGTCCGAGGCCGAGCAATTGCCATACCAGGCGGTGCTGCAACCAGTCAGGATTCTCTCGAATCCTGACAGCTGTAGAACCTTTTGAGGATCTCAGGACCCATGACAAATCTTTTCAGTCTCCTGAGAGGGAATAGGTTTTGTCGTGCCCTCTTCACGACTGTCTTGGTGCGTTTGGACCATTCTAGTTTGTTGGTGATGTGGACACCAAGGACCTTGAAGCTCTAAACCTGCTCCACTACAGCCCCGTCGATGAGAATGTAATAGTTGCCATATTATTGTTGTTACTAAGTATTGTTTGTTAGTTTAGCTTTTTTCATTTGGAGACTTGAAAACGAGATTTCGTCCTGCAAAATTTCAAATGAATAAATATGTAAATCGCCATCGGCAACCACAAAAGTGATCACCCGTGGTAGCCTGGGGGTGCCAATGGCACAGAAGTGAAGCACATAGGTGAGTTGGTTTGCTCTGAGCACAGACTCTCTCCCCGTCTCTCCCTACATCCCTCTCCTTTTGCCTTTGTGCAGGTGAGCTGCGTTCCTTATGGGCTTTTTATGAATTCCTTGACATTTGAGGCAAAACACCCACAGCCACTTGGGCTCTGGATGCAGGGTCTTACCTGTGTTCGAGAGAGAGAATAAGTGATATAAGCACAGAAGGTACGGTACAGAGACTTGAAGAATTTTTTTTACTTTTCAAACCAGAAATGTATTGATTTATTTATTATAGATTTCCAATGATACAAAGTAAACCTCATATATTTACAATGCGGATTACAGAGTATTTGTGGCTCAAGATAAACAGGTAATCCGCCTATCTCTTCATTATTACTATCATAACGGGCCCATGGAATGTGTTTCCACCCTGCGGTCAGAGCCCATTGAGTGAGACGTGTGTGTGGGAGGGAAAGCTACACCGCTGTCCTCACCTGAGTAATGTGTCTACCGCTGGGAGTTAATGTAGTGTGTGTGTGTGTGTGTGTGTGTGTGTGTGTGTGTGTGTGTGTGTGTGCGCGCCAATGGGAGTTAATGTGGCATGTGTGTATAAGGGTGAGTATTTGCTGTGTTTTTGCAAGTGAACATACTGTATATTGACTCCAGTTGCATCTGCCTACCCTGCTTTACCTGGGTGTGGCTGGGATTTTACTTTTCTGAGTTTCTCAGTGCAGGTGGTACTGAAATAATGCAGGGACATTACCTTCAATATAATCAGAATTCATGTTTAGAATATCTCCTTTCCAATAAACATTCCCAGGTGGTGCAATGCGAGGACCACATCCAGCACAATACCACTACCATCCTTGCAGTCTTTCCTGAGGCGAGACTCTAAGGCGGCTGACTCAATCAGTATGCTGAGCATATGTACCCAAACCAAGACGAGCGGTCACATCATTTGAACCTTAACTCATATCTCACGCTATGCCTTGTTTATAGTTCTGGTGAACTGGAGAGAGCGAAACACGACCCCTCGCCTTCATCTCAAGACTGTCATGACCGGGAGAAGGAAGAGGAGGGGTGAATGGCTGTTTTCTTTTTACTTGCTGACAAGAAGCTGCGGTGTAATGGAGGGCTAAAAGCCCAGTAATTGCATCTTTCTGAGTGAAGCATCTTTTGACCTCAGAACAGCTTCAATTCGTGGGGGCATGGTCTCTACAAGGTGTCAAAAGCGTTCCACAGGGGTGCTGTCCCATGTTGACTCCAATGCGTCCCACAGTTGTGTCCTTCTTTAACCTGTCTCCTCCCCTTCATCTACACTGATTGAAGTGGACATCAATAAGGCATCGTAGCTTTCACCTGTATTCACCTGGTCAGTCTATATAATGGAATGCAGGTGTTCATAATGCTTTGTACACTCAGTGTATATACACTCACCTCATTACATTCAGTATAGAAACTCTGGGAAGATCACAATTGCATACTCCTCGTGTCCTCTCTCCTCTCTCCTTGTCTCTTTCTCAAATCCCATTGGATGAGAAAGCCAGAGGTCCCGCCCCTCTAACCTTCTCTTCCAATGGGTTTTGAGAAGGAGACAAGGAGAGGGGACACGAGGAAAATGCAATTGAGATCTTCCCACAGGGAAGGAGAGAGGGATATAGAGTAAAAGTGGAGAGAGAGAGGGAGGGAGAGAGAACGGAAGTTAGAGAGTGATATGAGATGAAAGAGCACATAGGAGGGAAAATATAGGCTGGGGGGTGAGAGAGAAAAGAAGAATGGAGAGAGCAGGCTAGAGGGAGGGGATAAGAGAGCAAGCAACAAATTACACGTTTCAAAAGAGTCAATTACAGATGTAGCTGTTCTGTTGGATTTTTTAGCTAAGGCAATGATGAGTATACACTGTGCTTTTCACAATGCGCTTGTGTAATGCCTACTGGGAACCAAGATGCAAGGTAGTGCAAGGCAGTGTTCCACAAGCCCACCTCCAATTGTTTCCTCCTCCCCCCTCCTCTCTTCCTTCTTTTCTTCTCTTCATTTTCTTCGCTTGCTCTTCCACCTTTCCTTCCTTCCTCTTGCTTCCTTCCTTCCCCCCTCTCACTACAACCTTCCCCTCACCCCCTGTCCTCTCTCCCCCCTTTACTCCCCCTTCCTTCCTGCTCTCCTCCTTCCTTCCCTCTCTCTCTCTTTCCCTCTCTCCTCTGCAGCGTTAGCTCCATGATGGATGATGGCTGGTTTCTCTGGTCGTCGTCCGGGGAAGTGGCCATGGGTAAGTATTTCAGGGTCAGGGCCGCAATGAGGTCTTGCCGTCTGCTAGAATAGCGTGGCACCGAGGGAGCTCCAGTGTAATTAGCCAAGTGTGGAGCCGTGCTTCCCTGTTATTGGTCGACTGTGACTTATAACCGTGCCAAGGGCCAGCTGTAAGATATGGATGCTGCGCTAGTCCAGCTGTGCAGGATAGCCAGGCTAATAGCAAGCTGAGCAGGACGTCTGTGTCCGTGCCATTAGCAGGCTGTGCGGACTTCCGATGTTAATAGCTAGGTGTGCCAATACTCTGCATGCTAATAGACAATTCTTGTGAGGGGGCTGTACATGCTATTAGCAAGGTGTGCACATTAGCCATGGTAAACCATACCTCTACCCATACGCTTGTTTTAATATATGCGTTGAAAGTGTATAGCAAGTTGTCCAGAATGAAGTTAAATTATTCCTCTACCGCTGCTTGCCAACCCTTAACGTATGGGTATGCACTACACATAAAGGGAGAGTCAAACTAACATGTATCCGATCCTCTGTCCACATCCAGGTGGATTTACATTGTGTTGCCTAATAGTAATAGTCATGTAATCTCCACCTCTTTCTTTCCCAAGTATTCTCATTGTTGTATAATGATATTCACCAGCCCTTAGTGTCTCAGACCCAGCCATTATTAAAGCAGTTTAGCAGTAAGTCCATCAATATCCCTGTGCTTTTGGGTCTGGCTTTGAACGAGGCGCTCATGGAGATCTGTGTGAGCCTAGTTAAAAGTGTGGACGTCACCTCCCTGGACTAGTCTAAGCCCCAGTCTCTGTGAGCTGTAATCCCCAGCCAGGGCAAGCAGGCAGTGGAGAGAGGTGGAATGGGTCTTACAGGAACCTTTATCCAGTGGAGAGGGCTGGAATGTGTCCTACAGGAACCTTTATCCAGTGGAGAGGGGTGGAATGGGTCGGACAGGAACCTTTATCCAGTGGAGAGGGGTGTAATGTGTCCTACAGGAACCTTTATCCAGTGGAGAGGGGTGGAATGTGTCCTACAGGAACCTTTATCCAGTGGAGAGGGGTGGAATGTGTCCTACAGGAACCTTTATCCAGTGGAGAGGGGTGGAATGTGTCCTACAGGAACCTTTATCCAGTGGAGAGGGGTGGAATGGGTCGAACAGGAACCTTTATCCAGTGGAGTGGGGTGGAATGTGTCCTACAGGAACCTTTATCCAGTGGAGTGGGGTGGAATGTGTCCTACAGGAACCTTTATCCAGTGGAGAGGGGTGGAATGTGTCCTACAGGAACCTTTATCCAGTGGAGAGGGGTGGAATGGGTCGGACAGGAACCTTTATCCAGTGGAGTGGGGTGGAATGTGTCCTACAGGAACCTTTATCCAGTGGAGAGGGGTGGAATGTGTCCTACAGGAACCTTTATCCAGTGGAGAGAGGTGGAATGGGTCGGACAGGAACCTTTATCCAGTGGAGAGGGGTGGAATGGGTCCTTCAGGAACTTTTATTTTGGCAGGTGTGGATTTCCACAACTCAGTAGTCATGTAAAGAACATGGATCACCTCCACTCCCATGTTTGGCCAAAGTAAGACGGCTGAACATAAAGTGGATGAGAGCTGGGGAATAATGTATGGATAAAGCAGAACCAGTGCAGCAGACCAGACCATTGATGTAGTAGTAGGTAGGCCTTGGAATGCACTTTGTGCCTAGCAGTACCATAGAACATACAGTGCCTTGCAAAATCATTCATCCCCCTTGGCATTTTTCCTATTATGTTGCATTACAACCTGTATTTTAACTTCTTTGGGGTAGGGGGCAGTATTTTCATGTCCGGATGAAAAGTGTGCCCAGAGTAAACTGCCTGCTACTCAGGCCCAGAGGCTATGATATGCATATTATTAGTAGATTTGGATAGAAAACACTCTGAAGTTTCTAAAACTGTTTGAATGATGTCTGTGAGTATAACAGAACTCATATGGCAGGCGAAAACCTGAGAAAGATCCAACCAGGAAGTGGGAAATCTGAGGTTTGTAGTTTTTCAAGTGATTGCCTATCCAATATACAGTGTAAATGGGGTCAGATTGCACTTCCTAAGGTTTCAGGCTTCTATTGTGAAAGGGGAGTGAATAAGAGCTGTTTCAACCAGGGGTCTGGCTAAAAGCCTTGAGTTTAGTCACGCGCGCAGCCGTGAGCGCGAGCTCTGTTCCCTTTCATTTCTGAAGACAAAGGAATTATCCGGTTGGAATATTATTGAAGATTTATGATAACAACATCCTAAAGATTGATTCTATACATCATTTGACATGTTTCTACAAACTGTAATGGAACTTTTTTGACTCTGTCTGGACTTGTGCATTTGGATTACTGGACTAAACGCGCAAACAAAAAGGAGGTATTTGGACATAAAGATTAACTTTATCGAACAAAACAAACATTTATTGTCTAACAAGGAGACCTGGGAGTGCCATCAGATGAAGATCATCAAAGGTAAGTGATTAATTTTAACGCTATTTCTGACTTTTGTGACACCTCTCCTTGGTTGGAAAATGGCTGTATGGTTTTCTGTGGCTAGGCACTGACCTAACATAATCGCATGGTGTGCTTTTGCCGTAAAGCCTTTTTGAAATTTGACACAGCGGTTGCATTAAGGAGAAGTTTATCTTTAATCGTATGTATAACACTTGAATCTTAGATCAATGTTTATGATGAGTATTTCTGTAATTTGATGTGGCTCTCTGCACTTTCACCGGATGTTTGTTTGAGACAATGCATTTCTGAACATAACGCGCCAATTTCAAATGACGTCATTTACATAAAGATTAACTTTATCGAACAAAACACACATTTATTGTCTAACATGGAGTCCTGGGAGTGCCATCCGGTGAAGATCTGCAAAGGTTAGTGATTAATTTTAACGCTATTTCTGACTTTTGTGACACCTCTCCTTGGTTGGAAAATGGCTGTATGGTTTTCTGTGGCTAGGCGCTGACCTAACATAATCGCATGGTGTGCTTTTGCCGTAAAGCCTTTTTGAAATCAGACACTGTGGCTACCCTCCACCGAACAGCATCCAATGGCTATTTCATATGGAAATGGGGTGGAGTGGAGCAGCAGGTGCAGTGGGCATGTGTGTGTTTGCTGTTCTACTCCATTCCATTTTAATAGAAATGTTTAAATATATATACAGTGGGGAGAACAAGTATTTGATACACTGCCGATTTTGCAGGTTTTCCTACTTACAAAGCACTGTAATTTTTTTATTTTTTTTTAAACCTTTGTTTGCAATTACAGAGATCATACGTTTCCTGTAGTTCTTGACCAGGTTTGCACACACTGCAGCAGGGATTTTGGCCCACTCCTCCATACAGACCTTCTCCAGATCCTTCAGGTTTCGGGGCTGTCGCTGGGCAATACGGACTTTCAGCTCCCTCCATAGATTTTCTATTGGGTTCAGGTCTGGAGACTGGCTAGGCCACTCCAGGACCTTGAGATGCTTCTTACGGAGCCACTCCTTAGTTGCCTTGGCTGTGTGTTTCGGGTCGTTGTCATGCTGGAAGACCCAGCCACGACCCATCTTCAATGCTCTTACTGAGGGAAGGAGGTTGTTGGCCAAGATCTCGCGATACATGGCCCCATCCATCCTCCCCTCAATACGGTGCAGTCGTCCTGTCCCCTTTGCAGAAAAGCATCCCCAAAGAATGATGTTTCCACCTCCATGCTTCACGGTTGGGATGGTGTTCTTGGGGTTGTACTCATCCTTCTTCTTCCTCCAAACACGGCGAGTGGAGTTTAGACCAAAAAGCTCTATTTTTGTCTCATCAGACCACATGACCTTCTCCCATTCCTCCTCTGGATCATCCAGATGGTCATTGGCAAACTTCAGACGGGCCTGGACATGCGCTGGCTTGAGCAGGGGGACCTTGCGTGCGCTGCAGGATTTTATTCCATGACGGCGTAGTGTGTTACTAATGGTTTTCTTTGAGACTGTGGTCCCAGCTCTATTCAGGTCATTGACCAGGTCCTGCCGTGTAGTTCTGGGCTGATCCCTCACCTTCCTCATGATCATTGATGCCCCACGAGGTGAGATCTTGCATGGAGCCCCAGACCGAGGGTGATTGAACGTCATCTTGAACTTCTTCCATGTTCTAATAATTGCGCCAACAGTTGTTGCCTTCTCACCAAGCTGCTTGCCTATTGTCCTGTAGCCCATCCCAGCCTTGTGCAGGTCTACAATTTTATCCCTGATGTCCTTACACAGCTCTCTGGTCTTGGCCATTGTGGAGAGGTTGGAGTCTGTTTGATTGAGTGTGTGGACAGGTGTCTTTTATACAGGTAACGAGTTCAAACAGGTGCAGTTAATACAGGTAATGAGTGGAGAACAGGAGGGCTTCTTAAAGAAAAACGAACAGGTCTGTGAGAGCCGGAATTCTTACTGGTTGGTAGGTGATCAAATACTTATGTCATGCAATAAAATGCAAATGAATTACTTAAAAATCATACAATGTGATTTTCTGGATTTTTGTCTTAGATTCTGTCTCTCACAGTTGAAGTGTACCTATGATAAAAATTACAGACCTCTACATGCTTTGTAAGTAGGAAAACCTGCAAAATCGGCAGTGTATACAAATACTTGTTCTCCCAACTGTACACACACACACACACACACACACACACACACACACACACACACACACACACACGTTATGGGTCATACACATACATACTCACACACACACTATGTATAGCCAATGTGTACTTTACATATTTCATCACACATTTCATTACTGATTATATTTCTATAAATGGCAACAAAATATATATATCTTTTTGCCAATAAATATCAAATTAATTATATTTCAAACAATGGCATTAGCACTTACCAGTCCAGAATTTTGTCCTCTCCTTGCAGAAACATCTATTCGGTCTGTGAGTCAAAA
Source organism: Salvelinus alpinus (assembly GCF_045679555.1). NCBI lineage: Eukaryota > Metazoa > Chordata > Actinopteri > Salmoniformes > Salmonidae > Salvelinus > Salvelinus alpinus. Next base: position 21,823,628 of record NC_092118.1, read on the forward strand.
CTATGCTCACTCAAAGATTCATCTTCTAGCAATAAATCTGTCTCACTTTCCCTACCTATTTCTTCTCAAATTTGGTGCAAATCTGTATACTTAGACTTTGACTTCGCTTTTCCTGATTTATTCGCCATGATGTTTTCTATAAAATCGTTGAAAATACTCTTCACAAAATACTGTTGTGCGTAACGCGCGTGCTTGCAACAAGTCTGATCGTCAATGGTGAATGAAGCTCGTTACCTATGCGTTTATTAACAAGGGCTGGTGTTCCAACCCATAACCATCACATACTAGCGTTTACCTCAGCACATTCGCTATCTACCAAGCTAGATTTCAAGAAGATCCGTGGTCATTGGGCAGAAATACAGTCAATCAATGAAACTTCGCTAATATTATTGGTGCGCAATGAGGTCATTGCTCGTTGTCTTCAAATCAGTTCCTTTCGGTCAATACGCCCCACAAAAAGAACCATCAAGTATGGCTGTGTTACAAACATCCAGAGGATTGCAATGACACCAACCATGACTAGATAAACATATGTTTAGTGTGTGTAATTACATCGAATGCTTCGTCAAAAGTTGATAGAGACGGAATTCACGACACAAGTGGTTTACAAAATGTTTTGTGTTAGGCTATAAAAATGGATTTTATCAAAGAAAACGGCACTTCATTTGATCACTGGGACCCTCAGGAGGGGAAATAAGAGCAAGATATCGGAATGTAAGTCATAATTTTACCTTCAGATGTGAATGTGTCAAACCTGTCATGGCGGAAAATTTTTGTTGTTGTTGATCGCTCTTCTCAAACAAAAGCATGGCATTTTTTCTCTGTAATAGCTATTTTAAATTGGACAACGCAGTTTGATTACCAAGATTCTAATCTTTCGAAGGATGTAAGACACTTGTATTTTCAAGAATGTTTAATGTTACGATGTTGTATTTTTAGTTTGTCGCTCTGAAATTTCCCCGGATGTTGTCAAATCGATACTTTTAACGGAATCTCAGCCATAAGAAGTTAATGACCCTAAGCATACTGCTAAAGCAACACTCGAGTGGTTTAAGGGGAAACATGTACATGTGTTTGAATGGCCTAGTCAAAGTCCAGACCTCAATCCAATTGAGAATCTGTGGTATGACTTAAATATTACTGAACACCAGCAGAACCCATCCAACTTGAAGGACCTGGAGCAGTTTTGCCTTGAAGAATGGCCAAATATCCCAGTGGCTAAATGTGCAACGCTTATAGAGACATACCCCCAAGAGACTTGCAGCTGTAATTGCTGCAAAAGGTGGCTCTACAAAGTATTGACTTTGGGGGGGGTCAAGTTATGCACGCTCAAGTTTTATGTTTTTTTGTCTTATTTCTTGTTTGTTTCACAATAAAAAATATGTTGCATCTTCAAAGTGGAAGGCATGTTGTGTAAATCAATTGATACAAACCCCCCAGAATACCATTTTACTTCCAGGTTGTAAGGCAACAAAATAAGAAAAATGCAAAGGGGGGTGAATACGTTCGCAAGCCACTGTACTCAACACAATCTCAAGGATATTTTCTTGAGAGGGTTGAATATGCTAACTATAGTGACAAACAGACAAGCTAATCATGGTCTTTGAAACACTGTAAATGCTGTACACTCAATGCTTGATGTTTACTTTTTTAGAGATGACTAGAACATTCAGGAGAAAGACAGAGCAACGCAGAGGGTGAAATTCACTGTCACAGATTGACAACATTTCCATCTCCAAACTAAATCTCTCTTGTTCCAGTGCGAACCGGGTAATGGTGAAATCCTCTCCCATTCCCACATGGGGCTAAAGAGGTGACACTCTTTAAAGGCTATCAGTCAGCCATGGTTGGTGGAAAGAGGACGATTAGCTGGGGATACATTAAGTGGCAATAACGTCTAATAGCAGTTCAGGCTCGCACAGGAATCTGATTTGTATGGTGACATTATCCTGCAGCTTTACACTCCACACAGAGCTGCAGCTGGGGGTTCTATATACGGCACTCAACATTCTGCTCCTGTTCCTTCCTCAGCTAATTGAAATGATTATAAAGAAAGCTCAAATTTTTCATTGGATTTGTTTGTGTATTCCACCCCGGCTCTGGAAAATGTATTCCAATCATAAAGGGTATTTGCTGTAGGGGCTGTAAGACCCATTGAGGCTGAAAACCTCTTTTGCGAGGGTGACCTGGCAAGAAGGCAAAACCGGGAAATAGCAGTCTACCTGCATCAGATCTGGTGAAATACATGTATGCATTTAAAGTATGTATTTCCTAAGATTGTCACCTTATTCAGAATGATATCCGAAAGAAAATAATCATATTCGGATACATGATGTATTATCGGCCTATATAATATTTATTCTGACCCTGCCCAGCACACAATTGAATATCGTTTATGTCTCATACACACAGGACACAGCAGGGTGTAAACAGTGCAATTAAATGCTTACTTGTGAGCTACCTCTCAACAGCACAGTGAAATATGAAAGAAGTAAAAATGGTCATATCAAACAATACAAATACTATGTCCTCATTGAAATTGTCAAGTTGATTGGTTAATTTAAACGTGATTTGGTTCAGTGATACCACTTGAGGTAACACGAGGATGACAGAACAAAAAAAAGTCACTCTCTTTCTGAGTGTACAATGCCGAGATAAAGTCAAGCAGAGATTGGAGTCCAAACAGAAAGGATGAGCTTACATCTGTTGTGTTTTCCATGCAGGACTTACTGAAAGGATGTCATATCAAGCGGTGGACTGAATGTTGATATGATCATTATTATACTTGGTGTGTATGAGGCTGAGATGAGGCTGAGAGGGAAGTACTTAAACAGAAGCATAGTGATCCATCACTCTCCATAAACTCTGAAAAAAGTTATTTAAGTGAACAACTCCTTACCCACTTACCCACTCTACTATAGAGGAATTGGTAGAGTGATTGCTAGCTAACTGTAGACAACTGTAGCTAACCATCTTGGCTAAGTGTGGGGGGAACAAGTCAGTTATTTACCCATTAGTTAGCTGTGCACCACTCTTTGCCAGCAAACGAAGGTGTTTCCAGTTTTGTTTACATTATAGCAATTTGTGTCTCCACTTTCCAAGCATACTACAAAAAGCTTGGCTCTGCAATAACAAAAAATAACAAAAACACATGCGAACCCTCTCTGAGATCAAAGCGGAGGTAGAAAGCAGGCATTACAGCCATGAACCTGGAGTGCCAGACAACAGTCATTTTTAATTAACACAGGCATCACTTTGAGTAAGATAATGTTGATGTGCTTTCTCTCTGAACAGGCTTTGAGAAGGTCAGTCCAATCAGTTCAATAATACACAGAACAGAGTTTTCTTTTAATACAGGAGAGATTGTGAGAGTGAGTGGTAAGTGTGGGTGCATGAAGGCCAGAGAACTACAGGACTTGTGCCCCTGTTCTCTCTCCTCTCCTCTCCCCTCCACTCCTGTCTTCTGGTGAAGCATTGGAATCAGGGCACTGGGGTCAGGTAGATTGCCGCTCTGACCGACAGTGGGTGGCCAGGCCTCTTGCTAATTGAAGTCTAATGTCTTCCCATGTCATGGACCGCTCTCACAGCATATGTCTCTGTCGAGCTCCCTTGGCCAAAATAATGAGCCCTGCCCAGGTTAATGAGGTTTGGGCCCATTTGAAGTGCCAACGACGAGCGGCTCTGCTGATATCAGCAGGATATCATCTTGATATGGAGCAGGCATGCTCAATGTGGAGAGCGGTGTGAGTGGTCTGAAACCAGCAGCCTCCCACACAGAGATTCATTAGAAGAATATATGAGATAAGGAGATGTTAGGTGGAGTGGGTTGTTGGGTGGTGCTTTTCCCAAACACACACACCCGCAGGAAGGCAAGCACATACACACACACACACACACACACACACACACACACATACGCACACACACACCTCTATCTCTCTCATTCTCAGTCCTTACTCGTTCTTCATCTTCCCAGGTTTCCTTTTATCCTTACCACTGCCCTCTCCTCCGTTCCCCATCGCCTGAGATGATGAGAGGTAGTAAGTACAGGCTTTGGGTGTGTGTTGACACACGGACCTTCATGCTCTCCGCCTCGCTGCTTCTGTAATTACATTCCTTATCTCATGGCAGTGCCACACAATTTCCCACCGCTATCACCGTCGCTCCAAAATTACATTGGGCCCATCTGAAGAACATGTTAGTAATGAATTCCAAATAGACACATTGTCAATTATTTTCCTATCTCACTTAAAATAGATCCTGGGACAACAGATCATAAAAAAAGAGAAACAGAAAGTAATCATCGTCCATCTAGAGTGTGAGAGGTAGGGTTTTTTCTTTATGTTGTATGTATTGGAGTGGGGAACGAGTTTTGGGACTAGTTGTCACACCCTGACCTTAGAGGTCCTTTTAATTCTCTATTTGGTTAGGTCAGGGTGTGACTAGGGTGGGCAATCTATGTTTTCTATTTCTTTGTTGGCCTGGTATGGTTCCCAATCAGAGGCAGCGGTCTATCGTTGTCTCTGATTGGGGATCATATTTAGGCAGCCCTTTTTCCACCTGTTGTTTGTGGAATCTTGTTTTTGTGTAGCTGCCTGTGAGCAGCCCAGAACGTCACGTTTCGTTTTCTCCTGTATTGTTTTTGGTGAGATTCATATTTATTAAACATGTGGAACTCTAAGTACGCTGCGCCTTGGTCCATTCATTCAGATGATCGTGACAGAAGATCCCACCACCCACGGACCAAGCTGCGTGCCCAGGAGGAGCAGGGATTCTGGGCCCGGGAGGAAAGCCAGGAGTGGAGGACATCCTGGACGTGGGACGAAATCATGGCAGGACACAGAAGCCTGCCATGGAAGCAGGCGGAAGCAGTAAAGGAGCAACAGCGACGACGTTGGGTATCGCGGCCACAAAGACAGCCCAAAAGACAGCCCAGTACGTCCTGTGCTAGCTCCTCGCACTCGCCCTGAAGTGCGTGTCACCAGTCCGGTGCCACCTGTACCGGCCCCACGCATCAGGCCTCTAGTGCGCCTCACCAGTCCAGTACATCCTGTGCCTGCTCCTCGCACTCGCCCTGAAGAGCGTGTCACCAGTCCGTTGCAACCTGTACCGGCCCCACGCATCAGGCCTCCAGTGCACCTCCCAGTCCAGTACGTCCTGTGCCTGCTCCTCGCACTCGCCCTGAAGTGTGTGTCACCAGTCTGGTACCACCAGTGCCGGCCCCACGCACCAGGATTCCTGCTACGATCCCCAGTCCAGAGCCTCCAGCGAGGGTTCCTAGTTCAGAGCCTCCTGCGAGGGTTCCCAGTCCGGAGCCTCCGGCGAGGGTTCCCAGTCCGGAGCCTCCGGCGAGGGTTCGCAGTCCGGAGCCTCCGGCGAGGGTTCGCAGTCCGGAGCCTCCGGCGTGGGATCGCAGTCCGGAGCCTCCGGCGACGGTCTGCAGTCCGGAGCCTCCTGTGACGATCCGCGGCCCGGAGCCTCCAGTGATGTTCCATGGCCCGGAGCCTCCAGTGACGATCCAAGGTCCGGAGCCTCCAGCGACGGTTCCCAGTTCGGAGTCTCCAGTCCAGAGCCGTCTGCAACGATCTACGGTCCGGAGTCCCCGGCGATGATCAACGGTTCGATTCGTCCGCCGATGATTCGCGGTCCGGAGCTTCCGGCGACGATCCCTGCACCAGAGGCGCCACCGAAGTTGGCGGAGCCACGAGCGGAGCGGGGTCTGCGTCCCGCACCGAAGCCGCCACTGAGGGTAGATGCTCACCCGGACCCTCCACTATAGGTTCAGGTTTGCGGCCGGGAGTCCGCACCTTTGGGGGGCATCAATCTATGTTTTCTATTTCTTTGTTGTCCTGGTATGGTTCCCAATCAGAGGCAGCGGTCTATCGTTGTCTCTGATTGGGGATCATATTTAGGCAGCCTTTTCCCACCTGTTGTTTTTGGGATCTTGTTTTTGTGTAGCTGCCTGTGAGCAGCCCAGAACGTCACGTTTCGTTTTTCTCCTGTATTGTTTTTGGTGAGTTTCATATTTATTAAACATGTGGAACTCTAAGTACGCTGCGCCTTGGTTAATTCATTCAGATGATAATGACACTAGGCCTACTGGACTTGAGTGTCTTACCCCAAATCTCAGCATAACATCTCTTAATATTATCTCTCTGTGGTGTTCATGAACATCATCTACACAACAATTTGACATTTCGCTCAACGCTCAGCACCAACTGACACACCCTGGCATAATTCTGTATATTACGGCTGAAGCTTCACCATGCACTCCAAAAGTCCAACTGGAGGGGATGTTTTTGAAGAGACACTTTCCTCTCCTGAAGCGCAGACGCACCAGCACACACACACACACACACACCCTGGGGATTTAATAGATCCATCTCTTTCCTACAAGTAAGTACTCAGGTCTCTGGGGTGTATGAGAGCTCTGTGTGTCTCATAGATCCACCAGTACAACTATACACCCCCGTCTCCTTCCCTTCTCTTCTCCCTCTTCCGTCCAACCTCTTTATTTCTCCATACCAGCTTTCTTGTCCTCTACATCCCCCTCTCTCCCCTCATCTCCTGCTGTAACTGATGCTGGAGTCTTTACTCATCCCCGGCAGGCTGGTTGGGAGGTGGGCTCCCCAGTAACAGGGATGGGGGAACACAGGGGTATGTGTTTGATAGAACCGTGAGCTGGAGGTTGTGTGACGTATGAAGGCGGTAGGAGAGACTGACCAGGCAGTATAGTATGGACTCTACTCTGCTCTGTCCAAACAGAGTTGTATTAGTTCAACAGCAATCACTGTCACGCCCTGGCCATAGAGAGGCTTTTATTCTCTATTTTGGTTAGGGTGGGCATTCTAGTTTCTTAATTTCTATGTTTTGTATTTCTATGTTTTGGCAGGGTATGGTTCTCAATCAGGGACAGCTGTCTATCGTTGTCTCTGATTGGGAATCAAACTTAGGCAGCCCTTTTTCCTTTGGTGTTTGTGGGTAGTTATCTTTGTTAGTGGCACTACAGCCCTAGTAAGCTTCACGGTCGTTTCTTTGTTTCTTGTTTTGTTGGCGACATTCTAAATAAACTAAAATGTACGCTAACCACGCTGCACCTTGGTCCGGTCATTTCCACCTAGATGACGGCCGTGACAGAACTACCCACCACCAAAGGACCAAGCAGCGTGGCCGGGAGAGGCAGCCCCCCAGGCACACGGGACGGTCAGCGGAGCCGAGGTTGAAACCAGAGCCAGTCGGGGAGAAGAAGGTGAACTTGGAGGGGAGTGAAGCAGAGACAGTTAAGGAGTTGATGGGGAGATTGGAGGGGAGGGGAGTTAGGAGAGAGCTGCTGTGTTGGTGCATGAGGCACGACATTCGCCCTACGGAGCGTGTCCTCAGGTTAATGTCACCTGAGTCAGCTCTCTAAACTCGTCCTGAGATGCGTGCTAGCCGTCTGGTGAAGACTGTGCCAGCCCCACGCACCAGGCCTCCTGGGCGCCTCCCCAGCCCTGCATGTCTTGTGCCAGCTCTACGCTCCAGACCTCCAGGGCGCCTCCACAGCCCGGTGAGTCCTGCGCCGGCTCTGCGCACTGTGTCTCCGGTGCGTTGTGACAGCCAGGGTTCGTCCTATGCCTGCGCTCCGTACGTGCCGGGCTAACGTGGGCATTCAGCAAAGAGGAGCGGTACAAGGTCTAAGCACCAGATCTCCAGTGCTCCCCCACAGCCCGGTTCGACCTGTGCCTGCACTCTGGAGGTGCCGGGCCAAAGTGGGCATTCAGCCTGGAAGAGTGGTGTCAAGGAGAAGCACCAGATCTCTAGTGCTCCCCCAAAGCCCGGTTCATCCTGTGCCTGCTCCACGGGCCAGTCCGGAGCCTCCAGCGACGGCCTCCAGTCCGGAGCCTCCAACGACAGTCTCCAGTCCGGAGACTCCAACGACAGTCTCCAGTCCGGATCCTCCAACGATGGCATCCAGTCCGGAGCCTCCAGCGACGGCCTCCAGTCCGGAGCCTCCAGCGACAGCCTCCAGTCCGGAGCCTTCAGCAACGGTCCCCAATCCGGGGCCTGCAACGAGGGTCCCCAGTCCGGGGCATGCAGCGAGGGTTCCCAGTCCGGGGCCTGCAGCGAGGGTCCCCTGTCCGGGGTCGGCGACGAGGGTCCCCGCACCAGAGGCGCCACCAAAGTGGGGGGAGCCAGAGGTGGAGCGGAGTCTACATCCCGCACCGGAGCCACCGCCGTGAATAGATGCCCACTCGGACCCTCCCCTATAGAATCAGGTTTTGCGGCCGGAGTCTGCACCTTTGGGGGGGGGGGATACTGTCATGCCTGGCCATAGAGAGGCTTTTATTCTCTATTTTGGTTAGGCCAGGGTGTAACTAGGGTGGGCAGTCTAGTTTCTTTATTTCTATGTTTTGTATTTCTATGTTTTGGCCGGGTATGGTTCTCAATCAGGGACAGCTGTCTATCATTGTCTCTGATTGGGAATCAAACTTAGGCAGCCTTTTTTCCTTTGGTGTTTGTGGGTAGTTGACTTTGTTAGTGGCACTATAGCCCTAGTAAGCTTCACGGTCGTTTCTTTGTTTCTTGTTTTGTTGGCGACATTCTAAATAAACTAAAATGTACGCTAACCACGCTGCACCTTGGTCCGGTCATTTCCACCTAGACGACGGCCGTGACAATCACATGATACTGTACAGTCGTGGCCAAAAGTTTTGAGAATGACACAAATATTAATATACACAAAGTTTGCTGCCTCAGTGTGTTTAGATATTTTGTCAGATGTTACTATGGAACACTGAAGTATAATTACAAGCATTTCATAAGTGTCAAAGGCTTTTATTGATAATCACATGAAGTTGATGCAAAGAGTCAACGTTTGCAGTGTTGACCCTTCAATTTTAAGACCTCTGCAATCCGCCCTGGCATGCTGTCAATTAACTTCTGGGCCACATCCTGACTGATGGCAGCCCATTCTTGCATAATAAATGCTTGGAGTTTGTCAGAATTTGTGGGTTTTTGTTTGTCCACCCGCCTCTTGAGGATTGACCACAAGTTCTCAATGGGATTAAGGTCTGGGGAGTTTCCTGGCCATGGACCAAAAATATCAATGTTTTGTTCCCCGAGCCACTTAGTTATCACGTTTGCCTTGTGGCAAGGTGGTCAATCATGCTGGAAAAGGTATTGTTCGTCACCAAACTGTTCCTGGATGGTTGGGAGAAGTTGCTCTCGGAGGATGTGTTGGTACCATTCTTTATTCATGGCTGTGTTCTTAGGCAAAATTGTGAGTGAGCCCACTCCCTTTGATGAGAAGCAACCCCACACATGAATGGTCTTAGGATGCTTTACTGTTGGCATGACACAGGACTGATGGTAGCGCTCACCTTGTCTTCTCCGGACAAGCTTTTTTCCGGATGCCCCAAACAATCGGAAAGGGGACTCATCAGAGAAAATTATTTTACCCCAGTCCTCAGCAGTCCAATCCCTTTACCTTTTGCAGAATATCAATCTGTCCCTGATGTTTTTCCTGGAGAGAAGTGGCTTCTTTGCTGCCCTTCTTGACACCAGGCCATCCTCCAAAAGTCTTCACCTCACTGTGCGTGCAGATGCACTCACACCTGCCAGCTGCCATTCCTGAGCAAGCTCTGTACTGGTTGTGCCCCGATCCCGCAGCTGAATCAACTTTAGGAGACAGTCCTGGCACTTGCTGGACTTTCTTGGGCGCCCTGAAGCCTTCTTCACAACAATTGAACCGCTCTCCTTGAAGTTCTTGATGATCCGATAAATGGTTGATTTAGGTGCAATCTTACTGGCAGCAATATCCTTGCCTGTGAAGCCCTTTTTGTGCAAAGCAATGATGACGGCACGTGTTTCCTTGCAGGTAACCATGATTGACAGAGGAAGAACAATGATTCCAAGCACCACCCTCCTTTTGAAGCTTCCAGTCTGTTATTGGAACTCAACCAGCATGACAGAGTGATCTCCAGCCTTGTCCTCGTCAACACTCACACCTGTGTTAACGAGAGAACCACTGACATGATGTCAGCTGGTCCTTTTGTGGCAGGGCTGAAATGCAGTGGAAATGTTTTTGGGGGATTCAGTTTATTTGCATGGCAAAGAGGGACTTTGCAATTAATTGCAATTCATCTGATCACTCTTCATAACATTCTGGCGTATATGCAAATTGCCATCATACAAACAGAGGCAGCAGACTTTGTGAAAATTTATATTTGTGTCATTCTCAAAACTTTTGGCCACGACTGTATCAGACTGTCACATTTGTTCTAACATTTACTGTATTCCATACCACCACTTTACATGCTATTTCCTCTTTAGTTCAGACATACAATTGGAGGTCTGAACAAAGTATGTGATCTCTCCTAGTAGAGTGAATATTATTCAGGGCAGTGTACACTCTTAGATAAAAAGGTGCTATCTAGAACCTTAAAGGGTTCTTTGGCTGTCCCCATAGGATAACCTTTTTTTAAACCCTTTTTGTGGATGCAGGTAGAAACCTTTGGTTACAGGTAGAACCCCTTTGGGTTCCATATATAGGGTTTTACATGGAACCAAAAGGGGTTTTACCTGGACCCATAAAGAGTTTTACTTGGAACCAAAAAAGATTTTCCTATGTGGACAACCGAAGAACCCTTTGGGAGCCCTTTTTCTAAGAGTTTAGACCCTCCACTACCCTCTACCAACATGACAAAGAGTACAGGTTGTCTCATCCGTCTTACCATATAAGGCAGACACCCCAGGTCCTGGGTACAGCCCTGTCATGTAAGCTGTGTGAAGCCTGCAGTGCAGAGAGTGTCCCAATCGATGTTTTCAAGCACTGCTCTGCCCTATAGATATAAATCTAGTAGAGCGTGGATACTTCTTCTTAAGGTCATGTCTTTCAAGACACGGTTTCTGAATCCTCATTGTAAAAAGAAGAGGGAAAATGAAAAGGCATACTTTTCGAGGCACGCCTTCAAACTAAATTCCAATACTCGGGATGATTAATATGAAATGGCTGTACAGAAGTAAAGTAATGAGAGGGAGATAGTGGAATGAGAGGGAGATAGTGAGAGTGAGAGATGAGTGAGAGAGACAGCAGAATAGAGAGAAACTCAGAGAGCCGAAGAGAGACCAAAAGTATGTTTTATTGGATGGCAGCAGATGGTAGGTGGTGATTTATGTGTTAATACACTCTGAATCAGTTCACTCTCCCCACACCCAGACCACCCGTCTCCACAGAAACAAGGATGGAGAAGTGGGCTCGGAAGAAAAATGACAGGCAATAATCTAGGAAACCAGAGAGGGTGAAAACGTAATATACAGTTATTCCAGATCATTGGGAACGAGTCCGATGGAGAGAGAGAAATAGATAGTTTGTTATTTTTGATTAATGATTAAGGCCAGTGTGAGGAAAAGGACGAGAGGGTGTCTTGAAAGGGCACAATTTCTGAAGGAGTTAATGACTACATTAGCCTCATGTTTTCATGATGCACTGATAAATCACACATACATATACACACACACACCAATGGACCAATGGGGGACATATGCACATTCATGCTGTATGGCTGTATGGCATGCTAGTTCCAGCCTATAGCATCAAAGCAGTGTGAAAACCTGTGGAGTACAAAGCATATGCAGAATTCATAACTCTATCACACTCTTAGACAGATATCCATACTGAGTGAATTCCATGGAGGCACATCACAAACAAAGGGGTCTCAATCACTCTCTGTTTCTGCTGGGCATCGGATACAAAGAATGGAGGGCCACTTAGCTCCATAGAGCCCTGCCAGCACTGAATAACAATGAAGAGTGTTGGGTTTTAATCTCCTGAATTTGGCTTCAGAGCAGAGCGCGAGACGTCTAGTGCTCTACGGGCTTCAGATGGAAGGATGGGGAGAGGATGTAGAGAGAGGGACACAGGGCCGTCTGAGTGGTAACAGAGGGAGAGCAAACAGAGTGCCAGAGGGGAGGAAGGAGGTGATGAGGAGATGTGTGGAAAGGGAAGGAAAACAGTGTGTGGGTTGAAGGGGCACAGGACCAAAGTGAGCTGGTTCTCATCTATTGCTTTATTCCTCAGTTTCTTTCTCTTGCCTTCTCTCTCTGTTTCTCTCTCTCCCTCTCCCTCTTTTCATCCTTCTCTCTATCTCTATTTCTCTCTCTCTCTCATCCCCTTCTCTCATTAGTCCTAATTGAAAGCTATCAGCTCCACTTTCACAATTAGTTAACATACACTGAGTATACAAAACATTAAGAACCCCCGCTCTTTCCATGACAGACTGACCAGTAGAATCCAGGTGAAAGCTATGATCCCTTGTCACTTGCTAAATCCACTTCAATCAGTGTAAATGAAGGGGATGAGAGAGGTTAAAAAAAGAGCTTTAGCCTTGAGACAATTGAGACATGGATTGTGTATGTGTGCCATTCAGAGGGTGAATTGGCAAGACAAACTATTTAAGTGCCTTTAAAAGGGGTATGGCAGTAAGTGTCAGGTGCACTAGTTTCTGTCAAGGACTTCAACGCTGATGGTTTTTTCATGCTCAACAGTTTCCCGTGTGTATCAAGAATGGTGCACCACCCACAGGACATCCAGCCAACTAAACAAAACTGTGGGAAGCATTGGAGTCATCATGGGGAAGCATCCCTGTGGAACCTTGTAGAGTCCATGCCCCGACGAATTGATGCTGTTCTGAGTGCAAAAAAAACTCAATATTAGGAAGGTGTTCCTAATATTTGGTATACTCAGTGTATATCTAAATACTACATAAAGTCTTCAAGAAAAATGAAAGAAGAACGGAAATGGAGGAACAGCTCAGCGCTGAACTGGAAGTGTGGGGTTTAGTTATTGCCCTTAAAGCTAGGGGGTGTGGGGTTCCACAGAGACCACTGGATATGTTGCGTAGCTGGAAATGCAGAAAATGGAGGCTCACAGGAAGTTGTCTAAGGGTGAAGTGAGCAGAACACTCGTCGCCCACTCCAGGGTTTAATCTGTGTTGCTTGGAAACTCGCCAGGCAGCGTCTCTTTGAGCATGGTTTCTTGGTGTGCATGGAGATTGTTCCACATGCTTTCTAGCTCTCCCACTCACTCAACCCTCACCAGTGTTCCAGTGCTCCAGTAGCAGAATCAATGGCATGCTCTCCCTGTCTGCTCAACCATACTTAAATCAATAGGATTCAGCAAATCAGATGGAGGTAAACCACCCTCAGTGTCTCTACACCAACACCACGGTCCATCACAACCTTTACTGTACAGCCTGATAGGTTGCATTTCCACCAAACAATATGCTTATGAAGAAACAGATCAACATACAGTTGACAACAATCACCCATGCAATTTGCTTTAGTAACAGGGACCTCTCATTATTTATCATCAACAGGTGAAATTAATGAGTGACCAGTATTACACACACACACACAATGGCTCCTATATCATGAACATACCTTAAAGCGTGTCATCATATGTTATGTTAAAGATCCACAGTCGTTGTACAGGGGTTATACAGGGGCACAGAGAAAGGTCATGATCACTCGTGGAAACTTCATTAAGAATATGGATGTTATGAGTGGTGAGAAATGCCAAGACACTAACCATTCTGTGCAATGTCAGCACTGTAAAAACAACACCCCAACATCTAGTTGTTTTTACTAATTTGTATTAAGTAACTGGTTCCACAGCCTTTTTTCAGTTTACTAAATATTTCAGTCCAAGTGTTACCTGAACTAAACAAAAAATGGTTGGCCCAAACTTAGCACCAATTTAAAATTATGTTTTTTCTCTACTTGTCTCATGTGTTCATTTAACTTTAATTGGGCATCTAAACTAAAAATGTTTGTGCAACTTGTTACAAAAACATATTTTTATTTATTTTATTTATGTATTTATCCTTTATTTATCTAGGCAAGTTAGTTAAACCTGATGAGGACCAGGGGGTGCTATTTTCACTTTTGGGGAAAATCGTATGATATTTAAACGGCCTCGTACTCAATTCTTGCTCGTACAATATGCATATTATTATTACTATTGGATAGAAAACAGTCTCTAGTTTCTAAAAGCGTTTGAATTATTTCTCTAAGTGAAACAGAACTCTTTTTACAGACATTTTCCTATCCGGAAGTGAGATTTCCAAATGCGAAGTCTCTCTTTAAGACCTGGTCTATAAAAGGGCATGTCACTTATGACTGTAGAAACACGTCATACGCCTTCCCCTGGGTGTCATGCGGAAGTGAGAGCAGAAATGAGTTGATTATCTCGTTCAGGGGTTGTATACAACCTCTTGGAGTGAGAAGTGCGCACTTTATTTTTTTTGGAAGGCGCGAAGTTGGATCTGGAGTAGCCTCCTGGAAAACCGTCGTTATATGTGAATATGATCTCTGGCTTCGATTTTATTTGATACATGTCACAATATCATCCTAAAGTATGTTTTTTCAATATACTTTAATTATATTATTGAAATGTATTCTGGACTTTAGACGTGATGCGACGCAAAAATTTTGTGAAGACGGAGAGGTTAGCACAGCACGGCCAGTGTGCTTGCTAATTCAAGAGGGAAATCGTTCGTTCTGGTTCCAAATAAAGACGGTTCTGAACAAAGGACCCCTTGGAGAACATTCTGATGGAAGATCAACAAAGATAAGGACCCAATTTGGGATACTATTTCATATATCTGTCGAACTGTGCTATCGCTAGCGTTTGACTAGAATCAATGCTGCTGTGTGTTAGCTATTGTAGTAAGCTAATATAACGATATATTGTGTTTTCGCTGTAAAACACTTCAAAAATCGGAAATATTGGCTGTATTCGCAAGATATGTCTTTCATTAGCTATCCACCATATATTTTTCTGAAATGTTTTATGATGAGTAATTAGGTAGTTGACGTTGGTGTCTGTATTTACTCTGGCTACTCCCATGCGATTTCTGACTGTAGCTATGATGGTAGCTATGATGGTAGCAGTAATGTAAAACTGATTTATAGCTAAAATATGCACATTTTTCGAACAAAACATAGATTTATTGTGTAACATGTTATAGGACTGTCATCTGAGGGAGTTTTTTCTAGGTTATTTAGGTTGGTTCTAGGTTAGTTAGGTTAGCTTTGTGCATGCTACTTGCATGCTACCGTTGCTGTGAAAAATGTCTGTCTGTCTTTTGTATTTGGTGGTGAACTAACATAAATATATGTGGTGTTTTCGCTGTAAAACACTTCAAAAATCGGAAATATTGTCTCTATTCACAAGATCTTTCTCTTTCATTAGCTATCCACCATATATTGTTCTGAAATGTTTTATGATGAGTATTTCGGTATGTCACGTTGGTGTCTGTAATTATTCTGGCTGCTTTCGGTGCAATTTCTGATTGTAGCCGCAATGTAAACTATGATTTATACCTGAAATATGCAAATTTTTCGAACAAAACATAGATTTATTGTATAACATGTTATAAGACTGTCATCTGATTAAGTTGTTTCTTGGTTTCTTTGGTTTGTTCTAGGTTAGTTTGGTTGATTTTGATTTTGCTACCTGTGCTGTGAAAAATGTCTGTGCTTTTTTCTATTTGTTGGTGAGCTAACATAAATATATATTGTGTTTTCCCTGTAAAACATTTAAAAAATCGGACATGTTGGCTGGATTCACAAGATCTGTATCTTTCATTAGCTGTATTGGACTTGTTAATGTGTGAAAGTTAAATATTTCTAAAAAAATACTTTTTGAATTTCGCGCTCTGCCTTTTCAGTGGAATGTGGGAGGAGTTCCGCTAGCGGAACGGGGGGTGGTACAGGTTAAGAACAAATTCTTATTTACAATGACGGCCTACAACAGACAACACTGGGCCAATTGAGCGGCACCCTATTGGACTCCCAATCACGGCCAGATGTGATACAGCCTGGAATCAAACCAGGGACTGTAGTGATGCCTCTTGCACTGAGATGCAGTGCCTTAGACCGCTGTGTCACTCGGGAGCCCAACATACGATGGTTTCAACTTACATATATATTTTTTACCCCTTTTTCTCCCCAATTTTGTGGTATTGAATTGGTAGTTACAGTCCTGTCTCATAGCTGCAACTCCCGTACGGACTCGGGAAAGGCGAAGGTCGAGAGCCGTGCGTCTTCCGAAACACAACCCAACCAAGTCGCACTGCTTCTCGACACAATGCCCACTTAACCTGGAAGCCAGCCGCACCAATGTGTTGGAAGAAACACCGTAGACCCGACGACCGTGTCAGCGTGCACTGCTCCTGGCCCGCCACAGGAATCGCTAGTGCGCGATGGGACAAGGACATCCCTGCTGGCCACACCCTCCCCTAACCAGGACGACGCTGGGCCAATTGTTCGCCACCCCATGGGTCTCCCGGTCGCGGCCGGCTGCGACAGAGCCTCGACTCAAATCTCTAGTGGCAGAACTAGCACTGCGATGCAGTGCCTTAGACCACTGTCTAGGTAGGGCATATTGCTCTGTTTCAATGTTACTCCTTAAAGGAAGACTCAGCGATATGACGTAGGTGCAGAGAGTAAACAGCAGTGGGTCAATTCCCGCAACAACTAAGAGCGATGAAGAGCAAGGCTCAACTTCTCTGCTGTTTTGGTACCCTGGCTACCACGCCGTAACAGCATGAAGTGAACCTGTGCAAGTGTGGAAATACTGTGTGTGTGACTGTTAGAGTCTTGCATCTTGCTCATCTCAATATTTGTGGTGTTGCTTGTGGCAATGTCATTTTGCTGTCTACCTTTAATCACTATGATAAATTCAATAGTTTTTCTTGAGTGTACTTTTAACTGAGCTGAGATTTACTTTAAAGTGCAAAATGTAGGAATACAGGGGAAAACAGACATGGTGGTGTAGCAGGAAGATGTTGAGTATGAATTACTGTATAAAATGAACATCCACACTGTAATCATGTACAGTTGAAGTCGGAAGTTTACATACACTTAGGTTGGCGTCATGAAAACTTGTTTTTCAACCACTCCACACATTTCTTGTTAACAAACTATAGTTTTGGCAAGTCGGTTAGGACATCTACTTTGTGCATGACACAAGTCATTTTTCCAACAATTGTTTACAGACAGATTATTTCACCTATAATTGTCACGGCCGTCGTAAGGAGGAGACCAAGGCGCAGCGTGGTAAGTGAACATTCTTATTTATTAAATGAACGAACACTGAACAAAACGAACAAAATAACAAAACGTGAAGCTAATATGGATCGTGCCGACAGGCAACTAAACATAGATCAAGAACCCACCAATACCTAAGGGAAAATGGCAACCTAAATATGATCCCCAATCAGAGACAACCATAAACAGCTGCCTCTGATTGGCAACCAATTCAGGCCACCATAGACCTACATATGCCTAGACTGACAAACACCCCTAGACATACAAAAACCCTAGACAATACAAAACAAGCATACCCACCCTCGTCACACCCTGACCTAACCGAAATAATAAAGAAAACATAGATAACTAAGGTCAGGGCGTGACAATAATTCACTGTATCACAATTCCAGTGGTCAGAAGTTTACATACACTAAGTTGACTGTGCCTTTAACATTAGACATTAATTATGGATGTTTAACAATAGGATTAAAGGGCATGAAGCAGCTATTTCTCAATGCCAGAAATGCATATAATACTAACTTAGATCACCCCAAGAACAATTTTCCAAATGGCAAACTCTTAAATACATTTTTATAATACTAATATTGTTCTAAAAGTTGGATTTGAGGCTTTCTCCAAATCAGCTCTAACTTCGGAAAAAATGACCCGCACTCAGTGTCATACAGTGAGGAAATAAAAATCCATGCTCAACCTTCATACACCTTCCTAATATTCAGTTGCACCCCTTTTTGCCCTTAGAACAGCCTCAATTCATCGGGGCATGGACTCTACAAGGTGTCGAAAGCATTCCACAGGGATACTGGCCCATGTTGACTCCAATGCTTCCCACAGTTGTGGTTGGCTGGATGTCCTTTGGGTGGTGGACCACTCTTAATACACACTGGAAACTGTTGAGTGTGAAAAACCCAGTAGTGTTGCAGTTCTTGACACAAATGCGATGCTTCGGCCATGTATTTATAATATTCTTGTTAGAATCAAGTATTGAGTTTATTCTTGTTCGAACCAAGGATTGAGTTTATTTGTTATAATTAATTGTTATCATATTTAAAAGGTGATTGAATTGCTCCCAAATTGTAATGTTGTTAATTCATTTCTTTTGAAGAAATATTTCTTTAATGTATAAGTGAATAGGTTGGTTTACTTATAAATGTAGGTTTTGATCAATAAAGTCGCTTGTTATGCTGTGGCCAATGGGAGAGTTAACCTGGTTAACAGGAGGCCTGGGGGAAAAAGTGAGAGAGAGATATTGAGAAAAGGATGGACATTACATTATGCCCTTTGGTGAAGAAAAATTATAAAAGAAGAGGATAAAAATAGAACAAAACCCATACCTACCGAGTTTTGAAGGGAAATACAGATTTTATTTTATAAGACAGTTGTTATAATTTTGTTGAGAAGACTGAAGCTCATCGTGGAGGTATTTAACAGCCTTGAGGTTAGCCTAGCATCGTGTGACACTGAGAAAGAATTGCTTGGGAAAGATTGATGAGTTCATGTTCCCATGGGATGTTGGTTGCTGCTGAGGAGTACTGTCGGCATTGATAGCTGTGCTGTGGATCTTGTGAGGAAATCTGCACGGAACTGCCATACTTCGCTGAGGGAATATCTACGAGTAGGTAGTAACCACAACGGTGGGGTGCTTCTGGACTTTATGTGTGTCGTAATTTTTTTTTTAGCTCCAACGCGCTCCAACAGGTTAAGCAAGATTGAAATAATTTGGACATGGGTTGTGCACGACTCATTGGGGTTTATTATTTATTTTTATTTTGATGTGGTGCTTTGAAAATGCAATAATACACATTTTGAACCTTATGTATGTTGCATTGGTGGAGTCATTTACTGTTTCAATTTAATTTAATGCATGGGAAAGTATATCCTTATACAAGAACAAAAATCTATAATCATTCCATCTGAAGTTAAAACCCTATTTGTCATCACCCTAGTTTGTTTACAATAGGTATTCTTATTGGAGATGTCCTTGTCACCTAACATCCCATGCTGTTGAGATATTCAATTTAAGTTAATATCGTGAAATTCAAATTCGAGCCTGGTGACAGGGTTACATATTCAATCGTGGATCTGGTGGATTTTTGGAGAAAAGAGACACATTTTCTTTAGAGGGGTAGATTGTGGATTTTGCTCAATGGGAAAGTATATTTCTGGAGCTTGTTGTGTTTTTGGTGCTGCTGGCGCAATGCACTTGGGCTCTCTCTGTGTGTGGATGGCTCGTTGGATGGTGTCTGTGGCACCAGGGGAGTTTATAGAGCATGCCTGCGGGCTAAATTGAAATGTGATGTTGTGGTCATGGATCTGATCACGCATCTGGGGTCATTTGGGGAAGTCCCGGAGACAGGCTTTCTTTGGAGGGGTGGATTTTGTTCAATGGAAAATTATTTTTTTCATCTTAGGATCAATGGTGTCACAGTTGCTTTTTGTTGAAGAGGCATCAGCTAACGTTAGCCTGCCAAAGCTAGCTATTGTCACGTTCCTGACCTGTTTTCTCTTGTTTTGTATTTATTTAGTATGGTCAGGGCGTGAGTTGGGTGGGTTGTCTATGTGTTGTTTTCTATGTTGGGGTTTTGTGCGTTCGGCCTGGTATGATTCTCAATCAGAGGCAGCTGTCAATCATTGTCCCTGATTGAGAATCATACTTAGGCAGCCGGGGTTCACGTGTGTGTTTGTGGGTGTTTGTCTTTCGTGTCAGTATTCGTGCCACACGGAACCGTTTTCGGTTGGATTCTATTTGTTAATTTGTTTCATTGTAGTGTTCAGTTAATTTTATAATAAATTATGGATGAGGGAATGGCTAAAGGCTATCAAAACTGGTTGTCTAGTGCGTTGGGGACAGAGAATAATTCTGGGCGTGGTAGAATAGATTCAGGGCATAATGTACAGACAGGGGTATGGTGGGGTGCGGGTACAGTGGAGGTAAACCCAGGCACTGAGTGATGATAAGAGAGGTTGCATCTCTGGACGCTCTAGTTATGCTGGGTGAGTTCACCGCATGTGTGGGAGGTGGGACAAAGGAGGTATCTGAGGCATGTTGAGTGGGACTAGGGGCTCCGCAGTAAACTAAAACAATGATAACTATCCTAAACAACAGTATACAAGGCATATTGACATTTGAGAGAGACATAAAGCGAGGCATAAAGCAATCACAGGTGTTGATTGGGAGAGCTAGCGAAGACAACAACACGTAAGACAACAACAGCTAATCAGCTAAGACAACAACAACAGGTAAAATGGTGATGAATGCGCAGAGAGGGTTGGTTAACTAAACACAGGGCCTGAGTTTGAGGCTGGGGCTGACAGATAAACAAACAAATATACAAAATGGAGTACCGTGATTAATGAACAGTCCAGCAGGCATCAGCTATGTAGCCAAGTGATCATCGGGTCCAGTGAACAGCAATAGATGGAACAGGTAAGCCGCGGGGTAGTCGTTACTACGCTAGCACGTGGGAGATACAGCGTTTAAAGTTAGCAGGCCGGGGTTAGTAGAAGCCTCTGCTCCGACGTCCGGCAAAGACCGGTTGAGGGCACCGCGGATGGAGTTCTGTCGGCAGACCAGTCGTGGTGGTATTGTAGTTCTAGTCATTTTGTTTGCTAGCCGGGAGATGCGCCTGGCTAGCTGGTGCGAGCTTCGGGGCAGGGGCATAAGCCACTATAGCCACTCGGTAGCAGCTAGCTAGCAGGGATGATCCGATGCAAAGGTCCAGAGCTTACGGCAAGGATCCAGTGGAGTAATGGGTTCTAGCCATTTTGGGGTAGAGTCCGGGAGGCATCAGCTGTGTAGCCGAGTGATCACTGAGTAGGCTGGGAGGTGGGCCTGGCTCAGAGCTAGCTGAGGCCCCCCAAAGAAATGCCACCCCACACCATGACTGACCCACCGCCAAACCGGTCATGCTGGAGGATGTTGCAGGCAGCAGAACGTTCTCCACGGTGTCTCCAGACTCTGTCACGTCTGTCACATGTGCTCAGTGTGAACCTGCTTTCATCTGTGAAGAGCACAGGGCGCCAGTGGCAAATTTGCCAATCTTGGTGTTCTCTGGCAAATGCCAAACGTCCTGCACGGTGTTGGGCTGTAAGCACAACCCCCACCTGTGGACGTCAGGCCCTCATACCACCCTCATGGAGTCTGTTTCTGACCGTTTGAGCAGACACATGCACATTTGTGGCCTGCTGGAGGTCATTTTGCAGGGCTCTGGCAGTGCTCCACTGCTCCTCCTTGCACAAAGGCGGAGGTAGCGGTCCTGCTGCTGGGTTGTTGCCCTCCTACGGCCTCCTCCACGTCTCCTGATGTACTGGCCTGTCTCCTGGTAGCGCCTCCATGCTCTGGACACTACGCTGACAGACACAGCAAACCTTCTTGCCACAGCTCGCATTGATGTGCCATCCTGGATGAGCTGCACTACCTGGGCCACTTGTGGGTTGTAGACTCCGTCTCATGCTACCACTAGAGTGAAAGCACCGCCAGCATTCAAAAGTGACCAAAACATCAGCCAGGAAGCATAGGAACTGAGAAGTGGTCTGTGGTCACCACCTGCATAACCACTCCTTTATTGGGGGTGTCTTGCTAATTGCCTATAATTTCCACCTTTTGTCTATTCCATTTGCACAACAGCATGTGAAATTTATTGTCAATCAGTGTTGCTTCCTAAGTGGACAGTTTGATTTCACAGAAGTGTGATTGACTTGGAGTTACATTGTGTTGTTTAAGTGTTCCCTTTATTTTTTTGAGCAGTGTATATACTGAACAAAATATAAACACAACATGTAAAGTATTGTTTGTTTCATGAGCTGAAAAAATATATATATATATATATATTATAATATCGTATTTGTAATGTGATTACCCTTAAAAATCTAAATGAAAATTATTCAAATCTTAAGACAAAATTCAAAATCAAATCAAACGTATTTATAAAGCCCTTTCTACATCAGCCGATGTCACAAAGTGCTGAACAGAAACCCAGCCTAAAACCCCAAACAGCATGCAATGCAGATGTAGAAGCACGGTCGCGAGGAAAAACTCCCTAGAAAGGCCAGAACCTAGGAAGAAACCTAGAGAGGAACCAGGCTCTGAGGGGTGGCCTGTCTTCTTCTGGCTGTGCCGGGTGGAGATTAAAACAGAACATGGCCAAGATGTTCAAACATTCATAGATGACCAGCAGGGTCAGATAATAATAATCAGTGGTTGTAGAGTTGTTGCACAGTGGTTGCAACAGGTCAGCACCTCAGGAGTAAATGTCAGTTGGCTTCTCATAGCCAATCATTCAGAGTTAGAGACAGCAGGTGCGGTAGAGAGAGAGTCCAAAACAGCAGGTCCGGGACAAGGTAGCACGTCCAGTGAACAGGTAAAGGTTCCATAGTCACAGGTAGAACAATTGAAACTGGAGCAGCAGCATGACCAGGTGGACTGGGGACAGCAAGGACTCATCAGGCCAGGTAGTCCTGAGGCATGGTCCTAGGGCTCAGGTCCTCAGAGAAAGAGAGAGAGAGAGAAAGAGAAAGAGAAAGAGAAAGAGAAAGAGAAAGAGAAAGAGAAAGAGAAAGAGAAAGAGAAAGAGAGAGAGAGAGAGAGAGAGAGAGAGAGAGAGAGAGAGAGAGAGAGAGAGAGAGAGAGAGAGAGAGAGAGAGAGAATTAGAGTGACCATACTTAAATTCACACAGGACACCGGATGAGACAGGAGAAATACTCCAGATATAACAGACTGCCACTAGCCCCCCGACACAAACTATTGCAGCATAAATACTGGAGACTGAGACAGGAGGGGTCGGGAGACACTGTGGCCCTGTCCAACGATACCCCCGGACAGGGCCAAACAGGCAGGATATAACCCCACCCACTTTGCCAAAGCACAGCTCCCACACCACTAGAGGGATATCTTCAACCACCAACTTACTACCCTGAGACGAGGCCGAGTATAGCCCACGAAGATCTCCCCCACGGCACGAACCCGAGGGGTGCGCCAAACTGGACAGGAAGATCACGTCAGTGACTCAGCCTACTCAAGTGATTCACCCCTCCCAGGGACGGCATGCAAGAGCACCAGTAAGCCAGTGACTCAGCCCCCGTAATAGGGTTAGAGGCAGAGAATCCCAGTGGAGAGAGGGGAACCGGCCAGGCTGAGACAAAAGCCAGGCAGAGACTGTCACGCCCTGGCCTTAGTTATCTTTGTTTTCTTTATTATTTTAGTTAGGTCAGGGTGTGACATGGGGGATGTTTGTGTGTTTTTGTCTCGTCTAGGGTGTTTGTATTGTCTAGGGGGTGTTTGTAGAGTTCATGGGGTTGTGTTCATTGTAGGTGTTTATGTAAGTCTATGGTTGCCTAGATTGGTTCTCAATTAGAGACAGCTGTCTATCGTTGTCTCTGATTGGGAGCCATATTTAGGCAGCCATAGTCATTAGGTAGGTTGTGGGTGATTGTCTATGTCTATGTTGCCAGTGGCTGTACTTATTGTTTGTATAGCTTCACGTTTGTTGTTTTGATTAGTTTGTATAGTGTTCGTTTCGTTTTCGTCTTCATTAAAGAAGAATGTATTGTTATCACGCTGCGCCTTGGTCCTCCTCACTTAAATGTTACGACGAACGTGACAGAGACAGCAAAATTCAAACAGAGAGTGCCCTTAGATCATGGGACAAGGTCGTATTTGACCGTTGCACTTGAATCATTCCCATGGTGAATGGCTACTCTATGAAACCACACACTATTGCCGAGACTTTGATATTACCAGCCCCAATATATATGGTGAAAACAAAGTGTGGGGAGGCAGAGCCACATACACTCACATCAATAACTTTGTCAGATAACACTTTTAAACAAAGAATGTATGCCTTTGCTAGCAATCAAAAGGAAACTGACTGAACAACTCAAAAACTCCCCAGTTTATGCTCTCCAAATGGACGTTAGTTGTGAGGGCCGAGATGCCCATGCATTGACTTTTGTTCGCTGTCTATGTCGGGGGATGCTATTCATGAGGACATACTGTTCTGTCTCATCATCTCCGAGCATGAAACGGCACATGGGATGTGCTGCGTGGCTATATTGACGAAAAACAGATTCCATGGGATTGAATGGTGGGCTTTTGTACAGATGGGGCCCCAACTACTGCACTATACAGTAGTTATGAATGTGTCTCCCTTTACCATATGTACAGATTGTATAATACACCGAGAGCAACTGGCGGCAAAAGAGCTGAGCACAGAACTCTGAGATATACTGCAGCATGTAACTTTGATTGTAAACTACATCAAATCACATCCACTGCGCTCACGCCTGTTCGCAAAACCATGTAGAGATATGGGATCAGAACATGACAATGTTCTATTTCACACCGAGGCTTGGTGGTTATCAAGTGGGAGTGTTGTAAAAATGTTTGAATTAAGAGAGGAACTGTTGTCATTCACAATGGATGTAAAAAAAAAAAAAAAAGAATTATGTGTCTCCTTGCCAATGTAACAAGCATGCAGGGGAAATAAAAAAACATTCTACAGATGACTGATCAGTGGATTAAGAGGAAGTATGTGATGGTGAGTCAGAAATACTGTTAGAATGTTTTTCAATGTTTTTCAATTGACTGCCATAGCCCCAAATAAAAAGGCAAACATTGGCTCGTAATTACAGAATTTTTTTCACATGGTTGGGGTCTTGACAATTTTCAGATATCAGAATGGGGCCCAAAAAGCTTTAGTGGTTGCTTCACTCGCTCTCACTCTACAGTGGCGCTCGCGCTAGCCTGCCTCGTCAGTGAGTCAGATGAATGAGAGAGCCAACTAAAGAGAGAAGCACCAGATAAACAAATTATCTTCATGGTGAGCGTGTTATAAAGCATAGGATATGAAACACCAAGTTAAGCGGAGTGTAATGATATTATTGTTGCTATTTTTTATGACATTTTGATCGTTTAATTTAAGTCAGTTAGCATAGAAGCTAATATTGGCTAACGTTAGCTGCTGTCAAGCTAGCCTGTCGTAGTCACGGTGACAGAGGACTCCAACGACACAGAGAGCGTAAACAAAGGGAAAAATCGTAACTTGCTGTGGGAATGGCATAAGGAAAATGTATGAGATAAGATGATAATTAATAACTTTTCACAAATTTAGAAATGTATACAAGTAGCCTAGTCAGTTAAAATGAGAGAGAGCCTACTGAAAACTGTATTGAAGAAAAAAGCACCAAATCAACTCATTATTTTAAACCTTATGTTCAAGGTGTCAGACTCCATCGATTCTACTCATCATACCCTATCCACATCCCAAGATTTAAGAGGGTATACTACACAACTAGACCATGTGTGTTATGGTTTTTCACTATGAGCTTAAGAGGTTTCAGAGGATATACTAGACATATGCTTTGCCATTGCAGAGTGAGTAGTTGTGACGTAGAAATCAGTCACTGGCCGCGGGCAGCATTTGGTACTTTAACGCACGCACACATTCATCACTCCTCCCTGCTCCGTTATCAGATAAATTAATGTGGGTCGACACACAATTTAACTTCTCTGTCTTAATACATACATTTCACACTTATGTCAGTGTTCATATCTAACATATGCAATATTTATTATACATATCGATGTTGTGGATGAGCGCTTTGTTTGTTTGTTTGTTTGTTCTGTTCCTCTCTCTCTATCTCTGTAGCTTCCAGGTATGCTGGAAAAGGACCCGAGCTAAGGGAATTGGGCTGACTTTATAGTGCCTGTCCCAAATGGCTCATTAATGTAAATTGACATATTGAAAGACACTGTCAGTAGTGATGTAATGTTGTAAATGTTATGTTGTGATATTGTTAAATTAAAAAACGTGTTGCAATGTATATCCTTTAGTATGTTTAGTTAATGGAAAATGTAGGTTTGACTAGGTAATTGCTTAATTAATTAGTGTTAATTGTTCTGAGGGGAGGGGCTAGCCCTACAAAAGGAGCCTCTCTTTCAGTTCATGGAGAGGCATTTTGGATTGAGCTGTGGATGGGGCAGCATTGTTTTTAGCTGGCCCGTAAGGTATATGTTTGATGGCAGTACTGTTTTTGTTCCGGAATCACTTTGTAAATAAACACCCTTGCACAGAAACTTTTGCGGCTCCGCCATCTTTTTATTTTGACAGAGGTTAGATTTTCCAGTTTAGCCTTCTGGCCTACTCTACGTGACAGTAGTCAATGTTGCATTATGTTAGTACCATAAATTACTACGTTTTTAGTCACTTTATGCAAAAAAATGGTTGGACAGAGTCCATCATGATAATACATTGTAAACCACTACCATGCTTTCATGTTTCACTACATGCTGCTAGTACATAATTTTACATTTACATTTAAGTCATTTAGCAGACGCTCTTATCCAGAGCGACTTACAAATTGGTGCATTCACCTTATGATATCCAGTTGAACAACCACTTTACAATAGTGCATCTAACTCTTTTAAGGGGGGTTAGAAGGATTACTTTATCCTATCCTAGGTATTCCTTAACCTTTCATTGCTACTAACCCCGGATCCGGGAGCACCCCCCACCCCCCACACACTGATTAGCATAGATAGCATAGCTTCAGAAGTAGATAGTAGCATCTAAATATCATTAAATCACAAGTCCAAGACACCAGATGAAAGATACAGATCTTGTGAATAAAGCCACCATTTCAGATTTTTAAAATGTTTTACAGGGAAGACAAAATATGTAAATCTATTAGCTAAACACGTTAGCAAAATACACCACTATTCTAACTCCATCAGTTTCTTACTCCTTCAGGTGCTATCACCAATTCGGCTCAACTAAGATATTGATAGCCAATAACCTATAAAAAAAACCATCAGATGACAGTCTGATAACATATTCATGGTATAGGATAGTTTTTGTTAGAAAAAAGTGCATATTTCAGGTAGAAATCACAGTTTACAATTGCACCGACCATCACAAATCCACTAGAATTACTAGATAGAGCAACGTGTATGACCAATTTACTCATCATAAAACATTTCATAAAAATAGACAAAGCATAGCAATGGAAAGACCCAGTTCTTGTGATTTCAGACCATATTTCAGATTTTCTAAGCGTTTTTCAGCGAAAACACAATAAATCGATAAGTTAGCATACTACATGTTCCAACGTTACCAGAGCATCGATTCCAGCCAAAGAGCGCTATAACGTAACCACCGCCAAAAGATATTAATTTTTTCACTAACCTTCTCAGAATTCTTCCGATGACACTCCTGTAACATCATTTTACAACATACATATACAGTTTGTTCGAAAAGGTGCATATTTAGCCATACAAAACCGTGGTTACACAATGAAAATACTAGGAAATCAAGCCTCAATATGTCTGACGTCATCTATCAGAGTGATCTAGTTTAATTAAAAGCTAATCATATACTTGACTAAAAAATACAGGGTTGACAGGAATCGAAAGACAAATTAGTTCTTAATGCAACCGCTGATTTACATTTTTAAAATTATCCTTACTTTTCAATACAGGGTTGGCCAAGTGAAGCTATACCAAACAAAATGGCGATATATGCGTTTAAAATATTTCGACAGAAACACGGTTTATCATATTAAATATTGCTTACTTTGAGCTGATCTTCCATCATATTCTTGGGCAATGTATCCTTTCTATGTTATAAACGTCTTTTGGTCGATAGATGTCCTCTGTCCTTCGAAATGTCCATCACCAACGACCGACACTCTAAAACGTGTCCAAACTTTCAGAGTGCACGACAAAGAAATTCCTCAAAATCGCACTAAACGGATATAAATTGATATAAAACGGTTAAAATTCACTACATTATGATGTTTTTAACAACTATAACGACTGAAAACATGACCGGAGAAATACTGCTGGTTAGAAAACGATTTGGAACGAGGCAGGTCCGATGGCCTTCACGCTTGAGGCGCACGTTGAGAAAGGAGGGTCTCTGTACATTTTTGTCATTTATAATGGCTGTGAACGTCCCATCGACTTCATTGAAAACGTGATGACGTACAGACACCCAGAGGAAGACGTAGGCAGTGTCGGTTTCTTCATAGCATTCACTGTGGCCTTATAAACAGACCCCAGATCAGAGGTAAAAATTTCTGAAATCTGAACCCTGTCATGAAAAGTGCTGTAGAAATTGTTCTGTACCACTCAGAGACAAAATTTCAACTCCTATAGAAACTATAGACTGTTTTCTATCCAATAATAACAATAATATGCATATTGTACGATCAAGAATTTAGCACGAGGCAGTTTAATTTGGAGACACAAATATGCTAATGCGGAACAGCACCCCCTATAGTTGCAAGAAGTTTTAAAGAGGTGGGGTTTCAGGTGTCTCCGGAAGGTGGTGATTGACTCCGCTGACCTGGCGTCGTGAGGGAGTTTGTTCCACCATTGGGGTGCCAGAGCAGCGAACAGTTTTGACTGGGCTGAGCGGGAACTGTACTTCCTCAGAGGTAGGGAGGCGAGCAGGCCAGAGGTGGATGAACGCAGTGCCCTTGTTTGGGTGTAGGGCCTGATCAGAGCCTGAAGGTACGGAGGTGCCGTTCCCCTCACAGCTCCGTAGGCAAGCACCATGGTCTTGTAGCGGATGATCATGGTATGTTTTTCATTGTACTACTATGGTGCATATTTGTACCATGGTAATACAATGAAAAAAAATCACGCTTTTGTTCACTACCATGGCAGAAAAAAATACCATTGGACTGTCATGTATTTTTGGCACCACCGTAGCAGACACACCATGGTATTTTCCTGCCATGGTAGTGGTACATTTTAGGGGCGGGGACATAAACAAGTTGATGACAATTTATGCAGAAAACATGCTCTATGCAGGATAAAAATAATGTAATTTGTTTGTTTGCATCGATTTATAATTGTGAGCATAAAGATAAACTACATTTAGGATATACTTTTTATTTTTCTCAAGCCAATGATGAGTTAGTAATTAGCTGATAGGCCTACCTGTTCTCAGTCATGCAAATGTTATGTGCATTCATCTCTCCTCTCTCTCTTTGTTCTCTTAACTCCAATACTCTGGTCCATGCTTGTGGCAGCAGCCTGTGCTGAATAATGCCTGTGCCGGGGGAGAAGAAGTAGAACACCTGAAAGGCCAGATAATGATCTTTGTGGCGGGAAAGCAGGGGAATAAGGGGGCTCCATGGGGACAGAGCTACATTTAACCCGATCAGCATGACAGTTTAATTTGCATGACATTAACTTGTTATGACTACGGCCAGTAGTACTTCCTGGTTGGGTCACAGGTCAGGAAAAAGTTTACAGTATAGGTCATGATGGCCTGATCCTCATAGTCATCACCTTAAATAAATCAAAGATATCAAGGACATTATTCAACAAAGCAGTGAATGGTAAAACCTGAGCAGTATACTGACAGAGAGCAAAGTGAACATGCATTGATGGAATGGACATGCAGTACATTGCAATCCACAAGGCAGAAGATGCAGTGTTAATTAACTGGTGACTTTTCTCTTGACTACAGGACTGTGCCATGTGGTCTGGTCAGTGGGAGAGGGACACTCTTCATTAAGAGAACACTATGCCCTCCTGCTGGGTGGACCGTGACTCTGTGACAAATGACGACTCTATCTTTACAGGAGATAAGGAAGCTATTGCTATAACATACACACAGATGCACACACACACACAAATACACAAAAAGTACACACACACACAAGGATACATCCATGATCCATTGTTTATCCGCACTATGTGCCACGGCCTTCGTCCTGCAATTTCATGCCGGCATCCATTTAATAATTTTCTATTTTCATTTGTGGGAATAGAAAATGTAAAAAACAAACTTAAACACACTCCTTCATCGACATGTTCTAATTGCCTGTTTTACACACACACAAACACCCCTCCACCTACATCTCCCTGTGAGGGTTTTAATTAAGATTTCACACACAGACAAGTCTCCCACCATTCACAGCTGAACTGCTCCTTGAGCCTCCTTGAGTCAGATAGGCCTCCTTCCCACAAAGATAGTAGATAAATTGCATCTCTGAAAGGTGATTAGACACAGCTTCGTTTCACGCCACGCTGCACCATGCTGGTAGGGGTGTATCCCTACTCCAGCTCATTGTCTTACTGAGCACAGCTAATCGGCACAAAAAAGATAGAGCCCTTTACCTCTGAGACTAAAGTCATCCACTTGCACACACACACATGCACACAAACAATATTCTCAGCACTAGTATCAAAATCTCAGAGAGCAAACAAGGCTATAATTATATTAGACTGAAGGGGTTGAGAGTGAGGGAATCTGGAAGTATTTCCATCAGAACGAATGAGTAGAGTTACATACGGTCAGGGTTAGGGTCCCTAAACACTTCACAACACTAAGGGAAACTCACCTCACCTAATGTACAAAGAGACGGACAAAAGCAAACACCCACGAGCTGAGGAATTGAGTGACTCCATTGAGACACACCCTGCCACCAATAGTGATGGATGAAACCAATCATTAATGTCCCCAGTTCTCGACAGGCAGGATAGTACAGTGACAGTCTCTCCTTTCTTTAATAATCTGGGATGTCACATTAAGAATGACAGAGGGGATACAGGGCTGAGATGGAGAGGAACAATAACCGTTATACTGCCGCCTTTCTCCTCAGATGTGTTAGACCACCCCAACAAAACCACAGTAGTAAAATGTGACCAGAGGGTCGGCTACTATTTCAGCACACAGGACCAGATGAACCAGCAGAACTGGAGGCAGACATTCATTATAGTTGCGCCGGTCGGTAAATTGTATTGTAGTCAATTTCGTTCTGAAGTTATCAGCGGTCACAGAGAGACAGATAAACATCTTCATTCTATGTTTAGCGGAGATCTTCTGTGTATAAAGTGACGCGGAATGTCAAAAAGCATCTGACGACCCAGTTAGCTGTTCTACGAGTGGTCTGAGGCAGTCGATAAATGTGTTTTCAAGTGCAACTCTATTAACGATGGCTTTGGGAAACAGCTCTGAGATTTAACAATGTACCTACAAAGGTTCTAACCATGAACTTAGCCTTAAGATGCTTTTGGGAATCCAGGCCCTGGACAAGAAATGATGTGAGGCAAAACACAACCATTTTATTTACATAATTTGATGCTCAAATTACATTTTCGAAATAGACCTTTTGCATGTGGAAATGTGTATTATTTTGTTTTATCACCTTCGGGTGAAAAACCATGGAAATTAAAAACCAAAAACTAAGTTTTAAATGAAAAGTAGGAATTGGTCTGAGTCTGATAAAGAGCACCATGATCACCACAGTACTTACTCTACCCATGCTCTAACAAGGTTTTCCAGCACAATGCTTTGACCTACTTAAGTAGCTATGATGATCTAATGTATATATATTATATATAAACTCAGCAAAAAAAGAAACGCCCTCTCACTGTCAACTGCGTTAATTTTTAGCAAACTTAACATGTGTAAATATTTGTATGAACATAACAAGATTCACCAACTGAGACATAAACTGAACAAGTTCCACAGACATGTGACTAACAAAAATGGAATAATGTGTCCCTGAACAAAGGGGGGGTCAAAATCAAAAGTAACAGTCAGTATCTGGTGTAGCCACCAGCTGCATAAAGTACTGCACCAGATTTGCCAGTACTTGCTGTGAGATGTTACCCCACTCTTCCACCAAGGCACTTGCAAATTCCCAGACATTTCTGGGGGGAATGGCCCTAGTGTCACGTTCCTGACCTGTTTTCTGTTGTTTTGTATGTGTGTGATGGTCAGGGCGTGAGTTTTGGGTGGGCATTCTATGTTGTGTGTTTCTATGTTGGTTTAGGGTTGCCTGGTATGGCTCTTAATTAGAGGCAGGTGTTTTGCGTTCCTCTAATTAAGAGTCATATTTAGGTAGGTTGTTTCACTGTGTTCGTTGTGGGTGGTTGTTACCTGTCTCTGTGTTTGTGTTCTGCACCAGATAGGTCTGTATCGGTTTTCACGGTTTGTTGTTTTGTTTGTTGTTTGTAGTGTTCACTTGTCGTCAAATTAAACATGTTGAACACTAACCGCGCTGCACTTTGGTCCTCTCCTTCACCCCTGGAAGAAAGCCGTTACACCTAGCCCTCACCCTCCGATACAATGGGATTGAGATCCGGGCTCTTCGCTGGCCATGGCAGAACACTGACATTCCTGTCTTGCAGGAAATCACGCACAGAATGAGCAGTATGGCTGGTGGCATTGTCATGCTGGTGGGTCATGTCAGGATGAGCCTGCAGGAAGGGTACCACATGAGGGAGGAGGATGTCTTCCCTGTAATGCACAGCGTTGAGATTGCCTGCAATGACAACAAGCTCAGTCCGATGATGCTGTGACACACTGCCCCAAACCATGACGGACCCTCCACCTCCAAATCGATCCCACTCCAGAGTACAGGCCTCGGTGTAACGCTCATTCCTTCCATCACCCCTGGTGAGACACCCCCTGACTCGTCAGTGAAGAGCACTTTTTGCCAGTCCTGTCTGGTCCAGCGACGGTGGGTTTGTGCCCATAGGCGACATTGTTGCCGGTGATGTCTGGTGAGGACCTGTCTTACAACAGGCCTACAAGCCCTCAGTCCAGCCTCTCTCAGCCTATTGCGGCCATCTGAGCACTGATGGAGGGATTGTGTTCCTGGTGTAACTCGAGTAGTTTTTGCCATCCTGTACCTGTCCCGCAAGTGTGATGTTTGAATGTACCAATCCTGTGCAGGTGTTGTTACACGTGGTCTGCGACTGCGAGGACGATCAGCTGTCCATCCTGTCTCCCTGTAGCTCTGTCTTAGGCATCTCACAGTACGGACATTTCAATTTATTGCCCTGCCCACATATGCAGTTCGCATGCCTCCTTGCAGCATGCCTAAGGCACGTTCATGCAGATGAGCAGGGACCCTGGGCATCTTTCTTTTGGTGTTTTTCCAGAGTCAGTAGAAAGGCCTCTTTATTGTCTTAAGTTTTCATAACTGTGACCTTAATTGCCTACCGTCTGTAAGCTGTTAGTGTCTTAATGACCGTTCCAAGCATGGGAAACAGTGTTTAAACCATTTACAATGAAGATCTGTGAAGTTATTTGGATTTTTACGAATTATCTTTGAAAGACAGGGTCCTGAAAATGGGCAGTTTCTTTTTTTGCTGAGTTTATATACCCCACAGGGATGCTGGCCCATGTTGACTTCAATGCTTCCCACAGTTGTGTCAAGTTTTCTAGATGTCCTTGGTGGACCATTCTTGAGACACATAGGAAACTGTTGAGAGTGAAATAATACAATATGGCCTGGGCTGGAATAATACAGCATGGCATTTCTCTTGCATTTCAAAGAGGATGATATTATCTTTAACCAGATCTAATGTATTATATTCTCCTACATTAATTTCACATTTCCACAAACTTCAAAGTGTTTCCTTTCAAATGATATCAAGAATATGCATATCCTTACTTCAGGTCTTGAGCTACAGGCAGTTAGATTTGGGTATGTTATTTTAGACGAAAAATGGAAAAGAATTGTCCAATCCTTATTAACCTGTCTCCTTCCCTTCATCTACACTGATTGAAGTGGATTTAACAAGTGACATCAATAAGGGATCATAGCTTTCACCTAAATTCACTTGATCAATCTATGTAATGGAAAGAGCTGGTGTTCATAATTTTTGTGCACTCAGTGTATATAGATATATTTATATATATACACAATGTATAATTAGGATGTAAGTATTTTTAAATATAGGCCTATTGTAAATGTGAATTATTGTAGCAAATACACATATACACTATACATATACACACAACTTTAAGCTACGTATTAGGGAGGTAATGAACTGCCTATTGAGCAGCACAGCAATTGATGAAATAGGACCATGTTTTCAAGAGCTTATGTCAATCAGGAATTGAGACAGGCTTTATAGACCTCTATATATGAGTGACTGTGTCCAACACACGCTGGGCACCTATTGAACAAAACCCATTTTTTCTCTCAATGACATGTATTGCTAAATAAAAAAAGTTGAAGGAAATACAGGCATTACTACAAGACAAAACAGCTTGCTCAGCATGATGATCTTGTAAGTGTAAAAGCAAAGATTGTTTTTATATAATGAAAAAAGCTTGAAAAGGTAGTGGAATGGGTTTAGTGTGGTGTGTGGAGAATCCAATCCTTTAACTTATATGTGGTACAAATCATATTATTTTGGGAGAACCTCCTCTAAGTGTATGACTTGGGTTGTTTGAGAAGGTTTGAATCTTAATCAACCTGCGTACACATTGTTTGAAGTACAATAGACCAACATAGCTACTGTAGTAGGTCAAAGCTGTGTGTTGGAAAAACTTGGTAAAATATTGCCGCCTGCTCATAGACGTACTACAATGGCTGCAAGAATGTTAAGGTCAAATGGTTCCTTTTGAGACAATCACAGCTTTTTTCATTGTCAAAATGTATTCCAGGGAGTGCGAGAAATAGGACATATTTGAATTGAAGGAACTTTCAGTTATTTCTACTGTCAGTGAAATTAAATAGCATCAAATAACAGAAAAATAAACATTTGCTTTTAGTTTTTGAATTCAGAAAAAGTTACATTGTCTAATATCAAAGGAGGCAGACAGACGGTGACATAAGTAAAAACATATGACTCCCGGATAAAACGAAGGTTATATAAAATAAATACAACTTTGAGTGAATGAATGATCAGAGCTGACTACTGAGTCTAAAGGTCTACACATACTGTACATACACTTGAAGTCGGAAGTTTACATACATTTAGGATGGAGTCATTGAAACTTGTTTTTCAACCACTCCACAAATTTATTGTTAACAATCTATAGTTCTGGCAAGTCGGTTAGGACATCTACTTTATGCATGACACAAGTAATTTTTCCAACAATTGTTTACAGACAGATTATTTCACTTATAATTCACTGTATCACAATTCCAATGGGTAAGAAGTTTACATACACTAAGTTGACTGTGTCTTCAAACAGCTTGGAAAATTCCAGAAAAGGATATCATGGCTTTAGAAGCTTCTGATAGGCTAATTGACATAATTTGAGTCAATTGGAGGTGTACCTGTGGATGTATTTCAAGGCCTACCTTCAAACTCAGTGCCTCTTTGCTTGACATCATGGGAAAATCAAAAGAAATCAGCTAAGATCTCAGAAAGAAAAAAAATTGTAGACCTCCAAAAGTCTGGTTCATCCTTGGGAGAACCTTGTGAAGATGCTGGAGGAAACAGGTACAAAAGTATCTATATCCACAGTAAAACATGTCTTATATTGACATAACCTGAAAGGCCGCTCAGCAAGGAAGAAGCCACTGCTCCAAAACCGCCATAAAAAAGCCAGACTACGGTTTGCAACTGCACATGGGGACAAAGATCGTACTTTTTGGAGAAAAACAGAACTGTTTGGCCATAATTACCATCGTTATGTTTGGAGGAAAAAGGGGGAGGCTTGCAGGCCAAAGAACACCATCCCAACCGTGAAGCATGGGGGTGGCAGCATCATGTTGTGGGGGTGCTTTGCTGCAGGAGGGACTGGTGCATTTCACAAAACAGATGGCATCATGAGGCAGGAAAATGATGTGGATATATTGAAGCAACATCTCAAGACATCAATCAGGAAGTTAAAGCTTGGTCGCAAATGGGTCTTCCAAATGGACAATGACCCCAAGCATATTTCCAAAGTTGTGGCAAAATGGCTTAAGGACAACAAAGTCAAGGTATTTGAGTGGCCATCACAAAGCCCTGACCTCAATCCTATAGAAAATCTGTGGGCATAACTGAAAAAGCGTGTGCGAGCAAGGAGGCCTACAAACCTGACTCAGTTACACCAGCTCTGTCAGTAGGAATGGGCCATAATTCACGCAGCTTATTGTGGGAAGCTTGTGGAAGGCAACCTCAAACATTTGACCCAAATTAAACAATTTAAAGGCAATGCTACCAAATACTAATTGAGTGTATGTAAACTTCTGACCCACTGGGAATGTAATGAACGTTATAATAGCTGAAATAAATAATTCTCTCTACTATTATTCTGACATTTCACATTCTTAAAATAAAGTGGTGATCCTAACTAACCTAAGACAGGGAATTTTTACTAGGATTAAATTCTAGGAATTGTGAAAAACTCAGTTCAAATGTATTTGGCTAAGGAGAATGTAAACTTCCGACTTCAACTGTAGGATCGGTTTGCTTCTATCAGATCTTAGGCAAAATTAACATCTGTTTTCGCATACTCCCTAAAAACCTTCGCTTGAAAAATGAGAAAAACCCCCACCAATATTACTGTTTGTCCCTTTTGAGCCACTGTAGCAACAACATACCCAGTAACATTTCCTCAATATAGGCCAAATGAATCTAAGATAAATCAAGAAATTTGTAATACATTTTTTGGTCTTATTTGCCCAATTTTACATCTAACTAAGATGTTAAGCACAGTTTGTCTCAAGTGAAACAATGTGCATGAAAACTAGTTGTCTCTTGTTGAATGACAACAAACACTTAATTGAAGAATCCCGTCCATAGTTTCCGACCCTACAAGGAGTAGTACTGTTGACCAATCACTGATGAAGGGGCGTAGGACTTCGGCTACCGAAGTCGTAATATGTGCAAACTGTTTCAATTGGGAAGCATACAGTAAGCTTTATTGTATTACCATGCAAGAACATGAGCTGTTGTGACTAAGTGAAGGAGTCAAAAGCAACAGTGCACACAAACTCCTGCCTATTTACACCAATGGTCAACAACAACTCTTGTATCACACATGAAACCTTGTCATACTACTTCAATGCTTTACCAATATGTATTACAACAACCACGCACTCTCTGCATTACAATGTTCTACTAAAGAATGACAGATTATTAGGTCACTGTGTGATAATTATTCCATTCAACTCAGCACATTAAGAACATTGTGTAATTAAGATTGTCTCTACTTTGTCGATAGGAAGTATAGCATGAGGTAAGGGATCAAGAGGAGAATAGTACAGGGTGTAGAAAAACATATCTTTAAGTGGAATTGACAGCGTTTTAACTACTTTGCAGATATGAAACAAACAGACAATCATAATATCAGTCAAAAAATATGTGATTTCCAGTGTATGCTTTAAAACCAACTTTATAAGAGGTTTTAAAAACAGGTTCTATTTGACTAAATTCCATGATTTACAGTAAAGCATTGTTGGAAGAATAGATGGATGCAGCTCAATGCATGATTAATATAATTCACCAATAAATGTCTTGGTAGTCCAAAAAATATTGCTATCAGGTTGTAAATCACAGCTGGCATGGTACATTGATTGCTGCCTCCACCCATTCGGGAGGCACTGTTCAGTTGAATTACTCAATATTTTGAACAAACACGGACGACTGTTACTAAGGCTGGGAATGTCAATACAATCAAAGGGCAATGATCACAAGTCAGTTATAATGTGGCTAATAGGCTAGTGCACGTGTCAAACACAAGGCCCCCGGGCCGAATAGGACACACAAGCAAGTATAAATGAGTCAACAGCTGAATCATCTACTTAATAAAATTACAGCCTGATGCGCTTGCATTGGTGAATTCAATTTCAATTGTGCTGTTTTCATGTGTCCTGTTTACAGTATGCAGCGGTGGGAAAGTGTACAGACACATCCCACAGTCCTAGCTAGGTTACTAAAATGTTGCAGTCTGGCTTCGGTTTTTAAACTTGACAATGAATAACCAAAAAACTAAACTTGCAACAAAACACCATGCCAAGGAGAAACATGTGGGCCTATTATAGTAACATTTGAGCAGTAGCCTAGGCTGGCTACTCAACTACAACACATTTTGAGTGCACCATACAGCAATGCTGCATTCAACCGGACCGGTGATCCATGCAGTGCAAAAACATTTAAAACATGTTACTAGTTTAAATGTTACAACAAACTATAAGGTACGTCTTTGTTATTTGGAGTTAATAAATACTTTTTATTAGGGTCACAGAATATTATGCACATTTGCAAGCATAGCAGCAAAAGCTGGACAAATATTTATTCTCTTTTTATTATTTCTTGGCCCGTGAATTTGTTGCGTATTTTTTCAATATGGCCCGTGCACTGATTGAGTTTGACACCCCTGGACTAGCATATATATATATGTAGCTAGGTATTTATTTAGCAAGCTAAAAACACGGAGCCTAACGTTAGTTAGCTAGCTGCTGGGAGGATGTCATGTCATTGGAGGAGTGGGTAAGTGACCAACTTTTTCCCCCTAATAGCTTTTTTCTGTGACTACAGCTAAAGATGTATGTGTAATTTGGTTAGCTAGCAAGAAATGTGAATCGCATTGCTAGCTAGCTATACTGAACTTGAATGACTGTTATCCACAGTTAGCATATCTCTTAGTTGTCAATTAAATGTATTTGGCATTGATCGAAAGAGCGTGCAGGCAGGCAAGTTCCCATTCAGTTGTCAAAACTTGGTTTGGATCAAGTATGCATTGGCAGGCAAGCTGCAGAAGGACGAGAAGGCTACTATTCTCCATCGTTTATCAGTGCAATTATGATGGCCAACCAGGGTTTAACTAAAATTCCCTCGTTAGATTTTATCTCATCTTGCTCGGACTAGCATTCGTTGTTGATCTTGCTGTTGTTGATGTGCATAAGCAACTGAGGGAGCGATAGCATACCTTTTCATAGTTGTTTGATCAATCGGAAAAAGCAAACCATGCAATAATCTGAGTACGGCGCTCAGACGACAAACCAACCCAAAGAGATATCCGCAATGTTGGAGTCAACAGAAGTCAGAAATAGCATTATAAATATTCACTTACCTTTGATGATCTTCATCAGAATGTACTCCCAGGAATCCCAGTTCCACAAAAATGTTTTGTTCGATAATGTCCATCATTTATGTCCAAATTCCTCCTTGTTGTTCGCGCGTTCAGTACACAATCTAAACTCACGACGCGTGTGCAAGTCCAGCGGAAAGTACGGACGAAAAGTCCAAAAGGTTCCGTTACAGTCCGTAGAAACATGTCAAACGATGTATAGAATCAATCTTTAGGATGTTTTTAACATAAATCTTCAATAATGTTCCAACCGGAGAATTCCTTTGTCTTCAGAAATGCGATGGAACGCAGCTAACTCTCACATGAACGCACATGGTCAGCTCGTGGCACTCTGGGAGAGACCTTACTCAATCTCCTCTCATTCACCCCCACTTCACAGTAGAAGCATCAAACAAGGTTCTAAAGACTGTTGACATCTAGTGGAAGGGTTAGGAAGTGCAACATGACCCCATTTCCACTGTATCTTGGATAAGCAAAGAGTTGAAAACCTACAAACCTCAGATTTCCCACTTCCTGGTTGGATTTTTTCTCAGGTTTTTGCATGCCATTTGAGTTCTGTTATACTCACAGACATCATTCAAACAGTTTTAGAAACTTCAGAGTGTTTTCTATCCAAATCTACTAATAATATGCATATCCTAGGATCTGCGCCTGAGTAGCAGGCAGTTTACTCTGGGCACGCTTTTCATCTGGACGTGAAAATACTGCCCCCTACCTCAAATAAGTTTTAAGGTGTAGGCTACTAAAGCACAGTGCACAGCAGTGAATGATGATATCCCCTTAGATTCACCCTTCCTTCCCAGAGTACCATTAACACAGGGGACACTATACTAATTTTACATCATTATAAAGTACCAAAACAAAAGGTACACTTAGAAATAATAGCTATGAGTAATCGTCCCACAACTGATGGGCTTTGCACTCAAACAGTAATTCCTCCAAATATGATTCCCAGCTCCAGCCCCACTCAAAGCCCACCGATCATCTATCCTAGATGCCAGTCTGTTTCGGCTTTAGCCAAAATGTTTGGGTGCTATCAAACATGACAACAACAAGATGTCTAACACAGAGACTAGGCCAGGCTACCGAGCATCCACCTGCCATTTACAGCCAATCAGAGGGAGAGAGACAACTTAATCAACCGATCACCTCTATAATGTTCTGGTGAGCTAATGGTATGCATTGTTCTGATTGCAGAGAAAGGTGGCTAGAGAGGGAATTTAAAATTATATCATTGACAAAACACAAATAGTTGTCTCCCATTCAGATAAGGGACATATGAAATCACTTGTGTTCTAGTCAATGCTTCAGAAGATCTCCCAATGGAAAGGAGTTGTACATTAAATGCTTCCTGTGCCTCAGGTATTAGGCTAAACCCCTGACCTAGAAGCTAGTGTATATGCATCATCATTGTTGGCTAAACCCAGACCATATTTCAGTTGCCATGCAGTCATCATTTTTTGGAGATAATTGATTAACGAGGACGGCAAGCAGCCAATCAGAATGCTCGTCATCCGTTTCTACAAATGACCACTTGATCTTGCATCATACGTTCTCAAAACACATCACCTGCTGTTTTTAGTCACAGACAATTGAGCCATTAGGATTATTTGATCACCAATTTCAACCAATCTACAAGT
The DNA here is from genome assembly GCF_045679555.1 of Salvelinus alpinus. NCBI lineage: Eukaryota > Metazoa > Chordata > Actinopteri > Salmoniformes > Salmonidae > Salvelinus > Salvelinus alpinus. The sequence continues at coordinate 21,864,145 of NC_092118.1, forward strand.
GGAAAACATCCTGCTTTTTACATAGTTCCCGTATTACAACTACTTTATATGTAGTCCTTGAGCATGGAAAAAAGGAATAAAAGATTGTCATTGCCGGGGGTCTCTGAACTTCTCTTGAAATATGTTCTATTTATCAAGACTTGGTCTGTTACAGTCAATCAAGGACACACGTGGGAGGAATACTGAATGAGACAAAGAGACTGAGACCAAGAGACTCTGATGAAGCAGCAAGGTTGTGCTTGCCACCTTCTTAAACAGATATTCCCTGTGGTGTTGTTATAAACCAGAAGTGGAGAAGGCAGGAGATCTTTGTCCTCTACAGATAATGTCAAAATGGCGCTAAGCCTATAGCGTAGGTTTCTCTCCTCCCTGCTGTACAGTACAACGGAAATGTCTGTTCCTGGATTGAGATGGAACAGACCTGATGGACTGATTGGAATTAAATATTTTTTTAATGATTGCTGAGTGAGTAACTGAGTGAGTGAGTAACTGAGTGTGTGAGTGCACGTGAGTGTGTTACCAGGCATACTGTAGCCGCAGGATGTAGGGGTGCTGAGGGTGCTGAAGCACCCCCTGAAAAATAAGAATAAAAAATATATACACAGTACCAGTCAAAGGTTTGGACGCACCTACAGTTCTCATTCAAGGGTTTTTCTTTATTTTTTACAAATTTCTATATTGTAGAATAATAGTGAAGACATCAAAACTATGAAATAACACGTATGGAATCATATAGTAACCAAAAAGGTGTTAACACAGCGGAGTCTCATCGGCCACTCCACTTTCTCGGGAGCCCCGTTTATTCTCCACCCCCCCCCGGAGCGCTTCAATGGGGAGTCGAGCACCTGTCGGGCGTTTTGAGCTCAGTGTGCCCTCATGTTCGAGCTTCAGCCCTCATCCATCCCCTCGGATCGCTCCAAGATAGCATGTCTCATCACGCTGATGCCGGGGAGGACTCTCACCTGGGCTACTGCTGTATGGGAACAGCAGCCGGCCATATGCGTTAGTCTGGAGGGGTTTGTGGGAGAGATGAAGAAGGTTTTTACGCCCCGTTCTCCGGGAGAGAAGCTGCCCGGAAGCTAATCCAGCTTCGGCAGGACTCCTGCAGTGTGGCTGCCTATGCGGTGGATTTCCGCACGTTGGCAGCGGAGAGTGCTTGGAACCAGGAAGCACTGTTTGATATGTTCCTGCACGGCGTCTCGGAGGAGGTCAAGGATGAGCTTGCTGCTTGGGAGTTACCTACGGATCTCGAGTCCCTCCTTGCTTTGACCATCCGAATCGATGGGCGACTACGGGAACGATGGAGGGAAAGGAAATTTGACTCTGCTCGCACGTCCAGGGATTCCACCTTGCCATCGAATCCTCCCGGAAGTCCCCGATGATCCCGTTGCTGAGAGAAAATGAAGCTTCCAGACCTTCCCCAAGAGTTGCTGAGGACTTCCCGAGTCTACGTAACTAGGTAGAGTTGGGCTATCGCCAGCGGAATGGCAATACAGGATCTACACGAAGAGGTGTCTGTGTTGCGGGACTCTTGGTCATTTTGTGTCCTCTTTTCCTTTAACTTCTAATTGGTCCCAATCCCGAATCCGGGAGCACCCCCATCAGTAAAAAAGCTGACTAGCATAGCCTAGCATAGCGTCACAAGTAAATACTAGCATCTAAATATCATTAAATCACAAGTCCAAGACACCAGATGAAAGATACACATCTTGTGAATCCAGCCATCATTTCTGATTTTTAAAATGTTTTACAGGGAAGACACAATATGTAAATCTATTAGCTAACCACGATAGCAAAAGACACAACTTTTTTTTCCCACCATTTTTTTCCTGCATAGGTAGCTATCACAATTTCGACCAAATAAAGATATAAATAGCCACTAACCAAGAAACAACTTCATCAGATGACAGTCTGATAACATATTTATTGTATAGCATATGTTTTGTTAGAAAAATGTGCATATTTCAGGTATAAATCACAGTTCTACATTGCAGCTGCAATCTGAAATAGTGCCGAAGCAGCCAGAATAATTACAGAGACCAACGTCAAATACCTCAATACTCATCATAAAACTTTTCTGAAAAATACACAGCGTACAGCAAATGAAAGACCAACATCTTGTGAATCCAGCCAATATTTCAGATTTTTTAAGTGTTTTACAGCGAAAACACAATATAGCATTATATTAGCTTACCACAATAGCCAGAAACACAAGCCGTTTACCAGCAGCAAAGGTTAGCGATCCTAACAAACCAGCAAAAGATATATAATTTTTGACTAACCTTCATATACTTCATCAGATGACAGTCCTGTAACATCATATTACACAATGCATATAGGATTTGTTCGAAAATGTGCATATTTAGTGGCACAAATCGTGGTTATACAATGTGATTAGTAGCAACATTTCAGGCAATCTGGCCGGCGCCATCTTGGAGAGGCACCTAATCTAATCGATAACTAATCGTAAACTTGAATAAAAAATACAGGTTGGACAGCAAATGAAAGATGCATTAGTTCTTAATGCAACCGCTGTGTTAGATTTTTTAAATTAACGTTACTCGACATACAGCGTGCGTTACAGCGAGACCATGCCGAAATTAATGGCGGACTAATAATTTTACATTCTTCCACAGAAATACGAATTAACATCATAAATAGCTCTTACCTTTTGATGAGCTTCCATCAGAATCTTGGGCAAGTGGTCTTTTGTCCAGAACAATCGTCTTTTGGTTGAAAGATGTCCTCTACTCCTGTAGAATTAGCTGCTAACGCCAGCGATGTACCGGAGAGGTGCCCAACTCGCGATAACGCCTGACAAAGAAACTCCAGAAAATCGCAATAAACTGATATAAACTGCTATAAGTCGGTTTAAATTAACTACCTTATGAAGTTTTTAAGACAAAAAACAAATTAAATCAGAGCCGGAGATATAGAACTGCTAAACCGAAAGCTTTTCAGGACGCCATGCTGGTGTCCCTGCTGCGTCAGGCACCGCGTCGAAAAGGTCGGTCCTTCCGTTCCAAGAGGATTTATACTCCCCCAGATGGTGCTATCCACTCCATTCAAAGTCTCACCACTTACTGACATCTAGGGGAAGGCGTATGCAGTGCATGTAGCCCCATAGCTTACAAGGGAATTTATAAACCGACCCTGGAACAGAGACCTCGATTTCAGACTTCTCACTTCCTCACAGGAAAATTGCTCCAACTCGAGTTCTGTTTAACTCACAGATATAATTCAAACGGTTTTAGAAACTAGAGAGTGTTTTCTATCCAATAGTAATAATAATATGCATATTGTACGAGCAAGAATTGAGTACGAGGCAGTTTAATTTGGGAACGAAATTCCTACAAAGTGTAAACAGCACCCCCTATTGAGAAAAGGTTTTAAAGAGATCAGGCTCACTGGTAGGAGTGAGTACTCTGGTGGGCCATATGGAGAACTTTCCTGCTTCCCTTGCTCGCACCCCTGTTCATGCCATTCTGCTGGGGGGAGGCCAGTCTAAATCTCTCCGGGTCCTCATTGACTCTGGGACGAATTCAAGTGTTTTTGGACGCTATTCTGGCTTCCGAGCTTAACATCCCCACTCAGTCCCTTTTCACTTCTATAGATGTTAGAGCGCTGGATGGGCGCTCTATAGGCCAGGTCAATCATATTACCACTCTCATCAACCTACAGGTGTCAGGGAATCACAGCGAGACTATTTAATTCCTGCTATTCAAGTCTCCTCAGATTCCCGTGGTATTGGGATTCTCTTGACTTCAGCTACAGAATCCCCTCATCAACTGGTCTACTGGTGTCATCATGGGCTGGAGTCTGTTCTTCCACGCCCAGTGTCTGAAGTCAGCCCAACCTACCACGGGACGTCTTCCTGGGGGCTCGGAAGGTGCCCTAGACCTCTCCGCCATTCCCGTGGGGTACCAGGACCTTCGGGAGTTGTTCAACAAGGCCCGGGCCACTTCGATTCTACCGCACCGACCATATGACTGTGGGATTGATCTTCTCTTTAGCACCAATCCGCCCCGGGAACGACTGGACTCGTTGTCGGGACCGGAGACCAAGGCTATGGACAACTACATTGGGGACTCCCTAGCTGCAGGATTTATACATCCTTTGTACTCCCCCGCCGACGCAGGGTTCTTCTTTGTGGAGAAGAAGGACAAGACCCTGCACCCGTGCATCTACAACCGGGGACTCAATGACATAATGGTGAAGAACCGCTACCACTCATCTCCTCTGCCTTCGAGGCACTGCAGGGGGCCACCGTGTTTTCACAGCTGTATCTAAGGAACGCCTACCAACTGGTGCGGATACGGGAGGTGGATGAGTGGAAAACCGCCTTCAACATGGCCAGCGGCCACTACGAGTATTTGGTCATGACATTTGGCCTCACCAACGCCCCTGCTGTGTTACAGGCTCTGGTAAACAATGTTCTCCGCAACATGTTGAACCGATTCGTCTTCGCCAACATTGATGACATCCTCATCTTCTCCCGCTCCCCCCAAGAACATGTGTTCCACGTCCGACAGGATCATCAACGCCTTCTGGAGAACCAGCTTTTTGTTAAGGTGGAAAAGTGGGAGTTCCATCGCTCCACCATCCCCTTTCTGGGGTACATCATCTCCGCTGGGAGTGTCCAGATGGATCCCAGGAAGGTGAGAGCAGTGGTGGATTGGCCCCAGCCTTTGTACAGGGTGCAGCTGCAACGTTTCCTGGGGTTCGCCAACTTCTATCGCTGCCTCATCTGGAGTAACAGCACCCTGTCTTCCTCCCCTGTCAGCACTCACTTCTCACAAGTTTCCATTCACATGGTCCCCTGCTGCTGACTGGGCATTCCGGGACCTCAAACACGGCTTCACCACTGCTCCCATCCTGGTTCATCCTGACTCTTCCTGTCAGTTCGTGTTGGAGGCCGATGAATCGGATGTAGGAGTGGGTGCGGTCCTGTCCCAGCGTTCTGCCCTGGACCTGAAGCTACAACCCTACGCCTTCTTCTCCCATCGCCTCAATGCCACGGAAAAAAACTACAATGTGGGAAATCGTGAGCTTCTCGCAGTGAGATGGCGTTGGAGGAATGGAGGCACTGGCTGGAAGGGGCAGAACAGCCATTCATCATATGGACCGACCACAAAAATCTGGAGTATCTCCGCACCGCCAAACGCCTCAACTCCAGGCAAGCTAGATGGGCCCTGCTGTTCACACGGTTCAACTTCTCCCTCTCATATCGGCCGGGATCCAAGAATGTCAAGCCGGATGCACTGTCTCGCCGTTATAGCCCAATGGCTATTACCCTGGAGCCCAAGACCATCCTTCCCACCTCGTGCCTGGCAATGGCACTCAGCTGGGGTACAGGGAAACAGGTCCTGGAGGCACAGCGTTCCCCGCTGAACCTCGGGGGGGTGGTGTCCTGATAACTGGATGCTCATGCCTGATGCGGTCCGCTCAGCGGTCCTGGAGTGGGCCCACTCCTCCGGACTGGCCAACCACCCGGGTTCCCATTGGACCCTGGCGTTTGTGCAATGACGCTTTTTGGTGACCCACCATGGTTCCTGACATCTTCATATTTGTCGCTGCTTGCACAGTGTGTGCTCAGAACAAGACTCCTCGGCAAGCTCCAGTCCTTAACTGGCAGCTTTATTAAATAGTACCCGCAAAACACCAGTCTCAACGTCAACAGTGAAGAGGCGACTCCGGGATGCTGGCCTTCTAGAGTTCCTCTGTCCAGTGTCTGTGTTCTTTTGCCCATCTTAATCTTTTACTTTTATTGGCCAGTCTGAGATATGGCTTTTTCTTTGCAACTCTGCCTAGAAGGCCAGCATCCCGGAGTCGCCTCTTCCCTGTTGACGTTGAGACTGGTATTTTGCGAGTACTATTTAATGAAGCTGCCAGTTGAGGACTTGTGAGGTGTCTGTTTCTCAAACTAGACACTGATGTACTTGTCCTCTTGCTCAGTTGTGCACTGGGGCCTCCCATTCCTCTTTCTATTCTGGTTAGAGCCTGTTTACGCTGTTCTGTGAAGGGAGTAGTACGCAGCGTACAAGATCTTCAGATTCTTGGCAATTTCTCGCATGGAATAGCCTTCATTTCTCAGAACATGAATAGACTGACGAGTTTCAGAAGAAAGGTCTTTGTTTCTGGCCATTTTGAGCCTGTAATTGAACCCACAAATGCTGATGTTCCAGATACTCAACTCGTCTAAAGAAGGCCAGTTTTATTGCTTCTTTATTCAGCACAGCAGGGTTTTCTAATGATCAATTAGCCTTTTAAAATGATCAAATTGGATTAGCTAACACAACGTGCCATTAGAACACAGGAGTGATGGTTGCTGATAATGGGCCTCTGTACTCCTATGAAGACATTCAATAAAACATCTGCTGTTTCCAGCAACAATAGTCATTTCCAACATTAATAACAATGTCTGCACTGTATTTCTGATCAATTTTATGTTATTTTAATGGACAAAAAAATGTGCTTTTCTTTCAAAAACAAGGACATTTCTAAGTGACCCCAAACTTTTGAATGGTAGTGTATATTTTTCACAAAAGTAGTGCACTGGGCCTTTACTAGTTCTGTATTAGCGAACCGATATAGTCGTCTGTAGCGCGGACAAAATATATATAATTATCCCCCCGTCGGCGGATACATGGCAACACCCCATCACCCCCACTATTCCCGTGGCTATGTCACGGGAATGTGTGCTTACTCGTGATTGGAAAAACTGTGGATATTTTGCCGTCTGAACAATACAGGAGGTTGATTGGAGTGGACTCATGTTGAAAATTAGATTTTCCTTTCAGATTATAGTCTCATAATGGGTTCAACAGGAAGGCTGCTCCTTGAATTTCTTCTTCTTTTTCAGACTTTTATTTTAGCAAACTTCCATCTGAAAAAGATTGAATACCACTGTACCAGTTAATACAATCTTCCACTCTTTAAATGCAGCCCCAATCATTTGTTTAATCAGCCAATTTTACACACACGTACAGTACATGCATCCATAAATCTCCAAAACACGGGTATGCTTTGCTGCTAGTTCAACGTCATAATGTTACGACTGCTATGGAAGTGTTCTTCTCTCTCCCAGCTCATACTCCCCAGCTCCCTTCACAGCGCAGACACCTGATGGATTCTGCTGAATAATTTAAGGTGAATTTAATTACTTTAAACAAACCCACGGGGGTTAGCGTTAAACTCATTAATGAGTTTCTAGGCATGCATTACAAAGCTATTTATCAACTCAGGAAAACATGGCCTGGCAGCGCAACTTTGTTACTGTCACCTCCTCCACTGCACAGAGATGAATGATATATTTTTCTCTCCCTGTTGAGAGAGAGACAGCTAGAGAGAGAGAGAGACAATGTTAAATGCTTGATGCATTTCAAACCATATTGGCAGAGAATGGTTAACCATTTCCTACCACAGCTTTTTTAGCACCAAATTAATCAGTTGAAGCTAGGTAAGTACTGTATTAATGAATGCATTGAATTTGTTAATGAATTCTTCAGTAGGAATTTTGCTCAAACTTGTTTAATCAGCTAGCAGTTCCTCCCACTGTGGAGATCGATCGCCATGGAGTATGAGATCTACAAAGTGGAATTAGAGTTATAGTGGAAAGTTCTATTCGTGTGGTGTGTAGCAGAGGTCACCATGATTCTGAGTGTTGAGTGGGGGAAAAACAAAATTAATTTGCAAAGAAGCCGAGGCAGGCTCGATAATAGTATATGCATAAGATGACGGGTCAAGGGCCCGGTTCTACTATAAGAAAGTATTAATTCTCAGTCAGAACACCCTTACAAAAGCAGAGGGCAAGAATGTCCCAAGCAAATAATCACCAACCAAGACCTGCAGAAGATGAATAAATCATGGCATTCCTCGCAGCGCTACTCATAGCCAGGTTACGTAAACACGAGCAGGGGGGCAAGGTCTCCTAAAACAGGGTTCTAACACACTGTAGATCATCAGATTAGATATTTTAGAAGGTTATAGACAAGGACTGTTCCTGAACGGTTCCTGGAGCCTAACTTATCGTCACCCTCACACTTTGATAGCCTGATTTTCATTACATTTTGGGTGTTTTATTTAACTTTTGTACACCTGTGGTGTCACCTGGTCAAAAATGACCGGACATTAGAAATGAATGTGAGACTACAATTAGTGTATAAATTGAGTTCAGGCACATGCCCATTCATCAGATGGACACACTTCCTCTCCCAGAGTGCTACCTGAACTAAAAAATAATTATATTAGCCCAAACTTAAATACAGTCAATTTAAAATGTGCTCAACTTGTCTCATATGTTCAATCAACTATAAATTACTATTTGGGCATCTTAACTTAAAAGGGCTATGGAACTGGTCACACACACAGTGCTAAAGCTTGTTAGGGCTAGGGTCCCTTTTTCTGAATTTCCGCCTGACTGACGTGCCCAAAATTAACTGCCTGTTACTCAGGCCCAAAAGCCAGGATATACATATAATTACTACAATTGGATAGAAAACAATTTGAAGTTTGTAGAAATGTTAAAATAATGTATGAGACTATAACAAAATAGATATGCTAGGAGAAAATCCAAAGAAAAACCAATCAGAATTATTATTTTTTGAGTGCACATGCTCTTATAATGGAAAGTATAGGGGCATATCCAAATATACAAAATCCAAAATTGTGTGCCGTCCTTGTGGCAGAGCCCGGGAATGAACCCGGGTCTGTAGTAACGCCTCTAGCACTGAGATGCAATGCCTTAGCCCACTGTGCTACTCGGAGGCAAACCTTTTGATTGTACTTTTAACAGAGCTGAAATTTATTTGAAGAGAAAAGTGTAGCAAAACAGGTGAAATCAGTTATTGACACAAACATGGTGGCATATCAGGAATATTGGAATGCTGTGAACCAAGAGCTTTTGAGTTCAAATCCCAGGTGAGGCCATGTTGAATATTAGTTACTGTATGAATTAACATGAACAATGTAGTCATGTACACTACCGTTCAAAAGTTTGGGGTCACTTAGGAATGTCCTTGTTTTTGAAAGAAAATGAACAACAAAAAAACATTAAAATAACATCAAATTATCAGAAATACAGTGTAGACATGTTGTAAATGACTATTGTAGCTGGAAACGGCAGATTTTGAATGGAATATCTACATTGGCTTACAGAGGCCCATTATCAACAACCATCACTCCTGTGTTCCAATGGCACGTTGTGTTAGCTAATCCAAGTTGATCATTTTAAAAGGCTAATTGATCATTAGAAAATCCTTTTGCAATTATGTTAGCACAGCTGAAAACTGTTGTCCTGATTCAGAAGCAATAAAACTGGCCTTCTTTAGATGAGTTGAGTATCTGGAGCATCAGCATTTGTGGGTTTGATTACAGGCTCACAATGGCCAGAAACAAAGACCTTTCTTCTGAAATGTATCAGTCTATTCTTGTTCTGAGAAATGAAGGCTATTCCATGAGAGAAATTGCCAAGAAACTGAAGATCTCGTACAATGCTGTGTACTACTCTCTTCACAGAACAGTGCAAACTGGCTCTTTCCAGAATAGAAAGAGGAATGGGAGGCCCCGGTGCACAACTGATCAAGAGGACAAGTACATTAGAGTGTCTAGTTTGAGAAACAGACATCTCATAAGTCCTCAACTGGCAGCTTCATTAAATAGTTCTCGCACTCTCACTGTTGACGATGAGACTGGTGTTTTGCGGGTACTATTTAATAAAGCTGCCAAAAGATTAAGATGGGCAAAAGAACACAGACACTGGACAGAGGAAGATTGGAAAAAAGTGTTATGGACAGACAAATCTAGGTTTGAGGTGTTCGGATCACAAAGAAGAACATTCGTGAGATGCAGAAAAAAGGAAAAGATGCCGGAGGAGTGCTTGACGCCATCTGACAAGCATGATGGAGGACTTCCGGGTTGGAGCGAGTAGTCGCATTTCGCTTCGCTCCACAGGTAGTATTACATTACATTTCATTTCATTTCATTACAGTACAACGGTTTGATTTGTTTGATCTTAGCATTTTTTTCTTAGCTAGCTACATAACCGTCTTTGTATCAAAGATAATTGTGTAGTTTAGAGTAATTATCGAGGTTAGCTAGCCAGCTATTTTCGTCCTTCTAACGTAGTCAACACTGTTAGCTAGCCAGCTAGCCAACTCCTACCGAATAGCAGCACTGTAGAAACTATTACATTACAACGGAACGACTTGATTAGTGTAGTGTTAGCTAGCTACATAGTTGTCTTTGCTGTCTTTGTATCCAAGATAATTGTGTAGTTTAGAGTAATTATAGAGGTTATCGAGGTTACCTAGCCAGTTATCGAGGTTACCTAGCCAGCTACACTTTCAAACAAAGTCAACAACGCAGCCACTGCTAGCTAGCCTACTTCACCAGCCAGCAGTACTGTATCATTTTAGTCAATAAGATTTTTTGCAACGTAAGCTTAACTTTCTGAACATTCGAGACGTGTAGTCCACTTGTCATTCCAATCTCCTTTGCATTAGCGTAGCCTCTTCTGTAGCCTGTCAACTATGTGTCTGTCTATCCCTCTTCTCTCCTCTCTGCACAGACCATACAAACGCTTCACACCGCGTGGCCGCTGCCACTCTAACCTGGTGGTCCCAGCGCGCACGACCCACGTGGAGTTCCAGGTCTCCGGCAGCCTCTGGAACTGCCGATCTGCGGCCAACAAGGCAGAGTTCATCTCAGCCTATGCTTCCCTCCAGTCCCTCGACTTCTTGGCACTGACGGAAACATGGATTACCACAGATAACACTGCTACTCCTACTGCTCTCTCCTCGTCTGCCCACGTGTTCTCGCACACCCCGAGAGCTTCTGGTCAGCGGGGTGGTGGCACTGGGATCCTCATCTCTCCCAAGTGGACATTCTCTCTTTCTCCCCTGACCCATCTGTCTATCGCCTCCTTTGAATTCCATGCTGTCACAGTTACCAGCCCTTTCAAGCTTAACATCCTTATCATTTATCGCCCTCCAGGTTCCCTTGGAGAGTTCATCAATGAGCTTGACGCCTTGATAAGTTCCTTTCCTGAGGATGGCTCACCTCTCACAGTTCTGGGTGACTTTATCCTCCCCACGTCTACCTTTGACTCATTCCTCTCTGCCTCCTTCTTTCCACTCCTCTCCTCTTTTGACCTCACCCTCTCACCTTCCCCCCCTACTCACAAGGCAGGCAATACGCTTGACCTCATTATTACTAGATGCTGTTCTTCCACTAATCTCATTGCAACTCCCCTCCAAGTCTCCGACCACTACCTTGTATCCTTTTCCCTCTCGCTCTCATCCAACACTTCCCACACTGCCCCTACTCGGATGGTATCGCGCAGTTCCAACCTTCGCTCTCTCTCCCCCGCTACTCTCTCCTCTTCCATCCTATCATCTCTTCCCTCTGCTCAAACCTTCTCCAACCTATCTCCTGATTCTGCCTCCTCAACCCTCCTCTCCTCCCTTTCTGCATCCTTTGACTCTCTATGTCCCCTATCCTCCAGGCCGGCTCGGTCCTCCCCTCCTGCTCCGTGGCTCGACGACTCATTGCGAGCTCACAGAACAGGGCTCCGGGCAGCCGAGCGGAAATGGAGGAAAACTCGCCTCCCTGCGGACCTGGCATCCTTTCACTCCCTCCTCTCTACATTCTCCTCTTCTGTCTCTGCTGCTAAAGCCACTTTCTACCACTCTAAATTCCAAGCATCTGCCTCTAACCCTAGGAAGCTCTTTGCCACCTTCTCCTCCCTCCTGAATCCTCCTCCCCCCCCCCTGCTCCCTCTCTGCGGATGACTTCGTCAACCATTTTGAAAAGAAGGTTGACGACATCCGATCCTCGTTTGCTAAGTCAAACGACACCGCTGGTTCTGCTCACACTGCCCTACCCTGTGCTTTGACCTCTTTCTCCCCTCTCTCTCCAGATGAAATCTCGCGTCTTGTGACGGCCGGCCGCCCAACAACCTGCCCGCTTGACGCTATCCCCTCCTCTCTTCTCCAGACCATTTCCGGAGACCTTCTCCCTTACCTCGCTCATCAACTCATCCTTGACCGCTGGCTACGTCCCTTCCGTCTTCAAGAGAGCGAGAGTTGCACCCCTTCTGAAAAAACCTACACTCGATCCCTCCGATGTCAACAACTACAGACCAGTATCCCTTCTTTCTTTTCTCTCCAAAACTCTTGAACGTGCCGTCCTTGGCCAGCTCTCCTGCTATCTCTCTCAGAATGACCTTCTTGAGCCAAATCAGTCAGGTTTCAAGACTAGTCATTCAACTGAGACTGCTCTTCTCTGTGTCACGGAGGCGCTCCGCACTGCTAAAGCTAACTCTCTCTCCTCTGCTCTCATCCTTCTAGACCTATCGGCTGCCTTTGATACTGTGAACCATCAGATCCTCCTCTCCACCCTCTCCGAGTTGGGCATCTCCGGCGCGGCCCACGCTTGGATTGCGTCCTACCTGACAGGTCGCTCCTACCAGGTGGCGTGGCGAGAATCTGTCTCCGCACCACGTGCTCTCACCACTGGTGTCCCCCAGGGCTCTGTTCTAGGCCCTCTCCTATTCTCGCTATACACCAAGTCACTTGGCTCTGTCATATCCTCACCTGGTCTCTCCTATCATTGCTATGCAGACGACACACAATTAATCTTCTCCTTTCCCCCTTCTGATAACCAGGTGGCGAATCGCATCTCTGCATGTCTGGCAGACATATCAGTGTGGATGACGGATCACCACCTCAAGCTGAACCTCGGCAAGACGGAGCTGCTCTTCCTCCCGGGGAAGGACTGCCCGTTCCATGATCTCGCCATCACGGTTGACAACTCCATTGTGTCCTCCTCCCAGAGTGCTAAGAACCTTGGCGTGATCCTGGACAACACCCTGTCGTTCTCAACTAACATCAAGGCGGTGACCCGTTCCTGTAGGTTCATGCTCTACAACATTCGCAGAGTACGACCCTGCCTCACACAGGAAGCGGCGCAGGTCCTAATCCAGGCACTTGTCATCTCCCGTCTGGATTACTGCAACTCGCTGTTGGCTGGGCTCCCTGCCTGTGCCATTAAACCCCTACAACTCATCCAGAACGCCGCAGCCCGTCTGGTGTTCAACCTTCCCAAGTTCTCTCACGTCACCCCGCTCCTCCGCTCTCTCCACTGGCTTCCAGTTGAAGCTCGCATCCGCTACAAGACCATGGTGCTTGCCTACGGAGCTGTGAGGGGAACGGCACCTCCGTACCTTCAGGCTCTGATCAGGCCCTATACCCAAACAAGGGCACTGCGTTCATCCACCTCTGGCCTGCTCGCCTCCCTATCTCTGAGGAAGTACAGTTCCCGCTCAGCCCAGTCAAAACTGTTCGCTGCTCTGGAACAAACTCCCTCACGACGCCAGGTCAGCGGAGTCAATCACCACCTTCCGGAGACACCTGAAACCCCACCTCTTTAAGGAATACCTAGGATAGGAGAAAGTAATCCTTCTAACCCCCTCCCCCCCTTAAAAGAGTTAGATGCACTATTGTAAAGTGGTTGTTCCACTGGATATCTTAAGGTGAATGCACCAATTTGTAAGTCGCTCTGGATAAGAGCGTATGCTAAATGACTTAAATGTAAATGTAAATGGAGGCAATGTGATGGTCTGGAGGTGCTTTGGTGGTGGTCAAGTGGGAGATTTGTACAGGGTAAAAGGGATCTTGAAGAAGGAAGGCTATCACTCCATTTTGCAAAGCCATGCCATACCCTGTGGACGGCGCTTAATTGGAGCCAATTTCCTCCTACAACAGGACAATGACCCAAATCACAGCTCCAAACTATGCAATAACTATTTAGGGAAGAAGCAGTCAGCTGGTATTCTGTCTATAATGGAGTGGCCAGCACAGTCACCGGATCTCAACCCTATTGAGCTGTTGTGGGAGCAGCTTGACTGTATGGTACGTAAGAAGTGCCCATCAAGCCAATCCAACTTGTGGGAGGTGCTTCAGGAAGCATGGGGTGAAATCTCTTCAGATTACCCCATCAAATTGACAACTAGAATGCCAAAGGTCTGCAAGGCTGTAATTTCTGCAAACGGAGGATTCTTTGACAAAAGCAAAGTTTGAAGGACACAATTATTATTTCAATTAAAAATCATTATTTATAACCTTGTCAACGTCTTGACTATATTTCCTATTGATCTTGCAAATAATTTCATGTACGTTTTCATGGAAAACGAGGACATTTCTAAGTGACCGCGAACTTTTGAACGGTAGTGTATGTCAAAGTGTCAAATATGTAAGTTGAAAACTTTGTTCTGTCTGTTAAAAGCACTGTCTTTGTAACTTGTTCCACCGCCTTTTTTTAGGTAAAATGCCCAAATAATGATTTCTAGTTAACCCTCCTTTTGTGTTCGTTTCATGTTAATTAATTCTGTGTTCCCGGTCCAAAATGACAGCTCCATTATAGCTGGTTATAAATCCATAATAATACATATATTTTCACCTAATGTTGTGTTAGATCTTTTTATCAACTTAAGTTATTGTGAACATTACAAGCTTTGAACTTCTATTTGCTATTTATGGCCTGAAAGGCCTCATTGACCTGAGCTCATACAACTAGTTTTTGTGTATAAAAAGCATAATGTATGGATTATTTTGACTATAACAAATACTCAGATTAAACATATTGTGCTATTTATCACAGATTACTTTGTGTCAATGGTTAACACGGACTTTCTCCTCCTCACCAGTGTCACGATCAAAGATGTGATCAAGAGCCTCACATACAGTATATCGTTTGGTCATTGTGCTGCCACAGAATTGATTGTGAGCAAGGCCTCAAAAAGCTTTATATGCCAGAGCTCGAGAAAAGTTCTATGTATTATTGAAACAATGTTGCGATTGTTTGTGAGAATGCCAACAGGTGTGGTTCCCCTGGGGGAAAGATTCTATTGGGGAAATGTTCCCTTGGGGGTTGCCATGGAAGCCAAGAAGGGGAGTGAAGTGTGTGTGCTCAAACACACATGCATGTGGGGGTCTGGGAGAGGAAGTGTGTCCATCTGATGAATGGGCATGTGCCTGAACTAAATTGTATGCACTAATTGTAGTCTCACATTCATTTCTAATGACTGGTCATTTTTGACCAGGTAACACCACAGGTGTACAAAAGTTAAATAAAACACCCAAACTGTAATGAAAATCATCAAAATGTATTTTGTGTGTCCAGATGCCCTGCGTGGACAAAGTCATGGAACCGTATAACAATCAGATTAAATTAACTACATTTTTCAAAGGGAAAACTTGTAAATCGGTCCAATTCGACCGGAACACAGCAGGGGGGTTAAATGACATACTGTATAAGACAATTTGAGCAAAGACAATCTAAGTTGACTGAATATTGGAGGCAAGTTTGGTCCAACTAAAAATGTTAAGTTCAGGTAACACTGAAAAGTTAAGCAAACTAAAAAAGGCTCCTTAATAATTAGTTGAAACAACTAGATTTTTTTTACAGTGTATTCTCTGAGAGATTCTTGCATGGAATTGAATGGTCAAGGTTCATACCAGGACAGATCTAATGCAAGACTGAATCTTACAAATTGTTTGGTTCGTAGAAATTATTTCTTGAACTTGAGTGCAATGTAGGAGTATAAAAAAACAGCATCGATTCTGCATAATGTAATTAATTATAAAAGATTACTGAACTCAAAAAACAAATTTCCCACACAATCTAAGTATGTAGCTTTCCTATCCAAAAGTCTGAAGGAGTATTAGCTTTCTCTCTTTCTCATTCGTCAGTCAGTGCACAGAGAGTTGTAATCTTCCACAGACAGATTAGAGCAAAGCGGAGCTGCACAAAAGCCAACTGATTTGGAAGGTTTGATTAATTCTCTGATCAGAGATAAACCAATCCCTGGCATTTTCCAGCTCTCTACCATGCACTTTCCATTTTTTTATTTTTTTAGTCTTCTCTTCATATTCACACTAAATCACAGCCATGCAAGTCATTTTTCCACCCTCCAAACTGGTAGAACCAAAATCAGTCTTACAAATAGAAACTGTACCTCAAAGGGATGAACCACTTGGCACAAGCCTAAAGAGATAGAGGAATGACTGAGCGATGGACACATTCACCATGAAACCAATTAAGGAGCCTGAGACTGGTCAGCAGTAGAGGAGAAGGAGAGAAAGAAAGAGGGAGTAAAAAAAGGGAGATTAAAAGGAAAAGAGGAAATAAGATGGTATGAGAAGTTAAATGAAAAGCATGGTTGTGGTACATTTGTGTCATTTGATATTGATTATGAGTTCGAATAATTCACGCTGGACAGTACATGGTGGTCTGTTCATTGTCGTAGAAAACTTGACCACAGATCACCTATAGACCCCCCCCCCCCACACTCACACACACTTATGCCCATGTCCAAATTCCTCAGGCCTTTCCCTTTAGAAATCATGTGTCCTTCAGGTCACCTTAATTTCAGCACTGTGAGTAATTACAAGGCCTCAATTAGTTTCTCCCTTTTTCTCTGAACTGTGACACCCTGAAAGAATCGATAACCTCTCAGTTATGGGGTTGAGAGGTGTAATGAGATGCATGAGAACGTTCTCTCTAAAGGCCCACACTCAGACAAAGATTAAAACTTAAACCTAATCAACCTAGGAATCTTCTGTGTGAGTTTTTTTTAAGGGTTTCTGAATGTTATTGAAATGTGTCTTCTGAGGGTTGTGTGAAGGTTGTGTAGACACTGTTTCTGTGGTCTAAAGGTCTCTGATCCGTATATGTAAAGGAAACAAACTGTAATACATTATAAAGGCTGTATCAATTATATTTTTTACAACCACACTTTAACACTCAATCATCACACACTCCAAAGAACATGCAAGACCCTGGTACACCTCCTTCATTGTGTACCAATGCAAACAAAGCGTAAAGCACACGAAGCCTAGCTTGATTGTTGACAGGCTTGAAATATACAGTATATTATAGGAGCACTGCCATTAGAGTCAGACATGTGATGGCAATCTATGACTACTGTAAGTGGGTGAGCGATGGGGCTGATCCTGATTGAAAGGGCAGCACTAAAAGCCTCCAACCACTAACTATCAATCAGAGAGAGATCTGACCACAGTGCTTGTCCACTCCAGTTACACAGAGGGGGGCCTAATGATCAGCTAACCGCAGAGGAAAAATACCAGCATTAAAAACAGCATCAATATGGGCGTGTGCTTCATGACGCCTTTCCCCACTTCAGAGCCAAGGCATTGAGGGGATAATGACTTTCACTGGGAAAGGACCTAAAGTGAAACCCTATCCAGCTGCAGTGAAATATGGTAAGGAAAGGGGGATTCCTAGTCAGTTGTCCAACTGAATGTATTCAACTGAAATGTGTCTTCCGCATTTATCCCAACCCCTCTGAATCAGAGAGGTGCGTGGGGCTGCCTTAATCGATATCCACGTCTTCGGCGCCCGGGGAACAGTGGGTTAACTGCCTTGCTCAGGGGCAGAACGACAGATTTTTACCTTGTACTAATGGGGATGAGGATAGTGAACAGATCTCTGTTTGTTGTTTCTCAACATCTCTATTGTACATCAACCTCTGGTTTAGAATTGAAGTGTAGATACGATTGTAACACGTTTCACTTTACATACCTGTCCTGGAACACCAGGTGTAAATGTCATGTCAGACCTATAGCTCGTTTAAAATACATTTTAAATGTATACTAAAATTCTACAAGTTTCTCCTAATTTCAGTTTGTGACAAAACAAGCATGTATAGTGTAGAGCATGTATTCACAAACTGGGGTACACGTGCAATGCTGTCAGGGGTACGCCAACTAACAATGTGATTCACAAAAAAAATACATATTTATATATATATGTTTTATATATATCTTGACCACCAAATGTTTTGAAACAATTACTGCTTCGCATACAAGCCAGTGAATTCTATGCGTTACAGCTGGATGAGTCAACAGACATGGCGGGCCTGGCACAGTTCCTGGTATATGTCCGTTACATTTATGGGGGTCAATTAAGGAAGACATCCTGTTCTGCAAACCACTGGAAACCAGGACAACAGGAGAGGATATTTTTAAAGTACTGGACAGCTTTGTGTCTTCAAATGGACTTTGGTGGTCAAGATGTGTTGGTATCTGTACTGATGGATCAAAAGCCATGACAAGGAGACATAGTGGAGTGGTAACGCACATGCAAGCAGTTGCTCCCACACATAAGGCTCCTTAAAAGTTATTCTTAAGTCTCAACCCCTCTGTCTACTCCATAAAGATATATATCTGATAGGCCCTGCTAAAGCAGCTATAGATTGCAACACAAACTCCTTTAAAATTGTTCCATGTCCATATTCAGCAGCTTTGTTAATATCTCTTAAAGATCTTAATTTATGGCACTAACAGTGTATCTTGGTGCTATGCACTTCCTATATAACCTGTCAGAAAGCTGTCGATCAAATTTCTGGCAATAGCAAGGCAAAGCCCACACGCTGTTGATCACCAATCAGGTCAGTGGAGGTGCTGCCACCACTGGAGATTGGAACACTGAGTAGTGGGCGTGGCCACTGATAGGAGAGTTGGTGTCTCTCCCCATTCTAAGATGATTGGATGGGAGAGATGTGAGTCAGAGGATTCGCTTTAGAGCGCTCGAGTGAAATATGTCCATTTCTGACCCCATTAAGGGGATTGCTACAGAGAAACGTCTGTTAGAAAAAAAATTACTCATCCCAGATGAAGAGAGTGAGATGAGATGTGGGCGCACTGACCCGATGCCTTGAATTGTGTGTGTGTGTGTGTGTGTGTGTGTATGTGTGACCACCATTAGAAAAATGAAAATCACAACCATCAATCATTTACTGCATCTTTCACTCCATTCTCGGTCCCTCTCACTCGCATGTTCTTGAATCAATAAACAAATAATGTTGTTCCATATTAAGTACCAGGTTTATCTACAATGTCTTCAGGAAGTATTCACACCCCTTGACTTATTCCACATTTTGTTGTGTTACAGCCTCAATTCAAAATTGTTATTTTTTTTAAATCTCACCCATCTACACACAATACCTCATAATCACTAAGTAAAAACATGTTTTTAGAAATGTTTGCACATTTATTGAAAATGAAATACAAAAATATCTCCTTTACATAAGTATTCACACCCCTGAGTCAATACGTGTTAGAATTACCTTTGGCAGCGATTACAGCTGTGTGTCTTTCTGGGTATGTCTCTAAAAGCTTTGTACAATATTTGCACATCCTTATTTTTAACATTCTTCAAGCTCTGTTAAGTTCGTTGTTGGTCATTGCTAGACAGCCATTTTTAAGTCTTGCCATATATGTCTAAGTCAAAACTGTAACTAGGCCACTCAAGAACATTCAATGTCATCTTAGTAAGCAACTCTCCCAGTGTCTGTTGGAAAGCAGACTGAATCAGGTTTTCCTCTAGGATTATGCCTATGCTTAGCTCTATTACATGTATTTTTATCCTAATGAAAACTCCCTAGCCGTTGCCAATGACAAACATACTCATAATATGATGCAGCCACCACCATGCTTGGAAATATGAAACGTGGTACTCAGTGATGTGTTGTGTTTGATTAGCCCCAAACATAACACTTTATATTCAGGACATAATTTTTTTAAATAAATTGCCAAATCTTTAGCTTTTTTTGTGTGCTTTATTGCAAACAGGATGCATGGTTTGGAGAAGAAGAAAAAATATGTACAGGGTTCTTTCTTTTCACTCTGTAATTTAGGGTAGTAGTATTGTGGAGTAACTATTTATTTTTATTTAACCCTTATTTTACCAGGTAAATTGACTGGGAACACATGATCATTTACAGCAACGACCTGGGGAATAGTTACAGGGGAGGGGAGCCAATTGTAAGCTGGGAATGATTAGGTGACCGTGATGGTATGAGGGCCAGATTGGGAATTTAGCCTGGACACTGGGGTTAACACCCCTACTCTTACAATAAGTGCCATGGGATTTTTAGTGACCACAGAGAGTCAGGACACCCGTTTAACGTCCCATCCGAAAGACGGTACGCTACATAAGGCAATGTCCTTCAATCACTGCCCTGGGGCATTGGGATATTGTTTTAGACCAGAGGAAATAGTGCCTCCTACTGGCCCTCCAACACCACTTCCAGCAGCATCAGGAGCCCTTCTAGGGACCAACCAGGACCAACCCTGCGTAGCTTCAGAAGTAAACCAGCACTGGGATGTAGGGTGGTATGCTGCTAGCCAATGTTGTTGATCCATCCTCAGTTTTCTCTTTTCACAGCAATTTTTACCTATCTACCAATAGGTGCCCTTCTTCACGAGGCATTGGAAAACCTCCCTGGTCTTTGTGGTTGAATCAGGGTTTGAAATTCACTACTCGACTGAGAGACCTTACAGATAATTGTATGTGTGGGGTGCAGAGATGAGGTAGTCCTTAAAACCATGTTAAACACTATTATTGCACACAGAGTGAGTCCATGCAACTTATTATGTGACTTGTTATGCACATTTTTACTCCTGAACATATTTAGGCTTGCCATAACAAAGGGGTTGAATACTTATTGACTCAAGAAATCTCAGTTTTTCATTTTGTATTAATTTTGACATTATGGGGTCTTTTATGGAGACACAATCTCAATTTAATACATTTTAAATTCAGGCTGTGACACAACAACATGTGGAAAAAGTCAAGGGGAGTCCATACTTACTGAAGGCAGTCCCAGGTACATGTGGAGATCAATAGCCTACATCATAATGTGAAGTGCATGTCTGATGAGGAATCCAGTCACGCGGTGTCCTTGGCTCTTGTCAGGGACGATCTTTTAAGAAATATTTTTTCCTGGCCCTCTGATGCCCTCCACTATATAAGTAGGACTAAAGGGCATTGTGTTTCATTGCACTGTAATGTTAAAACATGCCCACACACACACACACACACACACACACACACACACACACACACACACACACACACACACACACACACACACACACACACACACACACACACACACACACACGTTGTCACGATACCAGAATTTTGACTTTGGTACCGATATCCAGTTTAGTATCATGATACTCAATACCATCACGATACTCGATACCAAAACGATAACACGGCAAAATTAGGCATATTAGCCAAAGTCACAGAATGGCACTTGATCGAGACAAATAAACTCAGCCACTGCTCTGTTCAATCGTTGGGCATCTTTTGAGTTCAATATTTCTACATTTGAAATTTGATGTCAAATTTTTCAGAGACAGCCATGTATGCATGAATACATTTTTACCAATCTATCTACATGACAACATAATGGTAATAATTTATTTGAATGGTAAATCACTATTGATTAACAGTTGAGCTTGCTTTCACTTATTTCATGTGGCTACAGATGACAAACAATATGTTTCCCTTCCATTTTGACTTAATTTATTTTACTGATCAACAACATTTGCATAGAAGTAGCAATCTCTTATTTTCTTAAAGTACACACTGTCTCTTTAAAACACAGTATTTAGATCATTCATGAAGAGGCACATGCCGACACATTTAAGTTCGGTGAGAAAGAGAGAGAGACATGACACAGACGAAAGGGGAACGTATCTTTGGACTTGAGAGAGAGACAATTAAGTAAATTAATAAAGTTTTTGGTGACAATCAGCGTGAAATAAGCATATTTTCCGTTAAGGTTCGCATATTAACACAAACCAAGTACTAGGGTAGTGAATTGATTCTAGCTTTTCATTTTAAAGTGTTCTAGCCTGTTTGGACATTGTTTTGCAGACAGTAATTAACAGATTCAAAAATGTCTACATGCCGTGTTGCATTATTAAAGTGTGTTAACTCCTGTGCAGCATGAGTGGAGAGCTAACAATGTTCCAGCCCAGGCTCCCAGTGTTCTACCTATGTATAAGTGGAGCAGGCAAGGGCCATGCATGGTGCGCTCGCGCTATAAAGGGGCTGCGCTTCAAATCGAATCAAATCAAATTGTATTGGTCACATACACATGGTTAGCAGATGTTAATGTGCGTGTAGCGAAATGCTTGTGCTTCTAGTTCCGACAGTGCAGTAATATCTTACAAGTAATCTAACAATTCCCCAACAAGTACCTAATACACACAAATCTAAAGGGGTGAATGAGAATATGTACATATAAGTATATGGATGAACGATGGCCGAGCGGCATAGGCAAGGTGCAGTAGATGTATTAAAATACAGTATATACATGTGATATGAGTAATGTAAGATATGTAAACATTATTAAAGTGGCATTATTTAAAGTGGCATTGTTTAAAGTGACAAGTGATCCATTTATTAAAGTGTCTCAATGTAGGCAGCAACCTCTCTGAGTTAGTGCTTGCTGTTTAGCAGTCTGATGGCCTTGAGATAGAAGCTGTTTTTCAATCTCTCGGCCCCAGCTTTGATGCACCTGTACTGACCTCGTCTTCTGGATGATAGCGGTGTGAACAGGCAGTGGCTCGGGTGGTTATTTTCCTTGACAATCTTTTTGGCATTCCTGTGTCATCAGGTGCTGTAGGTGTCATGGAGGGCAGGTAGTTTGCCCCCGGGGATGTGTTGGGCAGACCGCACCACCCTCTGGAGAGCCTTGCGGCTGAGGGCGGTGCAGTTGCCGTACCAGGCTGTGATACAGCCTGTCAGGATTCTCTCAATTGTGCATCTGTAAAAGATTGTCAGGGTTTTGGGTGACAAGCCAAATTTCTTCAGCCTCCTGAGGTTGAAGATACGCTGTTGCGCCTTCTTCCCCATACTGTCTGTGTGGGTGAACCATTTCAGTCTGTCTGTGATGTGTACGCCCAGGAACTTAAAACCTTCCACCGTCTCCACTGCTGTCCCTTCGATGTGGATAGGGGGATGCTCCATCTGCTGTTTCCTAATGTCCACGATCATCTCCTTTGATTTGTTGACGTTGAATGAGAGGTTGTTTTCCTGACACCACACTCTGAGTGCCCTCACCTCCTCCCCGTAGGCTGCCTTGTCGTTGTTGGTGATCAGGCCTCAATAGTGTTGTGTCGTCTGCAAACTTGATGATTGATTTGGAGGCTTGCACGGCCACGCAGTCATGGGTGAACAGAGAATACAGGAGAGGGCTGAGCACACACCCTTGTGGGGCCCAGAGTCAGCGATCGTCTTAATCAGAGTACGATGTGAGACACATTTGACAGAAGTACCGAAAGTAAAAAAGAAATCTAGTACCAAACAGTTTTTTATAAAGTAGGGAGGCTATATACAGGCACCAGTTAGTCGGGCTTATTGAGGTAGTATGTACATGTAGGTATGGTTAAAGTGACTATGCATATATGATAAATAGAGCGTAGCAGTAGTGTAAAAGAGGGGGTGGTGGGTGGCGGGACACAATGCATATAGTCCGGGTAGCCAATGTGCGGGGGCACCGGTTAGTCGGGCTAACTGAGATAGTATGTACATGAAATTATAGTTAAAGTGACTATATATACTGTATATGATAAACAGAGAGTAGCAGCAGCGTAAAAGAGGGGTTGAGGGGTGCGGGACAATGCAAATAGTCCGGGTAGCCATTTGATTACTTGTTCAGGAGTCTTACGGCTTGGGGGTAAAAACTGTTGAGTCCTTGACTTGGCGCTCCGGTACCGCTTGCCGTGCGGTAGTAGAGAGAACATTCTATGACTGGTGTCTGGGGTCTTTGACAATTTTTAGGGCCTTCCTCTGACACCGCCTGGTGTAGAGGTCCTGGATGGCAGGCAGCTTAGCCCCAGTGATATACTGGGCCGTACACATTACCCTCTGTAGTGCCTTGCGGTCGGAGGCCGAGCAGTTGCCGTACCAGGCAGTGATGCAACCAATCAGGATGCTCCCGATGTTGCAGCTGGAGAACCTTTAGAGGATCTGAGGACCCATGCCAAATCTGTTTAGCTTCCTGAGGGAGAATAGGCTTTGTCGTGCCCTCTTCACGACTGTCTTGGTGTGTTTGGACCATTCTAGTTTGTTGGTGATGTGGACACCAAGGAACTTGACCGTCTCAACCTGCTCTACTACAGCCCCGTCGATGAGAATAGAGGCATGCTCTGTCCTCCTTTTCCTGTAGTCCACAATCATCTCCTTTGTCTTGATTATGTTGAGGGATAAGTTGTTATTCTGGCACCACCCGGCCAGGTATCTGACCTCCTCCCAATAGGCTGGCTTGCCGTTGTCGGTGATCAGGCCTACCACTGTTGTGTCTGCAAACGTAATGCTAGTGTTGGAGTTGTGCCTGGCCACGCAGTCGTGGGTGAACAGGGAGTACAGGAGGGGACTGAGCACGCACCCCTGAAGGGCTCCAGTGTTGAGGATCAGCGTGGCAGATGTGTTGCTACCTACCCTCACAACCTGGGGGCGGCCCTTTAGGAAGTCCAGGATCCAGTTGCAGAGGGAGGTGTTTAGTCCCAGGATCCTTAGATTAGTGATGAGCTTTGAGAGTACTATGGTGTTGAACGCTGAGCTGTAGTCAATGAATAGCATTCTCGTGTAGGTGTTCCTTTGGTCCAGGTGGGAAAGGGCAGTGTGCAGTGCAATAGAGATTGCATCATCTGTGGATCTGTTTGGGCGGTATGCAAATTAGAGTGGGTCTAGGGTTTCTGGGTTAATGGTGTTAATGTGAGCCATTACCAGGAATTCAAAACACTTCATGGCTACGGACGTGAGTGCTACGGGTTTGTAGTAATTTAGGCAGGTTGCCTTAGTGTTCCTGGGCACAGGTACTGTGGTGGTCTGCTTGAAACATGTTGGTATTACAGACTCAATCAGGGACATGCTGAACATGTCTGTGAAGACACCTGCCAGTTGGTCAGAACATGCCTAGAGCACACGTCCTATTAATCCATCCTATTAAGGCCCCGTGGCCTTGTGAATGTTGACCTGTTTAAAGATCTTACTCACGTTGGCAACGGAGAGCATGATCACACAGTCATCAGGAACAGCTGATGCTCTCTTGCATGCCTCAGTGTTGCTTGAATCGAAACGAGCATAGAAGTGATTTAGCTTGTCTGGTAGGCTCGTGTCACTGGGCAGCTCGCAGTTGTGCTTCCCTTTGTAGTCTGTAATAGTTTGCAAGCCCTGCCACATAAGACAAGCGTCGGAGCCGGTGTAGTACGATTCAATCTTAGCCCTGTATTGGCGCTTTGCCTGTTTGATGGTTCATCGGAGGGCATAGCAGGATTTCTTATAAGCTTCCGGGTTAGAGTCCCGCACCTTGAAAGCGGCAGCTCTACCCTTTATTAGCTCAGTCAGAATTTTGCCTGTAATCCATGGCTTCTGCTTGGGGTATGTACGTACAGTCACTGTGGGGACGACGTCTTCAATGCACTTAAAGCCAGTGACTGATGTGGTGTACTCCTCAATGCCATCGGAAGAATCCCAGAACGTGTTCCAGTCTGTGTTTGCAAAACAGTCCTGTAGTTTAGCATCTGCTTCATCTGATCACTTTTTTTATAGACTGAGTCACCGGTGCTTCCTGCTTTAATTTTTGCTTGTAAGCAGGAATCAGGAGGATAGAATTGTGGTCAGATTTACCAAATGGAGGGCGAGGGAGAGCTTTGTATGTGTCTCTGTGTATGGAGTATAGGTGATCTAGAATTTTTTCCCTCTGGTTGCGCATTTAACATGTTGATAAAAATTTGGTGAAACTGATTTAAATCCCCGGCCACTAGGAGCAACGCCTCTGGGTGAGCGGTTTCCTGTTTGCTTATTTCCTTATCTTATTCCTGAATTTCCGCCTGACTGACGTGCCCAAAGTAAACTGCCTGTTACTCAGGCCCAGAAGCCAGCATATGCATACAATTACTACCATTGGATAGAGAACACTGAAGTTTGTAGAAATGTTAAAATAATGTATAAGACTATAACACAATTGATATGGTAGGCAAAAAGGTCCCAGGCTCCTATAATGAAAGCTATGGGTCCAATGCAATTCTAGCTCCCAGATTGCAATTCCTATGGCTTCCACTAGATGTCAACAGTCTTTGTTTAAGGTTTCAGGCATGTTTCTTCTAAAAGGAGGAAGAACTTGGAGTTTTGGTACAAAGAGTTGCAGTGGAAAATCAGTCTGTCGGCACGCAACGAAGAGGAGGGGCGCCCGCTAATTTTACTTTTCTATTGAACATACTTCTTTCCGTATGAAATATTATAGTTTATTTACATTTTAGGATACATGAGGATTAAATAGAAACATAGTTTGACTTGTTTGAACAAAGAGAGGTAGCTTTTTGGATTCCTTTGTATGCATGTTGAACGAGTGGATAACTGAAATCGATGGCGCCAACTAAACAGACTTTTTGAGATATAAAGCAGGATTTTATCTAACAAAACAACCGTTCATGTTGTAGCTGGGACCCTTGGGATTGCAAACAGAGGAAGATTTTCGAAAGTAAGTGATTTATTTATTCGCTATTTGTGATTTTATGAAGCCTGTGCTGGTTGAAAAATATGTTGATGTGGGGCGCCATCCTCAAACAATCGCAGAGCATGCTTTCGCTGTAAAGCCTATTGTAAATTGGACAATGCAATTAGATTAACAAGAATTTTAAACGATATAAGATACTTGTATGTTCCCAAATGTTTAAAATTACGATTATTTATTTGAATTGCGCACCATTCAATTTCCAAGGATGTTGTCGACAGGTGTCCCGCTAGCGGGATGCCTAGCCTTAATTATACAGCTGACTAAGTGCAGTCTTAGTGCCAGCATCCATCTGTGGTGGTAAATATACAGCCATGAATAGTATGGATGAAATCTTGGCAAATAGTATGGTCTACAGTTTATCATAAGATACTCTACTTCAGGTGAGCAAAATCTAGAGACTGCCTTAGATTTCGTGCACCAGCTGTTTACAAATATGCACAAACCGCACCCCTCGTCTTACCGGAGTGTGCTGTTCTATCTTGCCGGTGCAGCGTATATCCCGCTAGCTGAATATATATATTTTTTTTTATTTCACCTTTATTTAACCAGGTAGGCCAGTTGAGAACAAGTTCTCATTTACAACTGCGACCTGGCCAAGATAAAGCAAAGCAGTGTGACACAAACAACAACACAGAGTTACACATGGAATAAACAACCATACAGTCAATAACACAATAGAAAAGTCTATATACAGTGTGTGCAAATGAGGTAAGTTAAGGAAGGTAAGGCAAGAAATATGCCATAGTTGCAATTTAGCAATTAAACACTGAGTGATAGATGTGAAGAAGATGAATGTGCAAGTATAGATACTGGGGTGCAAAGGAGAAGAAGAAAAAATAACATTATGGGGAATAGTTAGTTGGATGGGCTATTTACAGATGGGGTATGTACAGGTGCAGTGATCTGTGAGCTGCTCTGACAGCTGGTGCTTAACTTCTCTAGGATAGGGGGCAGATTTTTCACTTAGGGAATATAATATAAGATATGCATATTATTAGTAGATTTGGATAGAAAACACTCTGAAGTTTCTAAAACTGTTTGAATCATATCTGTAAGTATAACAGAACTTATATAGCAGTCAAAAACCTGAGGACTAACCTATTTTTTTTTTAAGTCACTGTCTGTTCAATGAGTTATTATGGGCAGGCCAGAATTCTAATTACTATAGCCGCAGTTCCTACTGCTTCCACTGGATGTCGCTAGTGTATGGAAATAGGTTGAAGTTATTCATTTGAACAATGACAAAGAAAAACACCAAAAAGTAGAGTGACGTCTTGTGTTTTGGTTTGATTGTTGCGCAAGACTTGAAAGGTACCGTGAGTTTGTTGATCTCATGTATTGAAAACAGATTGACCCGTCTTCATTTTGATCGATTATTAACGTTTACAAATACCTTAAGTTGTATTACAAAAGTACTTTGAAATGTTTTGGCAAAGTTTAGAGGTAATTTTTTAGATATTTTGTTGTGACTTTGCACAAATTGGACGCTGTTTTTTTCTGGTACAACGGCGCCAAATAAATGGACAATTTGGATATATATGGACGGAATTAATCGAACAAAAGGACCATTTGTGATGTTTATGGGACATATTGGAGTGCCAACAAAAGAATCTCGTCAAAGGTAATGCATGTTTTATACACTGCTCAAAAAAATAAAGGGAACACTTAAACAACACAATGTAACTCCAAGTCAATCACACTTCTGTGAAATCAAACTGTCCAATTAGGAAGCAACACTGATTGACAATATATTTCACATGCTGTTGTGCAAATGGAATAGACAAAAGGTGGAAATTATAGGCAATTAGCAAGACACCCCCAAAAAAGGAGTGATTCTGCAGGTGGTGACCACAGACCACTTCTCAGTTCCTATGCTTCCTGGCTGATGTTTTGGTCACTTTTGAATGCTGGCGGTGCTCTCACTCTAGTGGTAGCATGCGACGGAGTCTACAACCCACACAAGTGGCTCAGGTAGTGCAGTTCATCCAGGATGGCACATCAATGCGAGCTGTGGCAAAAAGGTTTGCTGTGTCTGTCAGCGTAGTGTCCAGAGCATGGAGGCGCTACCAGGAGACAGGCCAGTACATCAGGAGACGTGGAGGAGGCCGTAGGAGGGCAACAACCCAGCAGCAGGACCGCCCACTCCGCCTTTGTGCCAGGAGGTGCACTGCCAGAGCCCTGCAAAATGACCTCCAGCAGGCCACAAATGTGCATGTGTCTGCTCAAACGGTCAGAAACAGACTCCATGAGGGTGGTATGAGGGCCTGACGTCCACAGGTGGGGGTTGTGCTTACAGCCCAACACCGTGCAGGACGTTTGGCATTTGCCAGAGAACACCAAGATTGGCAAATTCGCCACTGGCGCCCTGTGCTCTTCACAGATGAAAGCAGGTTCACACTGAGCACATGAGCACATGTGACAGACGTGACAGAGTCTGGAGACGCCGTGGAGAACGTTCTGCTGCCTGCAACATCCTCCAGCATGACCAGTTTGGTGGTGGGTCAGTCATGGTGTGGGGTGGCATTTCTTTGTGGGGCCGCACAGCCCTCCATGTGCTCGCCAGAAGTAGCCTGACTGCCATTAGGTACCGAGATGAGATCCTCAGACCCCTTGTGAGACCATATGATGACACATGCACATTTGTGGCCTGCTGGAGGTCATTTTGCAGGGCTCTGGCAGTGCACCTCCTTGCACAAAGGCGGAGGTAGCGGTCCTGCTGCTTGGTTGTTGCCCTCCTACGGCCTCCTCCACGTCTCCTGATGTACTGGCCTGTCTCCTGGTAGCGCCTCCATGCTCTGGACACTACGCTGACAGACACAGCAAACCTTTTTGCCACAGCTCGCATTGATGTGCCATCCTGGATGAACTGCACTACCTGAGCCACTTGTGTGGGTTGTAGACTCCGTCGCATGCTACCACTAGAGTGAGAGCACCGCCAGCATTCAAAAGTGACCAAAACATCAGCCAGGAAGCATAGGAACTGAGAAGTGGTCTGTGGTCACCACCTGCAGAATCACTCCTTTTTTGGGGGTGTCTTGCTAATTGCCTATAATTTCCACCTTTTGTCTATTCCATTTGCACAACAGCATGTGAAATTTATTGTCAATCAGTGTTGCTTCCTAAGTGGACAGTTTGATTTCATAGAAGTGTGATTGACTTGGAGTTACATTGTGTTGTTTAAGTGTTCCCTTTATTTTTTTAAGCAGTGTATTTTATATCTGCGTTTTGAGTAGCGCCGGCATGGTTGAAATTGTCAACAAAGAGAGTGTAGCCTTTGTACTATCATCAGATAATAGCATCTTATGCTTTCGCCGAAAAGCCTTTTTGAAATCTGACATGTTGGCTGGATTCACAACGAGTGTAGCTTTAATTTGGTATCTTATATGTGTAATTTAATAAAGTTTGATTTTATATAATTTATTTGAATCTGGCGCTCTACATTTTAACAGGCTGTTGGGACGCAAGCGTCCCGCTATCCCAGAGAGGTTAAAGCTAGAGAAGGAGATATGAGTCTCCAGCTTCATTCATTTTTGCAATTCGTTCCAGTCATTGGCAGTCGAGAACTGGAAGGAAAGGTGGCCAAATGAGGAATTGGCTTTGTGGGTGACCAGTGAAATATACCTGCTGGAGCGCGTGCTATGGGTGGGTGCTAATATGGTGACCAGTGAGCTGAGTCAAGGCGGGGCTTTACCTAGCAAAGACTTATAGATGAGCTGGAGCCAGTGGGTTTGGCGACGAATATGAAGCGAGGGCCAGCCAACGAGAGCATACAGGTCGCAGTGGTGGGTAGTATATGGGGCTTTGGTGACAAAACGGATGGCACTGTGATAGACTGCTTCCAATTTGCTGAGTAGAGTGTTGGAGGCTATTTTGTAAATGACATCGCCGAAGTCCAGGATCGGTAGGATAGTCAGTTTTACAAGGGTATGTTTGGCAGCATGAGTGAAGGAAGCTTTGTTTGCAAAATAGGAAGCTGATTCCAGATTATTTTTGGATTGGAGATGCTTAATGTGAGTCTGGAAGGAGAGTTTACAATCTAACCAGACACCTAGGTATTTGTAGTTGTCCACATATTCTATGTCAGAACCATCCAGAGTAGTGATGCTGGACGGGATGGCAGGTGCGGGCAGCTAATGGTTGAAGAGCATGCATTTAGTTTTACTTGCATTTAACAGCAGTTTGAGGCCATGGAAGGAGAGTTGTATGGCATTGAAGCTCGTCTGGAGGTTAGTTAACACAGTGTCCAAAGAAGGGCCAGAAATATACAGAATGGTGTCGTCTGCGTAGAGGTGGATCAGAGAATCACCAGCAGCAAGCGCAACATCATTGATGTATACAGAGAAAAGAGTCAGCCCGAGAATTTAAGCCTGTGTCACCCCCATAGACACTGCCAGAGGTCCGGACAACAAGCCCTACGATTTGACACACTAAACTCTGTCTGAGAAGTAGTTGGTAAACCAGGCGAGGCAGTCATTTGAGAAACCAAGGCTGTTGAGTCTGCCGATAAGAATGTGGTGATTGACAGAGTCGAAAGCCTTGGCCAGGTCGATACATACAGGTGCACAGTATTGTCTCTTATCAATGGTAGTTATGATATCGTTTAGGACCTTGAGCGTGGCTGAGATGCACCCATGACCAGCTCGGAAACCAGATTGCATAGCAGAGAAGGTACGGAGGGATTCGAAATGGTTGGTGATCTGTTTGTTAACTTGGCGTTCGAAGACCTTAGAAAAGCAGGGTAGGATAGATATAGGTCTGTAACAGTTTGGGTTGATATAGGTCTGTAACCGCGGCAGCTTTCCAATCTTTGGGGATCTCAGACGATAGAAAAGAGAGGTTGAACAGGCTAGTAATAGGGGTTGCAACAATTGCGGGGGGTAATTTTAGAAAGAGAGGGTCCAGATTGTCTAGCCCAGCTGATTTGTAGGGGTACAGATTTTGCAACTCTTTCAGAACATCTGCTATCTGGATTTAGGTGAAGGACAAATGAGTAGGTTTGGGCAAGTTGCTGTGGGGGGTGCACTGCTGTTGACCGGGTTAGGGGTAGCCAGGTGGAAAGCATGGCCAACCGTAGAAAAATGCTTATTGAAATTCTCAATTATCGTTGATTTATCGGTAGTGACAATATCCATGTCATCTTTCAGCCACGATTCCGTGAAACATAAGATGTTACAGTTTCTGACGGCCCGTTGGTATGATATTCATGATTGTACCTCATCTAATTTATTGTCCAATGATTGCACGTTGCCAATTAATAATGACAGTAACGGCAGCTTTCCCACTCGCCGTCTGCGGATCCTTACGAGGCACCCCGCTCTGTGTCCTCTGTACCTGCGTCTCTTTCTCTTGCCAATGACAGGGACGTTGACCTTGTCGGGTGTTCGAAGTACATCCTGTGCGTCCTGCTTGTTGAAGAAAATATCTTTGTCTAATCCGAGGTAAATGATCGCTGTCCTGATATCCTAAAAGCAATTTTTTTGCCTTAAGATACGGTGGCAGAAACATTATGTACAAAATAAGTTACAAATATCGAGAGAAAAAAACACATAATAGCACAATTGGTTAGGCACCCGTAAAACTGCTGCCATTTCTTCCGGCGCCATTTTAAAGATGGCAAAGTCACAATGGCAAAGGAGTAATTTTTAATATGCGAGGAATTAGGCCTGTGCAAGAGCATGGCCCTGGCAATACGGCTATGCAGAAGTGGAAATCTGAATCCAATGTAAAACCAATTGTGACTTTTTTTGGTTTGGTTTTGGCTTTCCCTCATTTATTATTTCTCAACCAGGTCTTGATGGAGAAAGAATTAGGTTCCTGGTGACTGTTGCTAAGGAAGAGATAGCTATAGCTGAGGAACATCTCCCTCTGAGCCAAATCAACTCTGTCTCTCTCTGCTCTTTCTCTTCCTCCCTCACTATGTCCGTCACTCTCTCTTTCTCTCACAGTTGTGGGCTGCATAGTAATCGCAGGCATTATTATTTCTTATTATCAGTTCAGACACACACGGCTACCAGTTGCAATGCCGTATCATTACTAGTGACTGATAATGAATAATAACAGAGACGTTGGAATTAATTAAAATATTCACCTGGCATTATCTCACCAGAGCTGTACTAGGCACATCAAATACACATCACTTAATGAGCATGTTCAACAGGGGGTTGATTTAGCACAAATAATACTTTATCTTTATCAATGATAGCACAGAGGAACTAGGCCTACGCGTGGGAGCTTCCTAGCAAGTAGGACTGGTCGCAATGTTCCATCTAATGTTTTTTGAAACTTGAATGTTGCAAGCATTCTGTGCAACTCCCAGCACACGTTCACTGTGAACACAAGCTGTACCCACTTTAAGTTACAGTTTTAGACAGTGGCCAATAGACTATTGTGGCTATTTGAGCATAATGTAAGCCTCTCAGAGTGGCCTATCAACAAAACCAACAGAGGAAATGACATAACATTTTCCCATGTAAATAGCCATGGACTTCTACTATAGCCTACAATAGCCTATACCTGGAACTGTCATAGGTGTGGGGGCCACAAAAAATCTGAACTCATCATGAGGGGCCGCAGCTCACCTCTTGACAGAGACATTTTTTATGCAATTTGCCATAGGGCGTAGAGAAAATCTTTAATTTGCAAAGCAAGTTTGCGGCAAAATTGTATTGTATTGTGTTATATGAAGCAAGAAACCACTCTACAAAATAACATGCATTGTGATAATTGTTACCATACAACAAATCAGACAAAAATGTATGCTACCCTCTGCCTATTGGCTTATTTACATATGCAAGCCAGTCTCAAAATATAACACAGCCTATTAATATTAATCACAAAAAAAACTCTTTACCTGACTTGCTTTTCAAATATAGATATGTAAAAGTTTTGTGCTCTTCCATGAAGCAATCACTCCCCCATTGCTGACCATGTTGATATTGTGGACATGGTTTGGTTTTAAGAAAACTGACACTGAACAGGAAAATGTAATTTGCAAGTTGTGCAACTGGTCTCTTGCTGCAAATGTAGGAAACACAAGTAACCTATTATTTTTCTTCTTCTATGGTATAATGGTGTTCGCACAAATTGCACGTGCATTCTGCCACCCACTGTACGTCTAGCTAGTGTACTTGAGAAAAATAAATGTTTCATATATCCATTTGTTTTGTCTTGTTCCTTACACACCTGGTTTTCATTCCCCAATCAATCTACATGTATTTAACCCTCTTTTTCCCATCATATCTTTGTGTGTAATTGTTTCATGTTATGTGGTGTTATATTACAAGCTTGACTTTTGTTATGTTCCGTGTTTTGAGCGCGTTTGATTTATGTAGTGCTCTCGTTTTTGGAACGAAAATAAAAGTGTACCTGTTGACATTACTCTTCTCTCCTGCACCTGACTTTGCCTCTAGTACACCCCATGACATCCCCGTTCAATCAAGATCACATCCCTACACAGGCTCAGGGGCCTGGGAGGGAGGAACAACTTCATTCAGTATTCTCTGCATTATTTCAACTGTTTTCAAAACGCATATACAATTATTTCCAGTTTCGTGGACATCTTGTTAGTTTGGACTGAACAATTAATCACATGTGGAATAAACACCACAAGCTGCACCTTCTTTACGATCATCATATCAGTTTCTCTCAACTGATAAATGACATTCTGATTCTCCACAGGCTGCAGGGCATCCACCACCATATCTTCAGCTCAACTCGCTTCATCTATCATTTCACACTCCTCCCTGTAGAAGACCTGCTGTACAGCCCTGACCCTTGCCACTTCAAACTCCTGTACACTTACAAGGCAGTCCACACCACATTTGCAACACCGTCGTCCTTCTACACTCCGTTCTTCAGTATACTCCGTACGTCTGCACACACTCGAAACATTGCCAAATCCTTTACATGATTTACACTGCAATGATTTTTCCCAGCGCAAGCTTCAACATCTTCGAAACCTCAAATGCATCTCCCAGAAATGCATCCTTAATCAACAAATGCATCCCAACAAGAAAGAAATCATTATGCGACATACACAGAGATCTCTTCTCAACTCCAGTGGTTCCCAAACTTTTTAAAGTCCCGGATCCCTTCAAACATTCAACCTCCAGCTGCGTACCCCCTCTAGCACCAGGGTCAGCACATGTTGTTTTTTTGCCATCATTGTAAGCCTGCCACACACACACTACACAATACATTTATTAAACATAAGAATGAGTGTGAGTTTTTGTCAGAACCCGTCTGGTGGGAAGTGACAAAGAGCTCTTATAGGGCACAAGTAATAATATAATAATAATCAATAATTTTGCTCTTTATTTAACCATCTTACATATAAAACCGTATTTGTTAATCGAAAATTGTGAATAACTCACCACAGGTTAATGAGAAGGATGTGCTTGAAAGGATGCTTATAATTCTGCAATGTTGGGTTGTATTGGAGAGGATCTCGGTCTTAAATAATTTTCCACACACAGTTTGTGCCTGTATTTCGTTTTCATGCTAGTGAGGACCGAGAATCCACTCTCACATAGGTACATGGTTGCAAATGGCATTATTGTCTTAACAGCGCGATTTGCCAAGGCAGGATACTCTGAGCGCAGCCCAATCCAAAAATCTGGCAGTGCCATCTAATTAAATAAAAGTTTCACAGAACCGCTTGTTGCAATTTCGATGAGGCTCTCTTGTTCAGATATCAGTAAGTGGACTGGAGGCAGTGCATGAAAGGGATCACGAATCCAGTTGTTTGTGTCATCTGTTTCGGGAAAGTACCTGCATAATTGCGCACCCAACTCTCTCAGATGCTTCGCTATATCACATTTGAGATTGTCCGTTAAGCTTGAGTTAATTTGCACACAAAAAATCATACAATGATGGAAAGACCTGTGTGTTGTCCTTGTTAATGCAGAAAGAGAAGAGCTCCAACTTCTTAATCATAGCCTCAATTTTGTCCTGCACATTGAATATAGTTGCGGAGAGTCTCTGTAATCCTAGATTTAGATCATTCAGGCATGAAAAAACATCACCCAGGTAGGCCAGTCGTGTGAGAAACTCATCATCATGCAAGCGGTCAGACAAGAGAAAATGATGGTCAGTGAAGAAAACTTTAAGCTCGTCTCTCAATTAAAAAAATGTGTCAATACCTTAACCAGCGCACTTCTGTATGTTGTAAAAGCGTTACATGGTCGCTGCCCATATCATTGCATAGTGCATAAAATACACGAGAGTTCAGGGGCCTTGCTTTAACAAAGTTAACCATTTTCGCTGTAGTGTCCAAAATGTCTTTCAAGCTGTCAGGCATTCTCTTGGCAGCAAGAGCCTCTCGTGGATGCTGCAGTTTACACAAGTGGCATCGGGAACAACTGCTTGGGTCCACTATGTCTCCATGTCATCAGTACAAATACCAACACATCTTGACCACCAAAGTCCATTTGATGTCACAAAGCTGTCCAGTACTTTAAAAATATCCTCTCCTGTTGTCCTGGTTTCCATTGGTTTGCAGAAGAGGATGTCTTCCTTAATTTGATGAAGGCATTGTCTGTATCGTTGTTTTGGCCTTTCCCCCAACATTGTCCCAGCCATATCCGCGGCAGCAGGAATAATTAAGTCCTCCACAATAGCATGGGTCTTGCGTGTCCTAGCTACTCTGTAGCTCACCATATAAGATTATTCTAGCCCCTTCTTATTAATACTATCTGTTGCTTTTATACATGTCTTACTACTCGAAAGTCATCTTAGTTCT
Source organism: Salvelinus alpinus (assembly GCF_045679555.1). Lineage (NCBI taxonomy): Eukaryota > Metazoa > Chordata > Actinopteri > Salmoniformes > Salmonidae > Salvelinus > Salvelinus alpinus. The sequence goes on from NC_092118.1 coordinate 21,900,285, forward strand.
CGCTCAAAAAACTCCCGTAGCTAATTTTTCTAATTGGCATGTTTTGTTTCTAAATGTCTGCTCAAGGTTTCATTAAGTTGTGAGATAGTACTTTTGCACATATAACACACTGTGGTTGAGGAAAGGCACTACTCCAACTATAAGTGAACCCCAAAACAATGTATTTCTCAACATATTTGCCTCCTCTTCGATGGTCCCACGTCCCTGTCTGTTGTTCGGTGCTTTCCCAGGTAAGGGGGCAGTAGCTCTTTGGCTGCATCAGATTCACAACTGTCAGTGTCCATGCTAGCTGGACTAACAACAAATGTAGTATTACTGATGCTAGGATTGGATGTGCTTGTGGAAGCAGAACAACTTGTGTCATATGGACCGTGAGTGGAATTTCTGCGAGAGAGTAACGGTTAATGTGATTGGATGTTAATTATTTGACTAGGCTACCTGTATTTGACATTGTGTTGTTATTTCGCTGAACACTGAATTGTTTAATTTTATTTTTGGCAGTGAAACGAGGCTACTCAGGTGAGAAAAAAAAACTTCCCAAATGTATAGCCCCGTTGGAAAATACAAATGGTCTGTTTGAAAATGTGAAGAAAAAACAGTTTGGGAATACCTGCTCCACTCCAACTTTAGATAATTTCCTTTTTGTTCCATTCTTTGAAACTACTGTGGTCCATTCACCTTGACCAACTTTGCTCAACACGCTGCTCGATTCTACCCCAGCATCCACTTCGGCCAAGAAACCTCTTCAGCCACTACCTGGGTGAATACAGGGATAGTTTAGGGATGTGCACTCCTGCATTCCCTGGTTCCAGGCCTTAAACTACCAGGGGTTACTTATTTTCCAGTGGGAAATACGACATGAAAGCAAAAGATGGAGGGGCATTATGGATTAAATTACTGTTCACATCACCAAAGACATGGTTCCCGTTCAGACGGTGGAGAAGGAGCGATTAAAAAACATGGTACAAATTTGGATCCCAGGTACTGCCTAGCTGAAAATAGTTTAGCGAAACAGCACTGCATAAAAAGTACACTGAGTGCCGTGAAAAGATGGATAGGCAGATCTAAACCTGGCACACTTTGCCAACACACCTGACTAAAAGTATGTGAACCCTTTGGAATTACCTGGATTTCTGCTTAAATTGGTCATCAAATGTTGATCTGATCTTCATCTAAGTCACAACAATGGACAAACATAGTGTACTATTAGTGTATATTGAATACATAATTTAAACATTCACAGTATAGGTTGGAAAAAGTATGTGAACCCCTAGGCTAATGACTTCTCCAAAAGCTAATTGGAGTCAGGTGTCAGCTAACCTGGAGTCCAATCAATGAGACGAGATTGGAGATGTTGGTTAGAGCTGCCTTGCCCTATAAAAAACACTCACAAAATTTGAGTTTGCTATCCACAAGAAGCATTGCCCGATGTGAACCATGCCTCAAACAAAATAGATCTCAGAAGACCTAAGATAAAGAATTGTTGACTTGCATGAAGCTGGAAAGGGTAACAAAAGTATCTCTAAAAGCCTTGATGTTCATCAGTCCACGGTAAGGAAAATTGTTGATAAATGGAGAACGTTCAGCACTGTTGCTACTCTCCCTAGGAGCGGCCATCCTGCAAAGATGACTGCAAGAGCACAGCGCAGATTGCTCAATGAAGAATCCTAGAGTGTCAGCTAAAGACTTACAGAAATCTCTGGAACATGCTAACATCTCTGTTGATGAGTTTACGATATGTAAAACAGTAAACAATGGTGTTCACGGGAGGACACCGCGGAAGAAGCCACTGCTGTCCAAAAAAAACGTTGCTGCATGTCTGAAGTTTGCGAAAGTACACCTGTATGTTCCTACTGGCAAAATATTCTGCGGACAGATGAAATCACAGTTGAGTTGTTTGGAAGGAAGGAACACACAACACTATGTCTGGAGAAAAAAAGGCACAGCACACCAACATCAAAACCTCATCCCAACTGTAAAGTATGGTAGAGGGAGCATGGTTTGGGGCTGCTTTTCCTGGGGCTGCTTTGCTGCCTCAGGGTCTGGACAGCTTGCTATCATCGACAGAAAAATGAGATCCCAAGTTTATCAAGACATTTTGCAAGAGAATGTAAGGCTATCTGTCTGCCAATTGAAGCTCAACAGAAGTTGGAGGATGCAACAGGACGACCCAAAACAAAGAAGTAAATCAATAACAGAAGGGCTTTAACAGAATAAAAAACGCCTTCTGGAGTGGCCCAGTCAGAGTCCTGACCTCAACCCGATTGAGATGCTGTGGCATGACCTCAAGAGAGCGGTTCACATCAAACACCCCAAAAAGATTGCTGAACTGAAACAGTTTTGTAAAAATCAAAATTCCTCTTGACCGTTGTGCAGGTCTGATCCGCAACTACAGAAAAAGTTTGGTTGAGGTTATTGCTGCCAAAGGCGGGTCAACCAGTTATTAAATCCAAGGGTTCACATACATTTTCCACCCTGCACTGTGAATGTTTACACGGTGTGTTCAATAAAGACATGAAAACATTTAATTGTTAATTAGTTTAAGCAGACTGTGTTTGTCTATTGTTGTGACCTAGATGAAGATCAGATCACATTTTTTGACCAATTTATGCAGAAATCCAGGTATTTCCAAAGGGTTCACATAATTTCTTGCCACTGTACCTTAGCCTTACTGTGCACTTTATAACTGATGATTGGAAGCTTAGGCCCATATGTTTGCAGATGGCTTATTTCCCCAACCCCCATACCGGGATTTTAATTGTTTTATCTAACAATAACGGCCTACACTGGCCAAACCCGGACAACACCCTGTGCACCACCCTGTGGGACTTCCAATCACGGCTGGTTGTGATGCAGGCTGGATTTGAACCAGGGTGTCTGTAGTGACACCTCAAGTAATGAGATGCAGTGCCTTAGACTGCTGCCCCACTCATGAGCCTGACAATAGAATGCTGCGTGCCTGACAACTGACGACGCAGACAACATGGGAAAAGCCATGGAGATAAACAACTGGACAGGAATGCAGTATTTGGCTCACCATCTTCATCTGGCCAGTGGTAAGTTTGAAAAGTAGATTTATTAGCTTGTTAGCTTTCTAGCTACTTAGTGGCTACTAGTTAGCAAAACACCAGCTAATGCTAAGTGTGTTCTTCAGACTGAGGTAAAATTTTAATTTTCACTAGAATTTCAACTTAGTCACCAAACAGGTATTCTTCTTTATGCACCAACAGATGCATATCTGTATTCCCAGTCGTGAAATCCATAGAATATGGCCTAATGAATTCATTTCAATTGACTGATTTCCTTATATGAACTTTATTCAGCAAAACATTTGAAATTGTAGCATGTTACATTTATATTTTTGTTCATACTTTTGGTGCCTTAAAATGGGGGGATAATGTACGAAAAGTGCTGTAATTTCTAGACGGTTCACCCGATATGGATGAAAATACCCTCAAATTAAGGCTGACAGTCTGCACTTTAACCTCATAGTCATTGTATCATTTGAAAAAAATGTCACTGTCCCAATACTTTTGGAGCTCATTGTATGTCAAAATATTTCAAAATAATTGGCTTTAAGACCACATACAGTACATCAAGGGCAAGGTGGAATACATAAAGACCAGAGCAGAAGCAGCAGAGTTTGAGAGACTGCTGGCACAGCCAATGACAATTATGGCTGACACAGATGTATCAACACCACAAATAGGAGCAGAAGGAGTTGATACTGTTGATGCTAACAGTGAGTCAGATGCCCTGCAATGGTGGAGTGTCCATGAATTGAACATTCCAAGAGTGTGCAAACTGGCTAAGGAATACATGTGCATTCTTGCCACTATGCACCTTTAAAAAGGGCATTCAGCACTGGTGGCAATGTGGTGACATGCCACATCGCAGCACTGAAGCCAGAGACTGTTGATAGTCTACTCGACTAGTTGAGTACTTTGAATTTAACACGTTGGTGGAATACTTTGCTATTATTCTATTGGAAATTTGTAGTTTGAAGTTGTTATTTTGAAGTTATTATTTTATTCAAAGATATATATTTTGATTCCTGTTTTATACAGCATTAATAAATCATAAGTTCTACAAAATTCTGCTTCACTGTCAGTTTTGTCCTCCTTTAATTGTTTTGGTGAAGTTTGGTTGAACAGTATAAAGCAAGAACAGAGAAAGAAATGGAGACAAGATAGTTGTGAATGTCCAGAAATGGGGTGGCAGGGAATAGATGGCTAAAGGGAAAGAGAAAAGGGAAGATTGTCAAAGAAAGCTATGGCCAAACCCCTGAACATATGAAATATAGCAACAAGGATCATGGGCTTTACCGGGTTGACATCACACACATTCACACGCACGTGTACACGGACACGAACGCACACACACACACACATAGAATCATAAAACAGGACCATGGTCAGGGTGGCTTGTGTTCTCTTATCTGTGCTGTGTGCATATGTGCTGCCTCATGTTTGACTGATCACAGACAAATCCTTCTGGATGGGTTGAGATGATGTATTGGATGCCATGGATTACACAATGTCCTCTGGAGATATCAGGGAGAAGTGCAGTGCTATTCCTAAGTGTGTGTGTATTGTCTATTCAATGGCTTCCTGTTAAGGCAAGGGCTGATTTCAAGGTTTTACTGCTAACCTACAAAGCATTACATGGGCTTGCTCCTACCTATCTTTGCGATTTGGTCCTGCCGTACATACCTACACGTACGCTACGGTCACAAGACGAAGGCCTCCTAATTGTCCCTAGAATTTCTAAGCAAACAGCTGGAGGCAGGGCTTTCTCCTATAGATTTCAATTTTTATGGAATGGTCTGCCTACCCATGTGAGAGACGCAGACTCGGTCTCAACATTTAAGTCTTTACTGAAGACTCATCTCTTCAGTGGGTCATATGATTGAGTGTAGTCTGGCCCAGGAGTGTGAAGGTGAACGGAAAGGCTCTGGAGCAACGAACCGCCCTTGCTGTCTCTGCCTGGCCGGTTCCCCTCTCTCCACTGGGATTCTCTGCCTCTAACCCTATTACAGGGGCTGAGTCACTGGCTTACTGGTGCTCTTCCATGCCGTCCCTAGGAGGGGTGCGTCACTTGAGTGGGTTGAGTCACTGACGTGATCTTCCAGTCTGGGTTGGCGCCCCCCCTTGGGTTGTGCCGTGGCGGAGATCTTTGTGGGCTATACTCGGCTTTGTCTCAGGATGGTAAGTTGGTGTTTGAAAATATCCCTCTAGTGGTGTGGGGGCTGTGCTTTGGCAAAGTGGGTGGGGTTATATCCTTCCTGTTTGGCCCTGTCCGGGGGTATCATCAGATGGGGCCACAGTGTCTCCTGACCCTTCCTGTCTCAGCCTCCAGTATTTATGCTGCAGTAATTTATGTGTCGGGGGGCTAGGGTCAGTTTGTTATATCTGAAGTACTTCTCCTGTCTTATCCGGTGTCCTGTGTGAATTTAAGTATGCTCTCTCTAATTCTCTCTTTCTCTCTTTCTTTCTCTCTCTCGGAGGACCTGAGCCCTATGACCATGCTTCAGGACTACCTGGCTTGATGACTCCTTGCTGTCCCCAGTCCACCTGGCCGTGCTGCTGCTCCAGTTTCAACTGTTCTGCCTGCGGCTATGGAACCCTGACCTGTTCACCGGACGTGCTACCTGTCCCAGACCTGCTGTTTTCAACTCTCTAGAGACCGCAGGAGCGGTAGAGATACTCTTAATGATCGGCTATGAAAAGCCAACTGACATTTACTCCTGAGGTGCTGACTTGCTGCACCCTCGACAACTACTGTGATTATTATTATTTGACCATGCTGGTCATTTATGAACATTTGAACATCTTGGCCATGTTCTATTATAATCTCCACCCGGCACAGCCAGAAGAGGACTGGCCACCCCTCATAGCCTGGTTCCTCTCTAGGTTTCTACCTAGGTTTTGGCCTTTCTAGGGAGTTTTTCCTAGCCACCATGCTTCTACACCTGCATTGCTTGCTGTTTGGGGTTTTAGGCTGGGTTTCTGTACAGCACTTTGAGATATCAGCTGATGTAAGAAGGGCTTTATAAATACATTTGATTTGAATAATGTAGAGGAGAAATGGAGCACAGACATCTCCCCACAGTGGGCCACAGCCCTGCAGGTTCTCCCTCAGCCCCATGCATTCTCTCTGAAGGAACTCCTTAAGACTGTAATAAGCCAGTGGAGGCTGCTGAAGGGAGAATGGCTCATAATAATCAAATCAAATTTTATTTGTCACATGCGACGAATACCTTAACATGAATTGCTTACTTACAAGCCCTTAACCAATAGTGCAGTTCAAGAGAGTTAACAAAATATTTACCAAATAAACTAAAGTAAAAAGTAATGAAAAAGTAACAATAAAATAACAATAACGAGGATATATACAGGGGGTACAAGGTACCGAGTCAATGTGCGGGGGGTACAGGTTAGTCGAGGTAATTTGTACATGTAGGTAGGGGTGAAGTGACTATGCGTAGATAATAAACAGCGAGTAGCAGCATTGTAAAAAGTAAATGGAGGGGGGTGGTGTCAATGTAAATAATCTGGTGGCCATTTGATTAATTGTTCAGCAGTTTTATGGTTTGGGGGTAGAAGCTGTTAAGGAGCCTTTTGGTCCTAGACTTGGCCCTCCGGTACCGCTTGTAGTGCGGTAGAGGATAAAACAGTCTATGACTTGGGTGACTGGAGTCTTTGACAATTTTTGGGGGTTTCCTTTGACACCGCCTAGTATATAGGTCCTGGATGGCAGGAAGCTTGGCCCCAGTGATGTACTGGGCTGTACGCACTACCCTCTATTGCGCCTTACGGTCAGATGCCGAGCAGTTACCATACCAGGCAGTGATGCAACCGGTCAGGATGCTCTCGATGACTGGAACGAAAGGGGTGGCCAGACGATAGCCTGGTTCCTCTCTAGGTTACTTCCTAGGTTTTGGCCTTTCTAGGGAGTTTTTCCTAGCCGCCGTGCTTCTACACCTGCATTGCTTGCTGTTTGGGGTTTTAGGCTGGGTTTCTGTACAGCACTTCGAGATATTAGCTGATGTACGAAGGGCTATATCAAATAAACTTGATTTGATTTGGTAGACATTCACAGCCTGACACATCGTGACCCATGCACAGCTTGGCTATTTGCAACTGAGGAGAGATGGAGAGAGGGACAGAGAGAAATGAAAGGATGGCAGAGGATTGAATAGAAAGAGATACATTTGCAGTGTGTCCTCTCGCTCCCTCCCTCACTCTGACTGTAGCAACAGAGAGAAGGAGAGAGAAACAGAGAGAGGGGAGAGAGACAGAGGGAGTGAGACAGAGGCAGTCATGCGTAGAATTGCCTCTATCAATGGTAGAGCACCTCTGACATCACAAACGGCTTTTCAAATGGACACATTTATACACATACTGTTATGATCCCTGAGCAATCCTATTACTGCTCTGAAAGCACAGGGTGATGGAGAGTGGCCCAGGCAACAGTCTTAAGAACTTTCACAGGGACATTGTTGGACATAATGGCCTGGTCCATACATACAAGATCCAAGATGTTATGGTATTTTTTAAGGGTTTAAATCCATTACCCTTATCTGTCTCATATATAAGGCAATAGGTACCGTACATGAGAAGATTGAAGAGTGAAATGTATTTATTTATTTAACATCTATTTTTCTTACTAGAAAAGGGAGATATTCTACATATCCAATACATTAAATCCACTTAAAAATAATTAAGAAGCCATCCTTTAAAATATATATATACAGTATATGTATATATACAGTTGAAGTCGGAAGTTTACATACACTTAGGTTGGAGTCATTAAAATTCGTTGTTCAACCACCACAAATTTCTTGTTAAGAAACTATAGTTTTGGCAAGTCTGTTAGGACATCTATTTTTCCATGACACAAGTCATTTTTCCAACAATTGTTTACAGACAGATTATTTCACTGTATCACAATTCCAGTGGGTCAGAAGTTAAGATACACAAAGTTGACTGTGCCTTTTATCAGCTTGGAAAACTCTAGAAAATTATGTCATGGCTTTAGAAGCTTCTGATAGGCTAATTGGCATAATTTGAGTCAATTGGAGGTGTACCTGTGGATGTATTTCAAGGCCTACCTTCAAACTCAATGCCTCTTTGCTTGATATCATGGGAAAATCAAAAGAAATCAGCCAAGACCTCAGAAAAAAAATTGGAGACAAGTCTGGTTCATCCTTGGGAGCCATTTTCAAACGTCTGAAGGTCCAGGTTCATCTGTACAAACAATAGTATGCAATTATAATCACCATTGGGACCACACAGCCGTCATACCGCTCAGGAAGGAGACGCGTTCTGTCTCCAAGAGATGAACGTACTTTGGTGCGAAAAGTGCAAATCAATCCCAGAACAACAGCAAAGGACCTTGTGAAGATGCTGGAGGAAACAGGTACAAAAGTATCTATATCCACAGTAAAACAAGTCCTATATCGACATAACCTGAAAGGTCGCTCAGCAAGGAAGAAGCCACTGCTCCAAAACCGCCACAAAAAAGCCAGACTATGGTTTGCAACTGCACATGGTGTCACGATCGTGTGGAAGAGATTCGGACCAAAACGCAGCATGAGGAAAATAAGCCATCTTCTTTTAATAAATGACCGAAGATGAACATGAAACGAAAACACTATACAAACAAACAAAACAACAACAAATGATCGTGAAGCTAAATAACGCAAGTGCACAGAACAGCAACAAACGTTAAACAAGACAACTACCCACAAAAGCCTACTGCCTATGGCTACCTTAAATATGGCTCCCAATCAGAGACAAATGAATGACAGCTGTCTCTGATTGAGACCCAATCTAGGCAGCCATAGACATAACTAGACAACCTCACAATTATCTATCCCATACACAATACAACACCCATAGACTAAACAAAACACACACAACATACAATGCCCACCCCAACTCACGCCCTGACCAACTAAACATAATCAAAATAACATAAAAATAGGTCAGGAACGTGACACATGGGGACAAAGATCATACTTTTTGGAGAAATGTCCTCTGGTCTGATGAAACAAAAACAGAACTGTTTGGCCATAATGACCATCATTATGTTTGGAGGAAAAGGAGCGAGGCTTGCAAGCCAAAGAACACCATCCCAACCGTGAAGCATGGGGGTGGCAGCATCATGTTGAGGGGGTGCTTTGCTGCAGGAGGGACTGGTGCACTTCAGAAAATAGATGGCATCGTGAGGGAGGAAAATAATGTGGATATATTGAAGCAGCATCTCAAGACATCAGTCATTAAGTTAAAGCTTGGTCGCAAATGGGTCTTCCAAATGGAGAATGACCCCAAGCATACTTCCAAAGTTGTGGCAAAATGGCTTCAGTACAACAAAGGCAAGGTATTGGAGTGGCCATCACAAAGCCCTGACCTCAAACCTATAGAAAATTTGTGGGCAGAATTGAAAAAGTGTGTGCGAGCAAGGAGGCCTACAAACCTGACTCAGTTACACCAGCTCTGTCAGGAGGAATGGGCCAAAATTCACCAAACTTATTGTGGGAAGCTTGTGGAAGGCTACCCGAAACGCTTGATCCAAGTTAAACAATTGAAAGGCAATGCTACCAAATACTAATTGAGTGTATGTACACTTCTGACCCACTGGGAATGTGATGAAAGAAATAAAAGCTGAAATAAATCATTCTCTCTACTATTATTCTGACATTTCCCATTCTTAAAATAAAGTGGTGATCATAACTGACCTAAGACAGGGCATTTTTTCTAGGATAAAATGTCAGGAATTGTGAAAAACTGAGTTCAAATGTATTTGGCTAAGGTGTATGTAAACTTCCGACTTTAAGTGTATATAGTTGGGGTGGCATGGATGCACAGAAACACAGCTGGAGAGTTCAGAGACTGTAGAGGAGGGGGGTGCAGAACTCAAATACAACTTGAATATAATGCAAAGAAAACTCAAAGACAACTTGAACACAACTCGAATACAACAGAATAAAATCGATGGATGAACCGTGGATCAACATCGGATCAGCCAACACCTAAGAGCCCAAATTATGAAAAAATCTTCCTCAGTGTACAGCTGGGACTAAACACTTCTTTGATCTGAAGGTCAGTCTGTAGTTTGTGCCTTGTAAGGATGCTTTGCCGTAAAGAACTTCTCATAAAAGCTTTATTCAAGACTAATGGCTCCGTTCATGCGTGGGGCTCCAAATCCATCCGACACCACGGGTGGGAGATTGGTAATCAAAACTTTCAAATGAGTATGTATGAGAGCTCTGAGAGCCCGGGTCTCCTTAAGGACTCCAGAGGATTGTGGTAATTAAGGTGTCACCCTCTCTCCACCTCCTGACAAAATGTATTAAGCCCCTTGGAGGTCCCAAAAGTTATCTGGTATATGCCTGGGGGCGGGGTGGCGGGGTTGACTTTATAGAAGCACTGACCTTTGCAGTAAGGCTTCAAGGATGATGACTTCAGGCGAGATAATACACACACACAACAAATGCTGTGGTAATGTTAGAACAAAAAGGCTTCAGGCTTCCCATGCCATTGGAAGGCAGACCCGAAGGACCTCTGCACCTTATAGTGGGGTTTCTAATGGCTGATTAAAGGTACAATATGTAAGATTTTTTTCATTCAAACAGCTCTAGATGGCCCTAATTAAGTGGCAAGGATCAGAATATGAGATGATATGAATATTAGATGGTGAAGTCAACCCCCAGTTTGCCCTCTGTGGCCGCTGATGAAATTCCATTGGTTGGGTCGTATTTCGGGAGATTTCTGATCTGCGCGTTTCCTGAGAACCCCACAACAAAAATGGAGGATGTTACAGAGCTTTAGCAAGATTTGTACCAGTCAACAGCAAACTGAGAGGAAACTATCTGATAAGAAAATTAAATTGGCCAGCCAAAATGGAGTTACTACTACTTCAGAAATTGATGGTAAGCCTAAACTCAAAACGAGCTGACATTTACTAGTTACAGTATAATCATATCTATCTAACTAGTCATCTAGCGTTAGTTTTACTATATTCCAGCCAAGCGTTATATATTTTGATTACTCGTTATAGAAAGCTAGCCAAGGTTGCTAGCTAGCTTGCTAAGCAGCACATAAATTTGCTATGCAGGGTCAGTGTTGTCAATATGTTTATAAATCACGTGTAGATCCATTTCGGCCCGCTGTTGAGGGAATTAAATAATTCCTCTAATGTACTCATTAATTAAAATCAATCTGTCTATTTATAAGAATTTGTAAGATACTTATTAACATAAAATAGACAGGATACAGTCTTATTAAAATTAGATAATAGTATTTATTCTCGGAGCATTTGACCATAAACAACAGTTTATATACAAGATATGACGTCATAGGTTACAGAATAAATCTCCTCGTCCTGACCAATATAAAACAGGTTCAAAAGTTCATTCCAACTCCCCAGCGCACACACATGACACACAATATAATCTATTCTCCTGAAGGCTCACTATAATTTATTACCACTTTAGCAGACAACTCAAGATAATGGAAGACCTAAAAAGTTACTCACTACCTTATCAAAACATCTCAGGGCTAAGTTGGGTCAGTTCAACCATAGTTTAACGACCCTTTCTGCTTACTTTATAACCCACAGCACAAATCTCTTTTCACTAGGAATGCAGAGTTCAATTAGTTATAGTTTTATCTAAATCTAGAAATTGTTTTAATTATTATTAACAAAATTCCTAACACCCGCGCAATGTATTTAGCTAGCTTCAACAACTAGCTAACTTGCCATTAAATTTATTTTTATATAGCCCTTCGTACATCAGCTGATATCTCAAAGTGCTGTACAGAAACCCAGCCTAAAACACCAAAACAGCAAGCAATGCAGGTGTAGAAGCACGGTGGCAAGGAAAAACTCCCTAGAAAGGCCAAAACCTAGGAAGAAACCTAGAGAGGAACCAGGCTATGAGGGGTGGCCAGTCCTCTTCTGGCTGTGCCGGGTGGAGATTATAACAGAACATGGCCAAGATGTTCAAATGTTCATAAATGACCAGCATGGTCAAATAATAATAATCACAGTAGTTGTCGAGGGTGCAGCACCTCAGGAGTAAATGTCAGTTGGCTTTTCATAGCCGATCACTAAGAGTATCTCTACCGCTCCTGCGGTCTCTAGAGAGTTGAAAACAGCAGGCCTGGGACAGGTAGCACGTTCGGTGAACAGGTCAGGGTTCCATAGCCGCAGGCAGAACAGTTGAAACTGGAGCAGCAGCACGGCCAGGTGGACTGGGGACAGCAAGGAGTCATCATGTCAGGTCGTGCTGAGGCATGGTCCTAGGGCTCAGGTCCTCCGAGAGAGAGAAAGAAAGAGAGAATTAGAGAGAGCATACTTAAATTCACACAGGACACCGGATAAGACAGGAGAAGTACTCCAGATATAACCAACTGACCCTAGCCCCCCGACACATAAACTACTGCAGCATAAATACTGGAGGCTGAGACAGGAGGGGTCAGGAGACACTGTGGCCCCATCCGATGACACCCCCGGACAGGGCCAAACAGGAAGGATATAACCCCACCCACTTTGCCAAGGCACAGCCCCCACACCACTAGAGGAATATCTTCAACCACCAACTTACCATCCTGAGACAAGGCCGAATATAGCCCACAAAGATCTCCGCCACGGCACAACCCATGGGGGGCGCCAACCCAGACAGGAAGATCACGTCAGTGACTCAACCCACTCAAGTGACACAAGCCAGTGACTCAGCCCCTGTAATAGGGTTAGAGTCAGAGAATCCCAGTGGAGAGAGGGGAACCGGCCAGGCAGAGACAGCAAGGGCGGTTCGTTGCTCCAGAGCCTTTCCGTTCACCTTTTACACTCCTGGGCCAGACTACACTCAATCATAGGACCTACTGAAGAGATGAGTCTTCAATAAAGACTTAAAGGTTGAGAGAGAGTCTCTCACATGGGAGAGAGTCTCTCACATGGGTAGGCAGACCATTCCATAAAAATGGAGCTCTATTGGAGAAAGCAGTAAAACCTTGAAATCAGCCCTTGCCTTAACAGGAAGCCACTGTAGAGAGGCTAGCACTGGAGTAATATGATACAATTTTTCTGGTTCTAGTCAAGAGACGAAGTGTTTGCTACAAACATTGTTTGCTAAGCTATCTCTTAGTCCCATCAAACATTGTGTATTGTAAAGAACAAACGGCAGACTCTTATCTATAATGTCGCTAATTTATCAATGTTTGTAAATATTTTGTTTCTTAGGATATTGTTAATCTGTCTCTATTTACCAGCACTGTATGTGAACTGGCTGCATGCTAGTTGAGCATGCGCCGTTGACGTATGGGTAGCTGCAACCCAATATGGCGACCGGAGTATGAGCGAGTGGGTGTGTCGAAAGTAGTGAAAATGAATCAGCTAATTGGGCAGATGTGTTTCCATGCAAGACCATTTTGCGTGGCTGATTAGGCTGCACTACAAGTCGATAAACCGGCAATCCAAAAATAGTACATTATAAATCGCAGTTTTGGACAGGTGTGCATGATTTGAACGTTTGTTCTATTGCCAACATAACTAGCAAAGTTATAAAATATGATCTTACAGTGTTAGGGTTTCACAAGGCAATTTACAGAAACAGATTGTAATTTTGGTGCGCATAGAAAGGAGTCATGAGGGCATTTGGGTGCGTGTACTGCGGCAAATTTGCTTCAAAATAAACAAACATAGGCTCATTCTGTATAAAATAAGCCAAGGGTATGATGCCATGTGTACATCAAACATAGTGATCATAAACGTTGACACTGTATATGGCATGAGTTTTATAATTTATAATTTGGAAATGTGAAGTGCAGATTTGGACTAACGGGTGTTTGGCTTGCTAGTATGACATCAAAGCTGTATTTATTATAATCCTCAATGTTTCATCTTTCAAAATACATTGAGTCCTCTTAATTTACAGCATTTCCCTCACTCAGACAACAAAGAATGTGCAAACGTTTCCCAATTACTGGGAGGGATGGGGGCAACTTCTTGTTGCGCAGGTTGCTCAAGTTCAGAACAGCTGTGAGTCAAAACCTACGCAGCGCTGTGAAGCGCAGAGCCAGAGCTCTGACGACATGTAAAGCATATTTACTACATTCCAATTTAGGCTCTTATAAGTGCCCAAATCTGCCATTCTTACCCATATATGGGTATGAGTGTAAAGGGTTTATAAACAAAGAAAAAGGGGTTTCAAACCACTCTGACAATAACAGCTAGTTTTCAGTTTTCTCACCCCACTCAGACAGTCCTAGCAAAATTCTTGCTTGAGAAATTGCTCTTTGCTAAGAAGCTATTTTTGTTTATTTTTTACCATTTTAATTGAAAACAATCACATTAAGGTACTTAATAGGACATTCACACAGCTAGACCACTCAACTATGGACCCCGTCCTCCACTGGACTTTCCCTATGTTAGGTTTTTCTGTCATTGATGCACTATTACAATACACATTCACTAGTCCACTTCCTGTCTGCTGTGTGTGTGTGCCTGTGTTGAGCATGGCAATAAACATATGTTCTGTACACCGGTCTCCTACTGGTATTTTCCGTCCTCTAACTGGGACGCTGGGACAGTTGTACCGAAATTCTAAACCGGCACTTCTTTCGAGATCACCACCAGTTGGTGGCACACTTTTTCATGGTCCTTCGAGCCAGATAGGTGCAATTGTCCTGGACTATGACCAGTAGAGATAGGATTCAGTTAATGCCACATGCCATGCCCCAGACCAGGCACACACGCTGGCGAGAAGGGAAGGACTGGGAAGTCCAGAACATCGAGGCCATGGAGAGGCTCCCCCATGAGGGTTCTGTCTGCCTACTGTCACATTGTCACCGTCAGGGAACAGATTCTGGAGTAACTCAGGTGTCAACAGTAGGAATACACGACACTACTGAGGCACACAGGCCCTGCAGCGGTCCTGAGTCCCTCTCATGTCCAGAACTCACCAGCTCCCAAACCTTTGTCTGGCTACTTGAGGCATCCCAATTCCTGGCCTTCATCTCCCCTCCCTAAGTACCACAGGATCGACCAGACGTACCCCAGCCTTAAACGGCCTGGGTGTCACGGCCGCCAGTCCAGTCGCAACTCACTCATGTGGAGTGAACACTGATGCCCCTGGAGGTGCTCCAGCCATTTGTCCTCACCAGCTCCTTTGGTTATCAGATATCCACCCGGACCCCAGCTTGTCCAGCCGTCAATGCAGCCTCCAGCATGCCAGTCTGCCCAGCAGCTGCCAGAGTTGAATCCTGTCACCCACACCGTTGCCACAGCGGGCATCCCTTTAAAGCCCAGTTCGGCACCGGAACCTCCATGGCTCTCTTCACCAGTCCACGCGCCAGCTGAGCAGTGGCCAGATCTGCACCTAACCATGTCGTCCAAAGTGCTCCAGCTAGCCAACCCGATGACAGCAGTGTAGCCAGACTGGTGACTGTGAATGCTCAAGCCTGCCTTGCGAAAGCTACCAAGGCCCTAATCATTCCAGCAGCCGGCCGAGCTCCACTCCGCACCCCAACCGGTTCAGCAAGTGCCAGAGCTCCAACCTGCTCAGCCAGCAGACTCTCAGTCAGCCCTGCAGCCACAGGTGCCTGAGCTGGCACCCCAAACGACAGCCGGTGTCTCTACTTGACCAACTATCACCGGACTCAACTCCTGGCATGTGGCAGGGCTGTTACGTACATTGTGGAAGGGGTGACCTAACTCTATTTGCTCAAATAGTAAAGGTTGTTAAATTTGTGGCAGGAAAGTTGACTTGACCTGTGTCATATATGTTTTGAATTGCTTGTTTGTTGTCTAGTTACGTATGGGTTATGTTTCATTATGAGACTAGGGATTCCCAACATGATTGTCAAAACACATTAGTAACTAGTAACTTCACTACTCTGCCACACTACTGTAGACATCAGAGATAAAGTACAGTGAGATTGTCATTGGCTTTGGTGCTGTGTACTGTAACCCAGTAGCTATGGCCCTAACATAGCTTCCTACTAACAGAATGACGAGGTCATCAGTTCTGAGCGGCTGATTGACAGCCTGTACGCAGGGAGACAGAGACCAGTAAAGAGAGTCGCTATAAGGTCATTGAGAAGCATGCGGCGGTTGAGGCATCTCGCTAAATGCTAATTAATTCCCCGTCATTACTGTCTCTCCTTGGCAGGTCCCGTAGGTACTCTCCATTCATACATCATTAATGGCTGCATTCTCTGCCACGAGGACCAATGCTCACGTCACCTCTGACCCCGCCCTCTCTCCCTCTCCCTGTCTCTCTCTCTATGGTAATTACAGTGCTGGACAGCTTCTGTGTGGAGAGAGAAGGGGGGAGAAAGGGAGAGCGAGAGAGTGAGATAGATATCTCTACCTTCTTGGACCAGTTATAAATAACCCTACACAGCCTGCAGAGGGGACTACACCTATGGAGACAATGGCTGCAGTTGACAGAGGTCAAGGTTCACTAACTAGCTCCTCCCTGTAATGAACCTTTTCCGCCTGAGGGGCTTCAGCATTTGCTGCTCCGTTCTGGGGTTAGTGAGGCATGGAGAGCCAGGTGAGGAAGGAGCAAGGTGTGAGAGTCACCATGCAGAGAGAGAAGAGAGATAGGATCAGGCTCAGGTCAGCACCCCTAACAAAGACCAGGGGTGAACCATCACTGTGTGAGTCAATCTGACTCATTACTTCAGCTTCCACACCATGGTCAGTGAAAGGCCAGTTAATTAAATAAGGAACCTGGAGGTGTAGAAGTTAAGAAGGAGTGATTAGGATACCATAGCTGCAATAAATGAATAGCGGGAAGGATGTGTCATGATTTTACTTTCATTAACCCGATGACTGTTAGTTATTGAATCCACTATGTTTAATTGTTACCTGATTAAATTAATCACGTAACAATTAACTCATTCAGATTTGGGGTGTGGTACCATCTCCCGAATTAAACTCTATAGGGTTTTTATCTATAACATCGATAAACAGTCATCTTATTAATCATTAACTCTTATCAAATCATTATTCTGACCAGTCGTAACCTTCTTGGATCTACAAAAACCCGAGCCTAGTTCATTATTCAGTACTACACAAATTGGTTTAATTATTTATTTACTAACTAACTAAATAATAACACAGAATAAACATACACCCTTTAAATAAGACAAAGATCCCTAGTGGACTGACAAGATATGACGGCTTGTTACAACATAGATGTGGGGGACACTTATCGTGGATACATTCTAGGACTGTCCTCATATTAATCATATACCTTGCATACGAACCGCCACCCATTTGGAATAAGAAATCATACATTTATTTACGTGTGAAATGCCTTCATTCATTATTTATCTCGGTCGGAACCAAGCATTCTCGGAAAGTTATTGGCGGGCCTTTCCTGTGGGTCACTTGTACATGCTCTGATTGTCCAACAGAGGTTACAATGTCCTTCTTGTCCGGTCTCCATGCGATGTTTCCTCAGAACTTCCTCTTAGCCGTACCAGTGATTGTCTGAGAGGGGAGTTTTCTCCTTCCTCCACCTCGTGTGGATAACCAGAGTTTGAACCACTTTACACACGCAACTGCAGACTGGCGATGTCCTGGTCTCGTAAGTAAATTTTCTTCACCTCATCTTGAGGTTGAGAGTTTCAATCATTTCAACCGTGTAGCTCTCCGCCTCACTTTTCCTGGTCTAAAGTTTGATTCCTCTTCCAAGCCTTTATGCACTCTTGGTAAAAAAGAGGTGTTCCGTTATGCTGACAAGCTCTCTAACCTCCCTTGGGGCGTGGCTACTTAATGTGCAAAGGATATGATTAGAAGTTCTCTTGACTCCTAAAATCACATTCATATCTTAATAAAAATATGTTCATCATTTTCATATCATTTGCACAAAGTATTGGATGGAAACTTGACAGATAAAATGGGTATCCTTTCCAAGTTACAGTATTTGGTCCATACAGTTTTTAATAACATCACAAAATGAAAAACAATATGACATTAGTTTTCTACATCTCCCCACTGACCATTTACCACATTGTTGTGTTTGAAATATTGTTCCATTATCACTTTTTGGACATTTGAGTTTTGGTGGGCAAAAGTGTCTGTGAACAAAGACATTCCTTGGGTTGATACTAAAGAGCAAGAGAGAGTCTCCCCGGCTTAATTTACAACCGAGTGTGAGCTGTCAACCCGACAGTTCCCTCCTCCCCCCTTTGTGGGTGGGAGAGGGTATGTTTATTGTCAGCCATTGTCAAGCTGATCTGACCCATTATGATCCTCACAGGACAGTCATGATAGATGTGTAAGTGCAGAGTACTGTGCTGGATGAATTTAACTCAGTTAATTTACTCTACGTAGAAAGTGAAGTTCTCTGTCATCTGGCTTCAGTAGGGAAGTACAGTCATGTTAGAGAAAACAAATACTTTTTATTTCAAGATTTCAAATTCAGAAGCAGCAATCACAGTGGGGCTCTGGAAGTCTGAGAAGTCATCTGAAGTTAAGTTTTAATTTTTTTTTATTTAACCTTTATTTAACCAGGTAGGCCAGTTGAGAACAAGTTCTCATTTATAACTGCGACCTGGCCAAGATAAAGCAAAGCAGTGCGACACAAACAACAACACTGAGTTACACATGGAATAAACAAACCTACAGTAAATAACACAATAGAAAAATCTTTATACAGTGTGTGCAAATGTAGTAAGACTATGGGAGGTAAGGCAATAAATAGGACAGTGGTGAAATAATTACAATTTAGCATTAACGCTGAAGTGATAGATGTGCAGAAGATGATGTGCAAGTAGAGATACTGGGGTGCAGAGGAACAAAGAAATAAATAACATTATGGGGATGAGGTAGTTGGGTGGGCTATTTACAGATGGGCTGTGTAAAGGTGCAATGATCGGTAAGCTGCTCTGACAGCTGATGCTTAAAGTTAGTGAGGAAGATATAAGTCTCCAGCTTCAGAAGTAGTTGATGAACCAGGCAACGCAGTCATTTGAGAAACCAAGGCTGTTGAGTCTGCCGATAAGAATGCGATGATTGACAGAGTTGAGTGCCTTGGCAAGGTCGATGAAGACGGCTGCACAGTAATGTCTTTTATCGATGGCGGTTATGATATCGTTTAGGACCTTGAGCGTGGCTGAGGTGCCCTCATGATTAGCTCGGAAACCAGATTGCATAGCGGAGAAGGTACGGTAGGATTCAAAATGGTCGGTGATCTGTTTATTAACTTGGCTTTCAAAGACTTTAGAAAGGCAGGGTAGGATAGATATAGGTCTGTAACAGTTTGGGTAGAGAGTGTATCCCCCTTTGCAGAGGGGGATGACTGCGGCAGCTTTCCAATCTTTAGGGATCTCAGATGATACGGAAGAGAGTTTGAACAGGCTAGTCAAAGGGGTTGCAACAATTGCGGTAGACAATTTTAGAAAGAGAGGGTCCAGATTGTCTAGCCCAGCTGATTTGTACGGGTCCGGATTTTGCAGCTCTTTCAGAACATCAGCTATCTGGATTTGGGTTAAGGAGCAGTGGGTGAGGCTTAGGAAAGTTGCTGTGGGGTGTGCAGAGCTGTTGGCCGGGGTAGAGGTAGCCAGGTGGAAAGCATGGCCAGCCGTAGAATAATACTTATTGAAATTCTCGATTATCGTAGATTTATCGGTGGTGACAGTGTTTCCTAGCCTCAGTGCAGTGGGCAGCTGGGAGGAGGTGCTCTCATTCTCCATGGACTTTACAGTGTCCCAGAACATTTTGGAGTATGTGCTACAGGATTCACATTTCTGTTTGAAAAAGCTAGCCTTTGCTTTCCTAACTGCCTGTGTATATTGGTTCCTAACTTCCCTGAAAAGTTGCATATCACAGGGGCACTTCAATGCTAATGCAGTATGCCACAGAATGTTTTTGTGCTGGTCAAGAGCAGTCAGGTCTGGAGTGAACCAAGGGCTATATCTGTTCTAAGTTCTACATTTTTTGAATGGGGCATGCTTATTTAAGATGGTGAGGAAAGCACTTTTAAAGAATAACCAGGCATCCTCTACTGATGGGATCAGGTCAATATCCTTCCAGGATACCTGGGCCAGGTCGATTAGAAAGGCCTGCTCGCTGAAGTGTTTTAGGGAGCGTTTGACAGTGATGAGGGGTGGTTGTTTGACCGCGGACCCATTACGAACACAGGCAATGAGGCAGTGATCGCTGAGATTCTGGTTGAAGACAGCAGAGGTGTATTTGGAGGACAGGTTGGTCAGGATGATATCTATGAGTGTGCCCATGTTTACGGATTTGGGGTTGTACCTGTTAGGTTCCTTGATAATTTGTGTGAGATTGAGGGCATCTATCTTAGATTGTAGTACGGCCATGGTGTTGAGCATATCCCAGTTTAGGTCACCTAACGAATTCTGAAGATAAATGGGGGGCAATTAATTCACATATGGTGTCCAGGGCACAGCTGGGGGCTGAGGGGGGTCTATAACAAGCGGCAACAGTGAGAGACTTATTTCTGGAAAGGTGGATTTTTAAATGTAGAAGCTCGAACTGTTTGGGCACAGACCTGGGTAGCATGACAGAACTCTGCAGACTATCTCTGCAGTAGATTGCAACTCCACCCCCTTTGGCAGTTCTATCTTGTTGGAAAATGTTGTAGTTGGGGATGGAAATTTCTGAATTTATGGTGGCCTTCCTAAGCCAGGATTCAGACACGGCTAGGACATCAGGGATGGCGGAGTGTGCTATAGCAGTGAATAAAACAAACCTAGGGAGGAGGCTTCTGATGTTAACATGCATGAAACCAAGGCTTTTACGGTTACAGAAGTCAACAAATGATAGCGCATGGGGAATAGGAGTGGAACTGGGGGCTACAGTGCCTGGGTTAACCTCTACGTCACCAGAGGAACAGAGGAAGAGTAGGATAAGGGTATGGCTAGAGGCTATAAGAACTGGTCGTCTAGTGCATTGGGAACAGAGAATGAAAGGAGCAGATTTCTGGGCGTGGTAGAATAGATTCAGGGCATAATGTACAGACAAGGGTATGGTAGGATGTGAGTACAGTGGAGGTAAATCTAGGCGTTGAGTGACGATGAGAGAGGTTTCGTCTCTGGAGGCACCAGTTAAGCCAGTTGAGGTCTCCGCATGTGTGTGGGATGGGACGAAAGAGCTATCTAAGGCATGTTGAGTAGGACTGAGGGCTCTACAGTGAAACAAAACAATAAGAACTAGCCAAGACAGCAGTAGACAAGGCAAATTGACATTAGAGAGAGGCATAAAGCAATCACAGGTGTTGATCAGAAGAGCTAAGACAACAACGTGTAAATGGCGATGAATGGGCGGAGCGGGTCAGTTAGGTACATACAGGTCCTGAGTTCGAGGCTGGGGCCGACAGGTAAACAAAATGAGGTACCGTGTTATTGAAACAGTCCAGGGGGCATCAGCTGTGTAGCCGAGTGATCATAGGGTCAAAAGAGCAGCAATAGGTGAGTCAGGGTGCCGTTCGGTAGTCACTACTACGCTAGGTGACCAGGGGACACAGCATTCAGAAAGCTAGCGGGCCGGGGTTAGCAGATGGTCCTTCGGTGACAGAGTAACAGAATAGCCTGTTGAGACCACATCGGCAGTCCAGTCGTGATGGATCGGCGGCGCTCCGTGTCGACAAAAAAGGGTCCAGGCCAATTGGCAAAAGAGATATTGTAGCTAGTATATGGGCCTAGCTCGAGGCTAGCTCAAGGCTGACTGGTGCTTGCTTCGGGACAGAGGCATTAGCTAACAGTAGCCACTTGTTTGCAGCTAGCTAGCTGCGATGATCCGGTGTAATGATCCAGAGCGGCAGGAATCCGGTGATGTGGTAGAGAGAAGCAGTCCCATATGCTCTGGGTTGATATCGCGCTGTGCAGACTGGCAGGTATTGTCTGAGCTCAGGCTGGCTGGTGACCGAGAAAACGGTGAAGATCGCTAGCCTGGCTAACAAAGACTAGTAGCTATTTAGCTGGCTAGCTCCTCATGGAGGTTCCAGTTATAAGGAATAAAAATAGCAGATCCGTACCACATTGGGTGAGGCGGGTTGCAGGAAAGTATATTTAGTTCGTAGATAGAAAGTGAGATTAAGATATATACAGAAGAAAACTGGCTATTTACAAGGGACAAGACACGGGATAAGACAAACACACACATCCGACAGCTACGCCATCTTGGACCAAGGTGCTCCATACACTACTGTACTGTGAAGAGGAAGTACGGCCGCCCAGCCAGCTTTGAACTTTCCGTGACTTTGACACCAGCCAGGGATTAATGCCACCCCACTGAGTTGAGTAACTGCCCCATTACAAGAGAGGGGAAAGGTGAGAGTGGGAGGCAGAGACAGAGACAGAGTACACCTGAGTAGTGTTTGTGCTGTTGTGTTGGAGAATGAAAAAGCCCTTGAGCGGAACAGGAAGAGAAAGAAGGAGAGAAAAGGAAAGCACAGAGTAGTACCTTTACCTGTAAAGGAGTGTTTCTTCCACACACAGAGTACGAAGGGGTGTTATGTCTCGGTATGTATGCGTTGATTTACGGTGCTGTGGGAAAGATCCATTAGCAGTGAAACAACACAGCTCGCAACAAGGAAGTGATTTATGTATTCAATAAGGGTCTCTGGATTTCACTCCCTCCTTCCCCTCCGTATCACTTCCTTACGAAAAGCAGCAGCGTGGAAAGTAGACTTGTCCTACTGTACTGTAGTCAGGTGGTGCACTGTACTGTGCCATTGGACCTCATACACTAAATGCTATTCTGGACAAACTACCTGACAGTGTGCTGGAGTATGTGAATCAGAAAACTGGAGGAGGGTGAAGGTGCAAAGCGGCATATTTTAATTGACAAGTGAAAACTTGTAGAACAATGAGCTTTTTTATCTTCAAGCGGCATATCAAGTGCATACCACTGCTGGCTTGCTTCTGAAGCTAAGCAGGGTTGGTCCTGGTCAGTCCCTGGATGGGAGACCAGGTGCTGCTGGAAGTGGTGTTGGAGGGCCAGTAGGAGGCACTCTTTCCTCTGGTCTAAACAAAGATCCCAATGCCCCAGGGTAGTGATTGGGGACACTGCTCTGTGTAGGGTGCCGTCTTTCGGATGGGACGTTAAACGGGTGTCCTGACTCTCTGAGGTCATTAAAGATCCCATGGCACTTATCGTAAGAGTAGGGGTGTTAACCCCGGTGTCCTGGCTAAATTCCCAATCTGGTCCTCAACCATCACGGTCACCTAATAATCCCCAGTTTACAATTGGCTCATTCATCCCCCTCCTCTCCCCTGTAACTATTCCCCAGGTTGTTGCTGCAAATGAGAACGTGTTCTCAGTCAACTTACCTGGTAAAATAACGGTAAAATAAAAAAATAAAAATCAACACAGAGATGAAGTGTGTTTTTATCTAGTAAGACAGCTTTGAGCCTTTTCAAAGAGTTCACTTCTAATTTAATGGCATATGGTTCTAAATATGAACCATTTATTAGGAGGAGGAGGGGAAGTGGGAAGTGTGGAGTGGGCCTAAGGAAACTTTTTAATGAGAACACGTAGGAAACAAACTGCAAGTTTCCTTGAGACAATCATTAAGGAATGACACGACCATTGTTTTTATGGAGTGTAAAGGCAGTGTATATTTTTCCATTCATAAGGTGGTGGAGGACCAAATGCTCTCGAAAACTTTTAAATAGGGATTGACAGAACAGTGCAATCTACCAGTGGGGAGAAATAAGGAGGGAAAAGAAAGAGGAGAAGAGGAAAGTACGAGAGGAGATGGAGGGAGAGAGGAAAGAGAAGTCACGGAAGCTGGGGATCGAGTGAGGCAAGCCAGATCCTGCTGACTGCCCCACGTTCTAACAGCTGGTTGGGGAACCTCACAGTGTCCATTTAAACAGCACACACACAATGGGCAATACATCCACAGAGAGAGAGAGAAAGGGTGAGAGAGAATAAGTGGGAGAGAGAGAAAGAGAGGGAGAGAAAGAGAGGGGAAGAGAGGGAGAGAGTGAAGGAGAACAAGAAAGAAGAGCGCCAATCAGAGTGGGAGAGGGAAAAAAGAGGGGAGAACTTAAAACCCATTAATTTCCCAAAGCCAGGTCTGGAGGAAATTAATCCTGATAGGGCTACGCTCTCTGCTCTTGCCTTCACTCTGTCTCTCCATCTCTCTCTCTGCTACTCCAGCCAGTGGTTGATGCTCTACAGATCCAGCAGAGCAGAAGAGGCAAGACAGACTCCATTAGAGCCAAAGAGAGCAGAGGAAGGTCAGAGGGGAGGAACGATGGAGAGAGAGAGAGGAGAACATCAGCGGGAGGAGCCAGGATGAGAGGGACTGATTGCTGCTGTGCTCTGACTTGACTATCCCCACAGATGGCTGATCCACTATGATAGAGGGCAATAGACAGACACAGCACACAGATCAGAGGTCTGGCTCAAGGAAGTGTTACATTACATGAAGTTGTAGCAGTGGGTGTTCTGTGATGTGTCTTAAGCCTCCAACATTGGAGCTGTCATGTTGGACACTGAACCATGGCAGAGAAAGGAAACTGTCAGCCCACAGACAGTATGGCTGATTGTCTAGTCTGTTTGATGTGTCGACCAAATTGTTGGTTGACACACCTCCTCACTCATCAGGTTTCTGAGGGACAGAACACACTTTAGTTTTGAAATGAGTTTATTTTAACTGAAATTTCAGGGATGGACTGTGTGAGTGTGTGTATGTGCGTGTGTGTGTGTGTGTGCATGAGTGTGTGATAGTGTTAGCGTGTGTCCCTACTGCAATAATGGCTCTCCTCAGTCCTTTTCTCAAATTACAGGGAACAGAAATGGATTTCCAGACAATCAGGAAGGCTTTGCTCTGATTGGGCGGAATGCTTCCTCAAGTGTTTGTCAGCCAATTTGGCCCATTACCCAGTAAAGTGAATAAGGACTCCTAGTCCATCAAAGACCTGTCCAGCTGCCAAGCAACAGCAGTGGGACAAAAAAAATGGTTCTTAAAGAGAATTTTGGTGCAAGAGAAATGTACCGCCATAGCAATATTAGAGGTAAGAAGAGTGATGAGAAGTGATCTAGTGCAAATACATATACAGTATAAACTGTATCTACACTGAAAACATATATATATAAACACATGTAAAGTGTTGATCTGTTTCACAAGCTGAAATACAAAATCACAGAAATGTTCCATATGCACAAAAAGCTTATTTCTCTCAAATTTTGTGCACAAATTGTTTAGTGAGCATTTCTCCTTTGGCAGAATAATCCATCCACCTGACAGGTGTGGCATATCAAGAAACGGATTAACCTGCATGATCATTGCACTGGTGCACCTTGTGCCGGGGACAATAAAAGGCCACTTTAAAATGTGAAGTTTTGTCACACAACACAATGCCACAAGTTTTGAGGGAACGTGCAATTGGCATGCTGACTGCAGGAATGTCCAGCTATTGCCAGAGAATTTAATGTTCATTTCTCTACCATAAGCTGCCTCCAACGTCATTTTAGAGAATTTGGCAGTACGTCCAACTGGCCTCACAACAGCAGACCACGTGTAACCACACTAGCCCAGGATAGTCTGCGGCTGCAGAGAACTATTTCTGTCTGTAATAAAGCCCTATTGTGGGGGGAAAAACATTCTGATTGGCTGGGCCTGGCTCCCCTATGCCTTCCAAGGCCCACCCATGGCTGCAGCTCTGCCCAGTCATGTGAAATAAATAGATTAGGGCCCAATAATTCATTTCAATTGACTGATTTCCTTACCGTGCATTCGGAAAGTATTCAGACCCCTTGACTTTTTCCACGTTGTTACATTACAGCCTTATTCTAAAATTGATAGAAAAGTTTTTTCCCCCTCATCAATCTACACACAATACCCGAGGGGAGACAAAGCAAAAATAGTTTTTTAGACATTTTTGCAAATGTATTACAGTTTTTAAACTGAAAAATCACATTTACATACAGTACCAGTCAAAAGTTTGGACACACCTACTCATAAGGTTTTTCTTTAGTTTTACTATTTCCTACATTGTAGAATAATAGTGAAGACATCAAAACTATGAAATAACACATATGGAATCATGTAGTAACCAAAAAAGTGTTAAACAGATTCTTCAAAATAGCCACCCGTTGCCTTGATGACAGCTTTGCACACTCTTGACATTCTTTCAACTAGCTTCATGAGGTGGTCACCTAGAATGCATTTCAAATAACAGGTGTGCCTTGTTAATAATATCTTTTGCTGGTTTATTCGCTATCGCTAACTTTGCCTTGACTGAATGGGGTTGTGTGGTAGGCTATTGTAGTAAGCTAATATAATGCTATATTGTGTTTTCGCTGTAAAACACTTAAAAAATCGGAAATATTGGCTGGATTCACAAGATCTTTGTCTTTCATTTGCTGTACACCATCGATTTTTCAGAAATGTTTTATGACGAGTATTTAGGTATTGCACGTTGGTGTCTGTAATTACTCTGGCTGCTTCCGTGCTATTTCTGACGGTAGCTGTTATTGTAGCTGCAATGTAAAACTGATTTATAGCTCAAATATGCACATTTTTCGAACAAAACATAGATTTATTGTATAACATGTTATAAGACTGTCATCTGATGAAGTTGTTTCTTGGTTAGTTTGGTTGGTTCTTGGTTAGTTAGGTTGGCTTTGTGCATGCTACCTGTGCTGTGAAAAATGTCTGTCCTTTTTTGTATTTGGTGGTGAGCTAACATAAATATACGTGGTGTTTTCGCTGTAAAACATTTAAAAAATCGGACATGTTGGCTGGATTCACAAGATGTGTATCTTTCAAATGCTGTATTGGACTTGTTAATGTGTGAAAGTTAAATATTTCTAAAAAATATTAAAAAATATTAAAATTTCGCGCTCTGCCTTTTCAGTGGAATGTGGGAGGAGTTCCGCCTGCGGAACCCCAGAGCCAGACAGGTTAATTAATGCGTTTGAGCCAATCATTTGTGTTGTGACAAGGTAGGGGTGGTATACAGAAGATAGCCCTATTTTGCAGAAGACCAAGTCCATATTATGACAAGAACAGCTCAAATAAGCAAAGAGAAACAACAGTCCATCATTACTTTAAGGCATGAAGGTCAGTCAATACAGAACATTTCAAGAACTTTGAAAGTTTCAGCAAGTGTAGTTTGCAAAAACCAAGTTGCAGCCCAAATAAATGCTTCACAGAGGTCAAGTAACAGACATATCTCAACATCAACTTTTCAGAAGAGACTGCATGAAACAGGCCTTCATGGTCGAATTGCTGCAAAGAAACCACTACTAAGGACACCAATAATAAGAAAAGACTTGCTTGGGCCAAGAAACACAAGCAATGGACATTAGACCAGTGGAAATATGTCCTTTGGTCTGCTGGGTCCAAATTTGAGATATTTGGTTCCAACTGCCGTGTCTTTGGGAGATGCAGAGTAGGTGAACGGATGATCTCTGCATGTGTGGTTCCCACCGTGAAGCATGGAGGAGGAGGTGAGATGGTGTGGGGGTGCTTTGCTAGTGACACTGTCGGTCATTTATTTAGACTTCAAGTCACACTTAACCAGACTGTTTGAAAAGCATTCCAGGTGAAGCTGGTTCAGAGAATGCCAAGAGTGTGCAAAGCTGTCATCAAGGCAAAGGTTGGTAACTTTGAAGAATCTCAAATATAAGATATATTTTCATTTGTTTATCACTTAATTTGGTTACTACATGATTCTATATGTGTATTTCATAGTTTTGATGTCTTCACTATTATCATACAATGCAGAACATTGTAAAAATAAAGAAAAACCCTTGAATGAGTAAGTGTGTCCAAACTTTTGACTGGTATTGTTAGTATTCAGACCCTTTACTGAGTACTTTGTTGAAGCACCTTTGATAGCGATTACAGCCTCGAGTCGTCTTGGGCATGACGCAACAAGCTCGGTACACCTGTCTTGGGGAGTTTCTCCCACTCTTCTCTGAAATTCCTGTCAAGCTCTGTCAGGTTGGATGGGGAGCGTTGCTGCACAGCTATTTTCAGCTCTCTCCAGAGATGTTCAATCGGGTTCAAGTCTGGGCTCTGGCTGGGACACTCAATGACATTCAGACACTTGTCCCAAAGACACTCCTGTGTTGTCTTGGCTGTGTGCTTAGGATCGTTGTCCTATTGGAAGGTGAACCTTCTCCCCAGTCTGAGGTCCTGAACGCTCTGGAGCAGGTTTTCATCAAGGAGCTCTCTGTACTTTGCTCCGTTCATCTTCCCCTCAATCCCGACGAGTCTCCTATGATGCTGCCACCACCATGCGTCACCGTAGGGATCGTGCCAGGTTTCCTGCCATTGTGACGCTTGGCATTCAGACCAAAGAGATCAATCTTGGTTTCATCAGACAACAGAATATTGTTTCTCATGGTCTGAGAGTCCTTTAGGTGTCTTTTGGCAAACTCCAAGCGGGCTGTCATGTCCTCTTTACTGAGGATAGGCTTCTGTCTGGCCACTCTACCATAAAGGCCTGATTGGTTGGGTGCTGCAGAGATTGTTGTCCTTCTAGAAGGTTCTCCCATCTCCACAGAGGAAATCTGGAGCTCTGTCAGAGTGTCTATCGGGTTCTTGGTCATCGCCCTTCTCCCCAGATTGCTCAGTTTGGCCGGGCGGCCAGCTCTAGGAAGAGTCTTGGTGGTTCCAAACTTCTTCCATTTAAGAATGATGGAGGCCACTGTGTTCTTGGGGACCTTCAGTGCCCCAGATATGTGCCTCAGCACAATCCTGTCTCAGAGCTCTACGGACAATTCCTTCGACCGCATGGCTGGGTTTTTGCTTTGACATGCACTGTCAACTGTGGGACCTTATATAGACAGGTGTGTGCCTTTCAAAATCATGTCCAACAAATTGAATTTACCAAAGGTGGACTTTAATCAAGTTGTAAAAATATCTCAAGGATGATCAATGGAAACAGGATGCACCTGATTTGAATACTTGTAAATAAGGTATTTCTGTTTTTCATTTTGAATGCATTTTCAAAAATGTAGACTGATGAGGAAACACATTTATTTAATCCATTTCCATTTTAGAATAAGGCTGAAATGTAACAAATGTGGAAAAACTCAAGGAGTGTGAATACTTTCTGAATGCACTGTATATGAACTGTAACTCCTTAAAATATTATAAATTGTTGCATTTATATTTTTGTTCAGTATAGTATTGAAGAACTACTCTATGAAGTTTTTCATTTAATTTGTGTCACGCCCTGATCTGTTTCCCCTGTCCTTGTGCTTGTCTCCAACCCCCTCCAGATGTCGCCCATCTTCCCCATTATCCCCTGGGAACTTATACCTTTGTTTTCTGTCTGTCTGTGCGAGTTCGTTTTGTTCCTCAAACGTATCAGCGGTTTTCCTCTCGCGGCTGCCTTGTCTAGTTTCCCCGGTTTTGTCCTTTCTGCCTGCCCTGACCCTGCCTGCCGTCCTGTAACTTTGCCCTCTACTCTGGATTACCGACCTCTGCCTGACCCCGACCCTGAGCCTGCCTGCCGTCCTGTACCTTTGCCTTCCCGTGTTCGAATTAATAAACTTTGACACTGTCTTTACCTGGGTCTTACCTTCTAACTTGATAGTACGAACTCGCCATAACTGACCCAGCAGACCGTCACCCGGTTTCCCGGGAATCCCGCTTACCTCCCTCGGAGCACTACGATGGCGATTCCAGAACCTGCCAGGCCTTTCTCTCCCAGTGCTCCCTCGTTTTCGAGCTGCAGCCTTCTTCGTTCCCCTCGGACCGCTCGAAGATGGTGTACATTATCACGCTGATGTCTGGGAGGGCACTCGCCTAGGCCACGGCGGTTTGGGAGCAACAATCTGCCATCTGCCTCAGTCTGGAGGTATTCGTGGCAGAGGTGAAAAGTTTTCGAGGCTCCGGTGTCTGGGAGAGAGGCTGCCCGGAAGTTACTCCAGCTTCGGCAGGACACCCTCAGTGCGGCAGACTATGCGGTGGAGTTCCGCACACTAGCAGGGGAGGGTACCTGGAACCCGGAAGTGCTATTCGACACGTTCCTGCACGGATGTAAAGGATGAGCTGGCAGCCCGAGAACTACCGACGGATCTTGACTCACTCATCGCTTTCTACGAGAACGTGGGAGGGAGAAGAGGTTCGATTGCGGTCCCAATCGCTCACTCAGGAATCCCACCTTGCATTTCATGAACTCCGGAAGTCCCCGGCATCTACGTCCCCGAGAGGATCCGAGCTTACCCAAGTCTTAGCTTACAAAAGCCTCCGGAGACTGCCAATTCGGCTCTTCCCGAGACGATGCAGCTCGGCAGGGCTGGGCTGTCTCCAGCCAAGCACGTATGCAGACTTGAGACCCAGAGTTGCCTGTTGCAGTACTGCCGGTCATTATGTGTCTACCTGTCCCTTCAAGAGACCTAGCTCATTTGTTGGAGTGAGTACTCTGGTGGGCCTTAAAGATAATTTTTCGTCTCCCCTGGCTCGCCCCCCTCTCCGTGCCATCCTGCGGTGGGGCGACCAGTCCAAGTCTCTCCAGGTACTCAACAACTTGGGGGCCGATGTGAGTCTCATGGACATTGCCCTGGCGTCCAAGCTGGGCATCCCCACTCAACCCCTCTCCATTCCCATGGGTGTTAGAGTGCTGGACGGACGCGCTATAGACCGGGTCACCCACCAGACCACCCCCCGTCAACCTACGAGTGTCGGGGAACCACAGCGAGACGATCCAATTCCTGCTGGTTGAGTCTCCACAGGTTCCCGTGATTTTGAGATTCTCTTGGCTCCAGCAACACAATCCCTCCATTGATTGGGCTACTGGTGCCATCGTGGGCTGGAGCCCGTTCTGCCACATTGCCTGAAGTCACCTCTGCCTGCCCCGGGACGTCTTCCTGGGGACTTGGAAATTGCACCGTACCTCTCCGCCAGTCCCACGGAGTACCAGGACCTCCGAGAGGGGTTCAGTAAGGCCCGGGCCACTTCGCTTCCGCAGCACCGCCCAGTATCCAAGAAGGTCAAGCCTGAGGCGCTGGCATGCCGCTATGGTGCCGAGGCTACACCCCCAGAAGCTGAGGCCTTCCCCCCCCGCTCTAAGATCATTAGCCCCTCTGCTGTTCGTCCTCTGTTGCCCAGTACCCTCTGTATTTTTCATAACTTTTCTGTGTCTAGAGTTAAAACCATGTCTGACTGCCCCTTGTCTCCTGTTTCCAGGCCCACTGCTCTCCCCCGTCTCATCGATGGCCAACCGGTGTACATGGTGAGACGTCTCCTGAAGGTTTGACCTTGGGGCAAGGGATTCCAGTACCTGGTTGACTGGGAGGGTTATGGCCCGGAGGAGAGGTGCTGGGTCTCTGCAAGGGACATCCTGGACCCAGGCCTCATCTCTGAGTTCCAGCGCCGGCACCCCGCTCAACCAGGTATGCGCCCAGGTAGGACGCCAAGTGGTGTCCCTAGAGAGGGGGGGGGGGGGCTACTGTCACACCCTGATCTGTTTCACCTGTCCTTGTGCTTGTCTCCATTCCGCTCCAGGTGTCACCCATCTTCCCCATTATCCTCTGGGTACTTATATATGTGTTTTCTGTCTGTCTGTGCGAGTTTGTTTTGTTCATGAAACCTACTAGCGTTTTTTTCCCTTGCTCCTGCCAAGTCTATTTTCAAGTTTTGTCCTTTCTGCCTACCATGACCCTGAGTCTGCCTGCCGTCCTTTGCCTTCCCGTGTTCGAATTAATAAACTTTTGTTACTTCGACACTGTCTGCACCTGGGTCTTACCTTCAAATGTGATAATTTCATTGTTGTCATTCCATATACAGTACAGTATGTGCCTTGAATCACTTGAAAGGTCATGTCCTCCTTCCTCAGTGTTCCAGGTGGAAGTTCTCAGAAATAGTCTGATTGTATCCTCACTGCTCTGCTGACAAACATCAACTGATGTACTTTTCCTTATTCTTATCAGGATGCAAATTTGTTCGGTACAACACTATGGAACAGATGCCAAAGACAAACTCAGACTCCGGGAGACACACTATCTACCCTAAAGCTTGTAAACACATAGAACAATCAGAGACCTTGAAAGTTTAAGTTAAATGAAACAACACATAACCCTTCCCTGGCACACCATATACATCTTGTGAAAGAAACAGATGAGGCTACAGTAGGGCAGATGAGATGAATGGATAGATATTGATGGATAGACTGTATCTTGTTTTCACTTTTAAAAAAAACACACACAGCCATTCAATTCAGGCAAATGTGTCAACAGAGCTCTCTCTCTCTTGAAATCTATCTAAAACTATTTTGAGAGGATAGCAGAGAAATAGGACATGTTCACTCCCAAGTACCCATGTAGAGGATAAATGTCTCTCCATCTTGCAATGTGGGATGAGGCTGAGTTATCTTCTCTCTTTAAACCTCAATGCAAGCTGTTACTGCTCAATGTATGACAGATACAGGAGCGCATCCTAAAATATCTCTGCAAGACAGATACCCACATACTGCTAGGTGGCAGCCTGGTGAATCCTGGGCCTGGGTTCAAAAAGATTGGGGGAGAGAGAGAATAAACTGAATGAGAAAGGATGTCTTGGGAAGGGATGTTAAGAACTACAAGGGAGGAAAAGAGAGTACATTTAAGATGGGGCTCCAGAAAGATTACCTTCTCTCCTCTATCTTTCTGAGTGGTCTCTAACAACAGCCTCATTAAAACAGCACTGAATCACAACCGTCCCTGCGTTTTCACGACCATTTACCTGTTTTATTCGGTTAGAATTTGTGACTTCCATCTTGAGTCTCAATTTCTCTGCCATATTTCACTCATTTATGGGCTTGCTGGTCTAAATCACTCATCTCTCTCTGCCTTTAGAATACACTCAATCTCCAGCCCAATTTTCTAAAGATTTGATTCAGAAGGTAATATCCTCTTTTCTGACCTTTGAAATACAGTAAAAAAAGGCAATCTTATTCTTTCTTTCTCTCTCGCTATGATTTCCCCGTCTGATTCTAGCTGAACTGGAGTAAGAGTAGTGAAGGCAGGGCAACACTTGGCTGTGTGTGTGTATGTGTGTGTGTGTGTGTGTGCATCCCTCTCTTCTCTGTGTTCCTCTTCTTTTGTTTCATCTGCGGTGACCCTTTTCCACCCTTCTCCAAGTGCTGTAGAAATGTACTCTCTTATTGTTTACCCTGGTAGACATAAGGACAATGGCTTGTGAGCAAAGGAATGATTTCTAGGTCAAGTAATTCTGTTTTCAATGACTCCCGAAGGGGTAGAGAGAGAGAAGGTGAGTGAGAGATTGCGATGCAGTGAGTGGGATTTCCATCTATTGACCTTCTCCCTATGGTTTGATTATACTCACTCCATCTTTCCATCCATCTATCCCTTGCCTTTTATCCCTGTTGCTCTCTCTCTTCCTTCTCTCCATCTCCTCCCCCCTGTATTTACCCAGACTGATGAGAGACACCTTGGAGGCGCCATCAGACCTCTTCAGCTGAGCACAGACAGTCAATTACCCCCAGGGTGAACGTTAGGACAGCTAGTGTGTGTGTGTGTGTGTGTGTGTGTGTGTGTGTGTGTGTGTGTGTGTGTGTGTGTGTGTGTGTGTGTGTGTGTGTGTGTGTGTGTGTGTGTGTGTGTGTGTTGTTGGGCGTGTCTGTGAAAGGTGAGGGGTGGCTCTGCAGATGTCCTTGTGTCACATGGCCTTACGTCATTTCAATATAACAGATATACCATAATTTTACTCAGTTAATCAGAGAGCTGTATAAGCCTAAATATGTGCATAACACTGATGGAGGGATCTTACTGTGGAACTGTGCAGATTACAGAGACTACAGAGAGATTGGAGGAGGTAGGGGACAATCACACATGCTTCCTGCCCAGGATTGATTTGTTGACTTGTTCTGTACTGAACACACACTTGAAGAGAATCCCTGCTGCACTGCATGCACACACTTGTTATAAATCAGAGTACACACACACTTTCTACACTGTTCTACTCAACTCCCAGTGGAAAAGGCACTTATCACTTGAACAGATAAAAACAATGCAAACTTCTGGATTTCTAGAGACTCAGAGCTCCACTTACTGGTTATAAAGTGGAAGTGTAGTTCCACATGTACCTACGAGTACACCTTTTGCTGAATACCAATAAAAGCCCATGTGTACCCACAGCGAGAAATCTCATTTTCATGCAGATTGGCACTTTTAATATGATTAAATATGATTAAGTGAAGTGATTACACCAGCGTAAGAAGCTCTGTATGTTTCTATATCCTTCCCTCCCCTGTGCCGGGTTACGACAAAGTCAACCTCTACCCACAAACTGGCCATCAATTACTGAGGCAGGGTCCATTAACAGAATAAAGAATATTAAGTGGAGGAGGCGGTCTTATGGCACAGTGCACCACTTTCTCATTCATACTCTCTCTCTCTTTCTCTCCATATGAGTGATAACAGGGCTAGTCTAGATGATCTCCAGGTTGATGTTAACTGTTAATAGAAAGTGAAAATGTATCCACAGAGAGACTATAACATAGCTGGAGAATATGCACACAGAGTATTATGTGCTGTGCTATGACTATGAGGTGACGTGAAAGCTCAATTTAAATACAACTGACAACCATCAGTGTCGGTTCCAACAGCCTCAGAATCAACTCATTGGATTGCCCCCACCCCATGACCCAACTAGCAATTTAGACGAGCCCGGTCTCCCCTAATCTGATGCGTTGCACTGTTACCCACAACATTTTACGGGGAGGAGAAATCAAATGAGGATATTGCCTGCATTTCATCAAATTCAACAGTGCCCTTTCTGTCCATGTGGGCACCAACAAGTATGCTTTGGGAACACCCTGCTTTCTGTGGTGATTGGCTCATGATTTGCTAGTGTCAAAGGAGGTCGAACCGATGAGACCATCAGATTCTCCAGAATAATTTCAACCAATGGCCTCCAACCCACTCCCAACATGCTCCGAATTTTAATTCACTTTTAAGAATGCTACTTAATTCTTCAGAGTTAATTCTTCCGAGTTGGCAAGATCTAAATTCCCCTTAACTGTTTTTAGGGAGCATTACTGTTACTATTTCTGTACCTGTTAATTTTAGACCACTTTAACACTATAACAGACAATGCTAAATTGTTGAATTCACTCTGAGTGATGTGCAGTGGATAGTGCAACCAAAGCCTACACAAAACATTGAATAGTGTGCAGCATTGTTTTGAAGATACAAAACGTTGTACTCAATGGGGTTGCATACATATGCATTGACCTCAGAGAGATCATAGATCAGTAGAAAAGCCATTTGATCACTGTTTGGCTCTGTTCGGATTGCAGCATTGAGATCGCTGAGTTCTGACACTGCAAAAATGTAATGTAGTACTAATGTTTAAAAAAATCAACTGTACTACTGCTGACACTGTCACACATCAAACAACAACTGCAGTTCTCAGCTTGTTCTCAGGTTGTGACAGATGCTGTCGGTACAGGTACCATGGACAGTTCAATACTGCCATGACAATGACCACCAGAGGAGGAAGGCAAAGAGCGACAATGATATGCTTTCTGGAGGAAACGGGTGACATAGTGTACCAATTTGGAGAGAAACGAAGGCTATATACAGTGGGGAGAACAAGTATTTGATACACTGCCGATTTTGCAGGTTTTCCTACTTACAAAGCATGTAGAGGTCTGTCATTTTTATCATAGGTACACTTCAACTGTGAGAGACGGAATCTAAAACAAAAATCCAGAAAATCACATTGTATGATTTTTAAGTAATTAATTTGCATTTTATTGCATGACATAAGTATTTGATCACCTACCAACCAGTAACAATTCCGGCTCTCACAGACCTGTTAGTTTTTCTTTAAGAAGCCCTCCTGTTCTCCACTCATTACCTGTATTAACTGCACCTGTTTGAACTCGTTACCTGTATAAAAGACACCTGTCCACACACTCAATCAAACAGACTCCAACCTCTCCACAATGGCCAAGACCAGAGAGCTGTGTAAGGACATCAGGGATAAATTGTAGACCTGTACAAGGCTGGGATGGGCTACAGGACAGTAGCCAAGCAGCTTGGTGAGAAGGCAACAACTGTTGGCACAATTATTAGAAAATGGAAGAAGTTCAAGATGACGGTCAATCACCCTCGGTCTGGGGCTCCATGCAAGATCTCACCTCGTGGGGCATCAATGATCATGAGGAATGTGAGGGATCAGCCCAGAACTACACGGCAGGACCTGGTCAATGACCTGAAGAGAGCTGGGACCACAGTCTCAAAGAAAACCATTAGTAACACACTACGCCGTCATGGATTAAAATCCTGCAGCGCACGCAAGGTCCCCCTGCTCAAGCCAGCGCATGTCCGGGCCCGTCTGAAGTTTGCCAATGACCATCTGGATGATCCAGAGGAGGAATGGGAGAAGGTCATGTGGTCTGATGAGACAAAAATAGAGCTTTTTGCTCTAAACTCCACTCGCCGTGTTTGGAGGAATAGAAGGATGAGTACAACCCCAAGAACACCATCCCAACCGTGAAGCATGGAGGTGGAAACATCATTCTTTGGGGATGCTTTTCTGCAAAGGGGACAGGACGACTGCACCGTATTGAAGGGAGGATGGATGGGGCCATGTATCGCGAGATCTTGACCAACAACCTCCTTCCCTCAGTAAGAGCATTGAAGATGGGTCGTGGCTGGGTCTTCCAGCATGACAACGACCCGAAACACACAGCCAGGGCAACTAAGGAGTGGCTCCGTAAGAAGCATCTCAAGGTCCTGGAGTGGCCTAGCCAGTCTCCAGACCTGAACCCAATAGAAAATCTTTGGAGGGAGCCGAAAGTCCGTATTGCCCAGCGACAGCCCCGAAACCTGAAGGATCTGGAGAAGGTCTGTATGGAGGAGTGGGCCAAAATCCCTGCTGCAGTGTGTGCAAACCTGGTCAAGAACTACAGGAAACGTATGATCTCTGTAATTGCAAACTAAGGTTTCTGTACCAAATATTCAGTTCTGCTTTTCTGATGTATCAAATACTTATGTCATGCAATAAAATGCAAATTAATTAATTAAAAATCATACAATGTGATTTTCTGGATTTTTGTTTTAGATTCCTTCTCTCACAGTTGAAGTGTACCTGTGATAAAAATTACAGACCTCTACATGCTTTGTAAGTAGGAAAACCTGCAAAATTGTCAGTGTATCAAATACTTGTTCTCCCCACTGTAGATGGCAATATCCAAATATTGTTTGATTTGCTTGCCATCTACAGTGGTGATGACAGTAGTCTGACTGACAATTTAACCAGGACGAGGACTTGCCGATGTCAAGCTCTTTCCAAAAGCCTAATCTCTGAGGCAAGCTAAATGACACATTGGATATGCTACCTTCACATATCTGATCGGCTACCCTCACTTATCTGAAAATACATGATCAATTGATGTTTACTTATCATAAAAAGCATGCAGTTACTTGCTGTACAACGCTGATCATAGAGCTAAATGTGGAATAATTGGAAATGTGTAGTTCTGACTATGCTCTTCAAGAGGTGATGGTATTAAAACCAAATAGATAAAACATTTATTTAACAATCCCTTGAAAAAGGCATGAGGTTGTCAATGGTTTTAGAGGTGCTGGTGGTCTCCTTGCCACCCAGCTGCCAAATCGAAATTGTGTTGATAACGACCTGTTGTAATTTTAAATAGCCGTATTGGCATTGTTACATCACTGGCAGGAGAGTTTTGAAAATACCTGAATTGACTGAGAACATGACCTCTGCGTGCATTAATTAGCATAATTTGTTGGTGTCAAACCATATATGAAAACATTATACATATTTTGAAAGCTGAGAAACAGCTCTTTCAAATGATATGACATACAGTAGCACCACATCAATCAAATGGTAATCAGTCAGGAAAAAACACCTGTCAAAATGTGTATGTTATATGAAAATCAACACTTGTTTCCCAACAACTGCCATTAGAGAAAAACATAGAGGATATTGAGTCTTCCTGGTTGTGTGAGGACTGGACATCTGAAATCAGAATAGTAATACCTTTTACTGTGGATGAGTTACAGCTGTTTTGGTGAACAGTGGTATTTTTCTAGAATTATATGAATGTTCCGTGATCAGACAATTTCTTATCTGGATAGTGTATTAAACACATACAGTACCAGTCAAAAGTTTGAACACACCTAATCATTCAAGGGTTTTTCTTTATTTTTACTATTTTCTACATTGTAGAATAATAGTGAAGACATCAAACTATGAAATAACACATATAGAATCATGTAGTAACCCAGAAAAGTGTTAAACAAATCAAATCAAAGTAGCCACCCTTTGCCTTGATGACAGCGTTGCACACTCTTGGCATTCTCTCAACCAGCTTCACCTAGAACGCTTTTCCAACTCATCCCAAACCATCTCAACTGGGTTGAGGTTGGGTGATTGTGGAGGCCAGGTCATCTGATGCAGCACTCCATCACGCTCCTTCTTGGTAAAATAGCCCTTACACAGCCTGGAGTTGTTTTGGGTCATTGTCCTGTTGAAAAACAATT
This sequence comes from Salvelinus alpinus, assembly GCF_045679555.1. NCBI lineage: Eukaryota > Metazoa > Chordata > Actinopteri > Salmoniformes > Salmonidae > Salvelinus > Salvelinus alpinus. The sequence goes on from NC_092118.1 coordinate 21,938,763, forward strand.
GATAGTCCCACTAAGCGCAAACCAGATGGGATGGTGTATCGCTGCAGAATGCTGTGGTAGCCATGCTGGTTAAGTGTGAATTAGAAATAAATCACTGATAGTGTCACAAGCAAAGCACCATCACACCTCCTACTCCATATTTCACGGTGGGAACCACACATGCAGACATCATCCGTTCACCTACTCTGCGTCTAACAAAGACACGGTAGTTGGAACCAAAAATCTAAAATTTGGACTCATCAGATCAAAGGACAGATTTCCACTTGTCTAATGTCCATTGCTCATATTTCTTGGCCCAAGCAAGTCTCTTCTTCTTATGGGTGTCCTTTAGTAATGGTTTCTTTGCAGCAATTTGACCATGAAGGCCTGATTCACACAATCTCCGACGAACAGTTGATGTTGAGATGTATCTGTTACTTGAACTCTGTGAAGCAATTATTTGGGCTGCAATTTCTGAGGCTGATAATTCTAATGAACTTATCCTCTGCAGCAGAGGTAACTCTGGGTCTTCTTTTCCTGTGGCGATCCTCATGAGAGCCAGTTTCATCATAGCACTTGATGGTTTTTGCAAGTGAATTTGAAGAAACTTTCAAAGTTCTTAACATCTTCCGGATTGACTGACCTTCACGTCTTAAAGTAATGATGGACTGTTGTTTTTCTTTGCTTATTTGAGCTGTTCTTGCCATAATATGGACTTGGTCTTTTACCAAATAGGGCTATCTTCTGTATACCACCCCTACCTTGTCACAACACAAATTATTGGCTCAAACGCATTAAGGAAAGAAATTCCACAAATTAACTTTTAACAGGGCACACCTGGTAATTGAAATTAATTCCAGGTGACTACTCATGAAGCTGGTTGAGAGAATGGCAAGAGTGTGCAAAGCTGTCATCAAGGCAAAGGGTGGACAATTTAAAGAATCTCAAATATAAAATACTTGTTTAACACTTTTTTGGTTACTACATGATTCCATATGTGTTAGTTCATAGTTTTGATGTCTTCACTATTCTACAATGTAGAAAATAGTAAAAATAAAGAAAAACTCTGGAATGAGTAGGTGTGTCCAGACTTTTGACTGATACACACATATACATACAGTGGGGAGAGCAAGTATTTGATACAGTGCCGATTTTGCAGGTTTTCCAACTTACAAAGCATAGAGAAAAAATCCAGAAAATCACATTGTATGATTTTTAAGTAATTCATTTGCATTTTATTTTACTATACCTGAAGCACCTACCACAAGTTGGATTGGCTTGATGGGCACTTCTTACGTACCATACGGTCAAGCTGCTCACACAACAGCTAAATAGGGTTTAGATCCGGTGACTGTGCTGGCCACTAAACCATAGACAGAATACCAGCTGACTGCTTCTTCTCTAAATAGTCCTTGAATAGTTTGAAGCTGTGCTTTGGGTCATTGTCCTGTTGTAGGAGGAAATTGGCTCAAATTAAGCGCCGTTCACAGGGTATGGCATGGCTTTGCAAAATGGAGTGATAGCCTTCCTTCTTCAAGATCCCTTTTACCCTGTACAAATCTCCCACTTTACCACCACCAAAGCACCCACAGACCCTCACATTGCCTCCACCATGCTTGACAGATGGTGTCAAGCACTCATCCAGCATCTTTTAATTTTTTCTGCGTCTCACGAATGTTATTTTTTGTGATCCGAACACCTCAAACTTAGATTCGTCTTCGTCCATAACACTTTTTTCCAATCTTCCTCTGTCCAGTGTCTGTGTTCTTTTGCCCATTTTAATATTTTCTTTTTATTGGCCAGTCTGAGATATGGCTTTTTCTTTGCAACTCTGCCTAGAAGGCCAGCATCCCCCGAGTCGCCTCTTCACTGTTGACGTTGAGACTGGTGTTTTGCAGGTACTATTTAATAAAGCTGCCAGTTGAGGACTTGTGAGGCGCCTGTTTCTCAAACTAGACACTCTAATGTACTTGTCCTCTTGCTCAGTTGTGCACTGGGGCCTCCCATCCCTCTTTCTATTCTGGTTAGAGCCAGTTTGCGCTATTCTGTGAAGAGGGTAGTACACAGCGTTGTATGATATCTTCAGTTTCTTGGCAATTTCTCGCATGGAATAGCCTTAATTTGGAATGGGCTGACGCGTTTCAGAAGACAGTTCTTTGTTTCTGGCCATTTTGAGCCTGTAATCGAACCCACAAATGCTGATGCTCCAGATACTCAACTAGTCTGAAGAAGGCCAGTTTTATTGCTTCTTTAATCAGGACAACAGTTTTCAGCTGTGCTAACATAATTGCAAAAGGGTTTTCTAATGATCAATTCGCCTTTTAAAATGATACACTTGGATTAGCTAACACAACGTGCCATTGGAACACAGGAGTGACGGTTGCTGATAATGGGCCTCTGTACGCCTATGTAGATATTCCATAAAAAATCTGCCGTTTCCAGCTACAATAGTCATTTAGAACATTAACAATGTTGTGAGTATGAAAGAGTATGAAAGAGTCGCAGGAGAGAGTATGAAGTGAGTGAGAGTATGAAAGAGTCGCAGGATTAAAATGAAAACTTTCAATCCAACGAGATTTAAGTGACGAGTTGATTTTGCACCCCTCAAACACAGGATCCTCAGGTGGGTGGGGCATGCGTGTTGCTTAACTAAAAGGTTTATCATAGTACAAAACATGTACATGTATGCACAGCAGTGTTCTAGAATGTTGGACTTGGACCGTTGCCTTTCATACTTTTCGAATTTTCAGTGTAGCTCAAGCAATTTCTCCAACTGTCAACACATTCTAATGAATAGAGGACACGTACCAGAGACATGTTGGTTGGGAACATGTCCTCTGGATGGTTGTCTGAGCCAAGTAGCTTTGTCACAATGGGATGCTGGACTATCGCGTCCATGGACTATGACTTACGCTTAGAGTAAATCATAGTCCACGGACACTGAGATGCGATAGTCCAGCGTCCCATTGTGACATAGTTACTTGTCTCTGAGACCACCATCCACAGGGGACACACAGCTGGAACACTCACCTCCCCACAATCTGCAGGGGACACATAATTCCCAACCAATATGTCTCCAGTACTCGTCCTCTATTAATTTGAAAGTGTTGACTGTTGGAAAAATTGCTTGAGCTGCTCTGAGAATTTGAAAAGTATGAAAGCCAAAGGTCCAATATTCTAGATCACTGACTTATGTGAGAGTTCAGTGACCAGCCGGAGGAAGACGAGACGATAGCACCCTCCTCAGGGGATAGGTATTCAGTGTAAAGCCAATTAGTACACAGCTGGGCTCACTAATTGCTTTGTGTCTTCCTCTATATAGGTGTGCCAGGAGAGGAGCAGGGGTAGAATTCGGAGTAGAGACAGGGACATGTTAGGACGGTGTTTTTTTGTGTTTTTGTCTACCTCAGAGAAAGCTTCTGTGTCTGTGGCACCTTGTCTCTCTGTTAACCAAGGCAGGCTATAGGTAGAGAGAAGCGTTCCTCCTGTAACTGTCATGGGTAGACGATAGTCCAAAGACAGGAGTAGCCATTTGTTGTTTTGCTTTCCCTTTTTGGTCATGCCTTTTGGTCAATGGCTTAGTTTATGTTTATTTGTTTTGTTAAGCTGGTGTTTCAGCGTTGGACTTTCCCTGTACTGGAGTTATTTTTGTCGGGTGAAAGAAGACCGGTTTAATAAACGATAAAAAAAGAAAAGGAACCACTGCTTCTGGTCTGTTCATGTTATGCCTCCCCGCCTGTGTTAGGGTGCTTCGGACAAGCTGATCCGTTCACACTTAGTTCACATTTTATGTTACAGCCTGAATTCAAAATTGATTAAATAAACAAACTTCTCACCCATCTCCACACAATACCCTATAATTACAAAGTGTAAACATGTTTTAAAAAATGTGGCAAATGTATTGAAAATTAAATCTAATTTACATAAGTATTTACAACCCTGAGTCAGTACGTTAGAATCATCCTTGGCAGTGATTACAACTGAGTCTTTCTGGGTAAGTCGCTAAGAGCTTTGCACTCATGGATTGTACAATGTTTGCATTATTCTTTAAGAAATTCTTAATTTATGTCAAGTTTTCAAGCAGATTTAATTCAAAACTATAACTAGGGCACTCAGGAACAATCAATGTCTTCTTGGTAAGCAACTCAAGTGCATATTTGGACTTTGTGTTTTAGGTTATTGTCCTGCTGAAAGGTGAATTTGTCTTCCACTGTCTGTTGGAAATCAGGTTTTCCTCTAGGATTTTGCCTGTGTTTAGCTCTATTCTGTTTCTTTTCATCCTAAAACACTCCTTAGTCCTTGCCGATAACAAGCATACCCATAACATGATGCAGCCACCACCATGCTTGAAAATATGAAGAGTGGTACTCAGTGATTTGTTGCATTGGGTTTGCCCCAAACGTAAGGCTTTGTATTCAGGACAAAAAGTTCATTGCTTTGCCACATTTTTTGCAGTTTTACTTTAGTGTCTTATTGCAAACAAGTTGCATGTTTTGGAATATTTTTATTCTGTACAGGCTTCCTTCTTTTCACATTGTCATTTAAATTAGTATTGTGGAGTAACTACAATGTTGTTGATCCATCCTCAGTTGTCTCTTATCACAGCCATTAAACTCTGTAACTGTTTTAAAGTCACCATTGGCCTCATGGTGAAATCGCTGAGCGGTTCCTTCCTCTCTGGCAACAGAGTTAGGAAGGACGCCAGTATCTTTGTAGTGACTGGGTGTATTGATACACCATCCAAAGTGTAATTAATAACTTCACCATGCTCAAAGGGATATTCAATGTCTGCTTTGTTTCAGTTTTACCTATCTAAAAATAGGTGCCCTCCTTTACGAGGCAATGGAAAACCGCTCTGTTCTTTGTGGTTGAATCTGTGTTTGAAATTCACTGCTCAACTGAGGGACGTTACATGTGTATGTGTGGAGTACAGAGATGAGGTAGTCATTTAAAAATCATGTTAAACACTATTATTGCACACAGAGTGAGGCCATGCAACTAATCGTAAGCACATTTTTACACCAGAACTTATTTAGGCTTGCCGTAACAAAGGGGTTGAATACTTATTGACTCAAGACATTTCAGCTGTACATTTCTTATTAATAAAAAAAATAAAAAAAATAATATGGGGTATTGTGTGCAGGCCAGACACAAAATCTCAATTTAATCCATTTTAAATGCAGGCTGTAACACAACATGTGGAGGGGTGTGAATACTTTCTGGATGCACTGTAGCTAGACCACCATCCACGTGGGACGCACAGCCCGAACACGCACCTTACCACAATTCCCAACCAATCAGTATTTTGGTACGCATCCACTATTCATTTGAATGTGTTGACAGTTGGAGGAGCTGTGCGTACACCTTCGGTACTCAAATAGACTCTTAAGTGACCATCCGTTACCATACATGGATAATGCGCTGGCATGGTGATATTCTCCTATCAGTTGATTAATAAATGCACTGCTACTTTGTTCCGTCTGCTGTACTTCATTTGTATATTTTAAAGTAACAGTGATGATTTCATAGTAATCCATGGTGAACCTGAAATGGTGTGTTCCTTTATCTGCAATTGATTGAATTTGAGCTACTAGAGTGTGCAGCTTCACCTTTTCTTCTTGAATGATAGCATCTTCAACCACTGATAGTGTGGGGATAGTCTACTCAATGATACTGAGATGAGGGTGGCTCTCATTTCACGGTAAGTTAACTCAGGGGTAAAAAGTTGTAGAAGAAAAAAGAAAAGGAGGCCTCTGTCTACTTAAACCCAAATGAGAGGGAGATGAGTTGAATCAAACTGTATTTAAAAATGGAAACCACAGCCATCAGATTATGTAAAGGACTAATGGTTCATCATTTATCTCATTTAAGTGAGACCTCCCGACTCTGTCTACGTTGTGTAATACTACAGAGACTGATGCAGCGCTCCATTACACAAACACTCTGTGATTCCCCAGCTTCCCCTAACTGTGGAAGTGTTCAGAGTATTCCTGGCGTTTCAGAGAGGGGGGACTAGAGTGAAGAGGCTGACTGTCAGAAAACAGTGCAGTGTATAAGAGTCTGCCTGTATCTTTGTATCTGTAGGGGTTGAACTCCTCCTCCTCATCATCACGCCTTTCATAATCACTGTCTGTTCTGTTCTCCTTTAGCTTTAATATAATGATGATAAGGGCTGTTCTCCTTTAGCTTTAATATAATGATGAGAAGGGCTGTTCTCCTTTAACCTTAATATAATGATGAGAAGGGCTGTTCTCCTTTAACCTTAATATAATGATGAGAAGGGCTGTTCTCCCAAAGGCATAACACACATTGCCGATTTTTATTTATTTAACCTTTATTTAACTAGGCAAGTCAGTTAAGAACAAAATCTTATTTACAATGACGGCCTACCCCGGCCAACAATGGACCAATTGTGTGCCACTCTATGGGACACCCAATCACGGCCGGATGTGATACAGCCTGGATTTGAACCAGAGACTGTAGTGACACCTCTTACACTGAGATACAGTGTCTTAGAACGCTGCGCCACTTGAAGACGATTACAAATATGCTGTATGCAGAATCAACCACCCTCTTCCAGAGACAGAAGAGGAAGCGAGGACATCCCACTGCCTCATTTTTTCTGTTTCAATGGAAGTCAATTAACTAGGAAGACTCAGCTGCTATTAAATTGGTGTCTATGGGAGAGCCACCCCCCGGAAATGATGATGGTTGGTTCAATAGTAAACGGCCTGAGTGAACTATATTTATCCACCATCTTTGCCTCTTCCATTAGAGAAACAAACTTCTTGTTTACTGTGACCACGGTCACAATAGGAAGAAACTTCTTATAGAAAACCACCAGCAGGGGGAGACAAATACGTAGGCAACAGAACACCATCATCATCAGACAGTATTATGAGTATCTGAAACCTCAGTGATCCTACATTTAATTCCCTCAACAGAGTACAAGGAATGCATCAGATAAAGTTCCTTCCAAAAGTTTATTCACTCACATGTTCACGTGTCTTTTTTCCTCAACCCGTCCTTGGACTGCCCACCTTCATCAGTGTAATGATGAGGCCTGTCGACTGCTCAGGACCGCTGTACCATAATTACTTAAACTAGGCCTTATTAAGAGATAATGGACCTTCAGAGGCACATCATATCTCATTAAGTCTGCCAAATGAGGCCTGAACAACCTAACTGCGAGAAAGACCACACTGAGAAACAAACCTTACACGTTAGTGAGATGAACATATCCCAAATTCAACACTAGCCCCTATCCCTGACCCTCTAGCCCAGAATCCCTAGCCCTGACCCTCTAGCCCAGAGTCCCTAGTCGAAACCTCCTAGCCCTGACCATCTATCCCAGACCCCCTATCATGACCCTCTAGCCCTGACCCTCTAGCCCAGACCCCCTAGCCCTGACCCTCTAGCCCAGAATCCCTAGCCCTGACCCTCTAGCCCAGAGTCCCTAGTCGAAACCTCCTAGCCCTGACCATCTATCCCAGACCCCTTAGCCCTGACCATCTAGCCATGTTCCCTAGTCCTGAACCTCTAGCTCAGCGTCCCTAGCCCTGACCCACTAGACAGATCTATAGTCACCTGATAGGAGTGTATAGGTATAAGCAATATTGTGGAAATTCCCAAACACGTGTGTGAGATATAGAATAACGTTTCAAGATTATACATACTCTGAGTGGATTCCCAGAGTTTTCGTTCCTTGCAGAGCCATTCCCAGGGGAGTCATACAGCATAGAACAAGACTTGCATAAGAATGAGCTAAAAAATCAATCCTATAAACAAAACAGCACCTTTAACGCAGGTTAACGTTTATTGGGATGAATCTTGTCCTGGAGGCTAAGCCAAATGATTTCCACTGGATGGGACAACTGCAAAAGTCACAAAATAGTATTTTTGGTATTCATTTAAGGTTAGGGTTAGGCCTAAGGTTCAAATCAAATCAAATTGGTCACATACAAATGGTTAGCAGATGTTAATGCGAGTGGGCAACATCGTGACTAAGATAACAAAACATTATTATTATTATTTTTTAATTGTAAAGAGAGCAGGATTTTTAACCACCCAGTACATCTCACGGACCATTTCCAAGAGCCAACATGGAGAATTACAAAAATGTTTCTTCAAGACCTGAAAAGATCTTATGAAAGCATTTATTTTTGGAAAAGGTTTTGTTTAGGGTCAAGCAATACATTGTAGGCTGAGTGTAATAAGTGCACTGTAAACTGAGTGTGAGAGATTAAATATTTGACAGGGTTGACAGAGTTCCTTCTCTCTTTCTCAACCTCTCTTTCTTCCTGACTTTCTTGAGTATGTGTTGGCTCTGCTGGGACTCATACTCACCCTTCTTTGTTTGACATTTTGCTCTTTCCCCCTCTTCCTCCTTTCCCGCTCACATTGTATAGGAGTGATCGTGGGCTTAGGGTTCTGATAGGTCAAGTCCTCTGCAGGGTCAGAGGTCATGCAGCCTTTCCCTTGCCCAGAATCCTCAGGGACCCACACCCCCTGCTGCGTCTGGGTCCATGTTACTTCCTCTCCTCTCCTCTCTCACACACACACACACACACACACACACACACACACACACACACACACACACACACACACACACACACACACACACACACACACACACACACACACACACACACACACACACACACAATGCCAATGAGTAGATAAAATATGTGCCCTCTTCTGGTGAAATAGTGCAACATACACAAAATACTGAATTATACGTTCCTATTATACAGTATAAGCACAACATATATTCAAAGCACAGTTGTTTCTATGGCTCATTGTGATGTGTTAGATACAGGTCCAACGTACTCTTTAGTTATGACAGTCTCTGTTTCTCCACACATCTTTGAAAAACAATGAAAATCATTTCTTCACCCACTCCGCCTTAGACATGTCCTCCTGCGTTATGAAAAGGATTATCTTTCTTCTTACGCTTTCTTTGTCTCTGCATTTCTCTGTGATGCACTATATATAATATCACTGCATGGTAATTCCCATTGGTGGAACAATAAGGATTTCTCAGAATCTTCAGCCCTCTCTGAAATGTCTGGAGATGTTAGTCAAAGCTGCCATGCAATCTATCCTAATATAGTAAATGGTAGAGAGAATAGAGGTAGGGGGGGCTTCGTATCTCCCCATGTGACGTGAGTGCTCTTGGGCAGGCTAGAACCAGCGTCGTGGCCCACTAAACCCTACACCGCCCCTAATTGAAAAGCTTATAAGGGCCATGGGAAGCTGTTAAAGAGCACCCAGAGAGTCACACTCCTCAGGCCCACACCCAATCACACACTGAGAAGAGCAGGGGGCTCAGGCTCCACTGGGTGCCATAACATTATGATTTGGGGCTTACTAAGGGAAAAATATTCAACTCCATTTTACAAGCTCAGTCAATGTATCAACTTATGTAGGTGAATGATGATGATCAATCCCAAATCAGTTCCAGGACTATCAAATTACTCAAAAGAAACAGGTGGATTGTTCCTTCTCTATCCGTTACTAAAGGGAAAAGATCCAGGGCAATTCTTTGCTGAGCCCTTGTCACGACTTGCCTCGCCTTGTTCGGGCGGCGTTCGGTGGTCGTCATCACCGGCTTTCTAGCTGCCACCGATCCACGTTTCGTTTTCCATTTGTTATGTCTTGATTGTACACACCTGGTTCCCATTACGTTATTATTATTTCCCTATTTAACCCTCTGGTTCTCATTATGTTTTGTGCGTGATTGTCCCTGGTTTTGTGTTAGTCTTTTGTGTTAGGGTTTGTTATCCCTGCGTTTATTTATTTGGCTGATTTATTTTTTCAGAGTAAAGTACGTTATTTCACTCAGTTCTGTGTCCTGCGCCTGACTCCGTCCTCACCTCTGCACAACTGACACTTGATAGCCCTGCTGGAAAGATAAATTAACCTCTCTGGGATAAGTGGGACGCTAGCGTCCCACTACGACAACAGCCAGTGAAATTGCAGGGCGCTAAATTCAAAACAACAGAAATCCCATAATAAAAATTCCTCAAACATACAAGTATTTTACACCATTTTAAAGATAAACTTCTTGTAAATCCAGCCACAGTGTCCGATTTCAAATAGGCTTTACGGCAAAAGCACACCAAACGATTATGTTAGGTCAGCACCTAGTCACAGAAAACCATAAAGCCATTTTCCAGCCAAGGAGAGCCCTCACAAAAGTCAGAAATAGTGATTAAATTAATCACTAACCTTTGATGATCTTCATCAGATGGCACTCACAGGACTTCATGTTACACAATAAATGTGTGTTTTGTTCGATAAAGTTAATCTTTATGTCCATAAACCTAATTTGAAATTGGTGTGTTATGGTCAGAAATGCATTGTCTCAAACAAACATCTGGTGAAAGTGAACGCTTTACGGTGAAAGTGAACGCTTTACGGCGAAAGCACACCTTGTGATTATGTTTGGTAAGCGCCAAGTCACAGAAAAACAATCAGCCATTTTCCAAAGAAGGAGAGGTGTCACAAAAGTCAGAAATAGCATTATAAATATTCACTTACCTTTGATGATCTTCATCAGAATGCACTCCCAGGAATCCCAGTTCCACAATAAATGTTTGTTTTGTTCGATAAAGTCCATAATTTATGTCCAAATACCTCCTTTTTGTTTGCGCGTTGAGTACACAAATCCAAACTCAGAAGGTGCGGGCAAGTTCAGACGAAAAGTCATAATACAGTTCGTAGATACATGTCAAACGATGTATAGAATCAATCTTTAGGATGTTTTTATCATAAATCTTCAATAATGTTTCAACCGGAGAATTCCTTTGTCTTTAGAAATGCAATGGAACGCAGCTAACTCTCACGGGTGTGCGCGAGACTGAGCTCATGGCACTCTGCCAGACATCTGGTTGAAACAGCTCTCATTCTCTCCCCCTTCACAGTAGAAGCTTCAAACAAGGTTCTAAAGACGGTTGACATCTAGTGGAAGCCTTAGGGAGTACAATATGACCCCATAGACACTGTATATTCGATAGGAAATGACTGAAAACTACAAACCTCAGATTTCCCACTTCCTGGTGGATTTTTTCTCAGGTTTTTGCCTGCCATATGAGTTCTGTTATACTCACAGACATCATTCAAACTGTTTTAGAAACTTCAGAGTGTTTTCTATCCAAATATACTAATTATATGTATATTCTAGCTTTTGGGCCTGAGTAGCAGGCAGTTTACTCTGGGCACCTTATTATCCAAGCTACTTAATACTGCCCCCCAGTCCCAAAGAAGTTTGAACTAACTACAGGCTACCGACATCACACACACAAACACAAATTGTTTGAATCAACATTGTTTCCACGTCATTTCAAACATAAACTTCAATGTCATAACGTTGAATCAATGTGGGAAACTCATTGGAAAAAGTCATTGCAAAAAGTCATCAATGCATCAATCTAACTTTTAACCTAAATCTAATAACATGGTGACATTGTGTGTTGATTTCACACTGAATTCAGGTTAGTTGACAACCAGGGGTTGGAACCAAAATTATTTTCCAATCCTTTTGTTCTGAACAGAACATTTTTTTTGTGTGAAAATGTTCTTAACTGGCTTGCCTAGTTAAATAAAAAAAATTATCCAACTTGAAATGTGATAACTAGGCCTATAGTATCCTTCACTAGCACTGAAAAAGTTAATCCATTCTTTTCTAGCTACAGTGGTTCCTCCTTTGAACGTTGCGTCATACCACGGCACACCTTGCGTGCTGCCTGCCTCAGCATTCTGTGGCTCGTCATTTAATTCTCTGCAAGTTATTGCTAGTTTGACCACCAGAGGACATCTTTGAGAAGCATTTGATAGTCTTCCATATTGCATATTCAATCCCCCAACGGGGAGGAAAGAGTAGGCTGTCCTTGTAAATAAGAATGAGTTCTTAACTGATTCCATATGTGTTATTTCATAGTTGTGATGTCTTCATCATTATTCTACAATGTAGAAAATAGTAAAAATATAGAAACATCCTGGAATGAGTAGGTGTGTCCAAACTTTTGACTGGTACTTGCTTAATTAATTTGATTGATATTATGGTGTTTTTATTCCATGAAAAAAGAAAAACCCTCTGGGTTTCTGTTAGGATGGAACGGAAAATATAGCTCTGTACGTGACGGTCGGCAGTACAGTACTGGGCTATTTAGCTAAAGAATCCCTGTGTCCTGCAGACGGGGGACCGGGGTTCAATCCCCCAACAGGGAGGACGGAATAGGCTGTCCTTGTAAATAAGAATGAGTTCTTAACTGATTTTATATGTGTTATTTCATAGTTGTGCTTTTAGTAAATTAACTTTATGACAAGAAAATATGCACAATCGTTTGTCTCTACATTAACTAACATATTCCTCTCAATTGTACTTTTTAGCTTGACTGGTTAAGATGTTATAACTACTTACATCTGCTTCCCCTGTAATGTTTTGTCAGCCATCTTCGTTGAAGAAAGCCACCAGGGACGGGTGGCTCGCGTCAAATTCGTCATTGGAACCACTCGATATGATTGGTCATATAAAAACCTTGGGACCCAAATGCATAATGAGTGCTCTAACTCCCCCTTGTGGTGGTCTGGAGCAATGAAGCCGTGACGCTGGGTACCTCTAAGTCACGCGGTGTAAGCTCGCAACTTTTAAAGGAGGAACCACTGTAAGTAAAAATCTCTCTCCCTATCTTCTGAATCAAGCTTGTAACTTCAGTACAGTAGCTTATGCTTTGAAAGGGGAAAGAGGCAGGTAGCCTAATCATCCACAAGCAAAGATTTTCATTTTGCAGGCAGACACTGGAATAAGTTTCTGAGTGACAGAGTGAAGCTTTGCATAGGCGCTTTGTTGCATTTTGTTGTGGGACTAGAAAAAAATGCCTGGAACGTAAAAGAAAGTTATTAACCAGTTCCCATGCTTTTAAAATAACGGTTCTGTTCTGGAACACTATGGATCACATTCGTTCCAGGTACCATTTCTGTTCCTTGTGAAAATGTTATTATTTTCAGTTTTTCGTTTCTGTTCCCTGAACCGTTTCCAACCCGTTGACAACTCAACCAAATGTAAATCAAAACTAAACTTTGAATTTACGTCTGTACACAGTGGGTAAAGGCTTTATAATTCATTAAGATCATGTTAACGGACTGATATTATCTAATAGAACAAAGATCTCCTAAGCCTGTGTTAAGGGGCAGGTGGAAGAGAGGCTTGCTTCAGTAAGGGGTCAGGGAGAAAAGAGGGGGCGTGTAGTAGCTTGTCAGAAGTGGTTTTCTGCATGACATGAGTATGGCTCCAATACTTGCCTGAATCTATGTTTTGCTCAAACTGAGTAAAAGCTACGGCCCCTGACCATTTTATGTCACTATAGGCTCAGTGCACTTTTCATGTATTTTTATTTTTGCCATTCAGAATTTGAAAGAGGAATAAAGGTCAGAAAGGTGGTGTAAGAAATTGTATAAGATACTGGTAACTTGTTTTAACCACTTCTCAACATAAGCTATAACTTGGCACAACATCCACCCATCCCCCACTATACCCCCACATTTTGTACCTTGTTAAGTAACCACAGACCCACATACTCAACCCTCCCCCATGAATAGGACTCTGTTAAAACAGATGCACATGCATTCTGCTCAAGGATGAGACTTTAAGACAATGAACTGTGGGAAGGGCCAATGGAAACGTCGACATCAGGCCGAACAGGATTACCCACGACCCAGATCGACCAATCGGAAGGCCAGACGACAAGATCAACCTACTTTGCTTGTTGCCTATATAATCTGTATGTACTGTGTAGAGGGCCTCTTTCCCAGACGATTCCATAAGAATCAGACAGAAAGGAGCCGTGCTGCACGCTTTGCCTAATATTTTTACACTTGAATAAACCTGCCTTATTATAAAATTATCCACCTCGTCCTATGTCTCCACTTGTTCTCCTGTCTCCAGTAAACGTTTTATCAACAGAACTTGGTAAGCAGAGGATGGTTAAGACATCTTTGATTTCGGTCCAATAGAAAGTTGATCAGACAGGAGACGCGTGGGAGAAAGATTCGAGAAGGAGAGGTGACCTGTTTTGAGGGAGAATCGCGATTCAACTCACCCAGGAAACTGATCAAAAGAGCTCGAAACTAAAAGGTAAGCAGATGCCTGTTTAATCAAAATCTGTATATTGTATTATAGCCAATATCTAAATTCAATGATCAGAAGTACTGTGGTGAGTGTGAATTGTTGCTAAATTTATGTGGAATTGTTTAGAATCTAAGGCATTGTGTAAAGATATTTGCGAAGTATAAAATCAAGTCGTATTAGTAATCTGGAACTAGTTGAATTGTTCTTCAACTAGGAGTATCGGGGATAAATCTAAGCTTGATGAAGTGTTGGAATGTAATGTGATCTGTTCAAGTCGTATTAGTAATCTGGGGCTAGTGGAAATGGCACCCCACTAGGAGCATCGGTGATAAATCTAAGCTTGAACTAGGAGTAATGGTATTAAACCTGAAACTCAAAGTGTTGAAATGTAATGTAGTCTGTTCAAGTCGTATTAGTAATCTGGGGCTAGTGGAAATGGCACCCCACTAGGAGCATCGGTGATAAATCTAAGCTTGGCATATCGGGATTCAAGTTGCATTAGTAATCTGGGACTAGTCGAAATATTCTTCAACTAGGAGCATCGGTGATAAATCTAAGCTTGAACTAGGAGTAATGGTATTAAACCTGAAACTCTCCAAATTAATGTGAGTGATTGAACGTTCCACGAGACCGATTGCTACTAATTAGCCATATGCTAAGTTGAGGCTGTGTTGAAGTGACCGCCGAGTCTACTGTGAAGCAGTTATTTTCTGTTGAGAAGTTGACTTGATTTTTCTCTCTCGTGCTGTTGGGATTGATTTAAGAATTAGAATTCAGTTGATAATTATTCTAGAAGCGCTAGGATACACCATATATTGTCCCAAAAGGACACGTTTGAAATACTTTGGGAAAGTATTTAATTAATTAAGTTAGTTTTTGAGTTTTCAGTTTTTTAATTAGTTTTTGAGAAAAATGAGTCCTAGAATTAATTAAATATTTATTCTAGAAACGCTTGAATATACTAATATAATGTCCCGAAAGGACATTTCTGAAATGTTTTGGCAAAGTATTTAAATAATCGAAAAAGTGAAAACGAATAATAACTTTTTGAAAATAGTTCCTAAAAATATTATTATATTTAAAATAGAAGCGCTAGATAATACTAGTAGATTGTTCCAAAAGGATATTGCCGAAATACTTTGGGAAAGTATTTAATTAATTCGCCAAACATAAAGCAATAAAATTCTTTGTACACAAGGGGGAGACAGACACCAGAGATAAGACTGTGTCAGCACCAGAGATACATTGCTAGTTTTGGCCAGTGATGGGCTAAGTGCACCAAAATAGCATAGAGCCAGACATAGCTTAACGACAAAATGGCCACGACCACCGTCCCCAAACACAAATTCAATGAATACTTAGATCAGAGAATGAAAGATAGATCAGGGGGAAAGATGCAGTATAAGGAAGTTAAGAAGGTCTGGGAAGGAGTGAGGCTAAAATGGACACAGGCAGGATACCTCAGTGGGGTGGCCCCATCAAAAGGGCAACTCCTCACTATGGAGAAGGAATTAGAGGAAGTAGTGAAGGAAGGGATAGAAAGTGAAGTTGAAAGGAATAAGAACCACTTATTCAAAAAGGAAGGTACAAAACAGAGGGAGAAAGCAGAGGCAGAGCTAAAAATAGGCATATGGGCGATTGAGGAAATCAGAAGAGCGCTCCCTTACAGGAAACCTGAAATGATGGGGGTGGCCACTGAAGCTCCATCTGACACCAAAGAGGGCAGGCCCAACAATAATGACGCCCCACCTACCACCACAGCAGCCCCATCGGCCCCCACCCAACTATACCCGGAACTGCCACAGGGAGAGAAAATAACTCCACCTCCCTATTCTCAAAATCCATTCAGCCACCTCCCTCAAAACCCTTTTTTGACCCCTGCTGTGGTACAGGCACCAGTGTTTGTGGTGCATGAAGGACACCTAAAAGGAAGCATGACTTTGGGGATCCAAGAAGGGCAACTCGTGTGTGAAGAGAGGCCTGATCATCGAGAAAGGGAGGAAAGGGACAGAGCGCACACACAGGGACGTGGGGGGGGTTCGAACCCCGCCTCACTACAGGGACATGGTGGGTCTCAACCAGGCCCTTTGAAGAGAGAAGACAGAGAGCTGATTCAGTTTTCTTCCACTCCAAACCCAGACTGGTTCAGAAACAGAACACGGGGGGATAGTCAAATAGTCTCTGAAGGGTCATGGTCGCCACCAGGACAATGCTCCTCTGGGGCCTCATTAAGAGGAAATCACAGCAAGGACGATGAAGGTGAGAACAGATTAGGACAAGATGAAGAAGAGGTGGAGAGAGACATCAGGGACTCAGTGGCACAGGCCAAATCTATGATAGAAGATGCTGAACGGGGAGAAGGCTCGTACCATATAAAAGGGGTAATGTTGGGGAAGGTGACAGATTTGGTCGAACCTATCAGACAGTCCGTACGTCTCAGGGAACAGAACAGCAGGGGTGTCTCATCCAGGGCAGACTGGGATCCCCAATATGATGGACGGGGAGGAAAGGAGATGCAGATGCCGTTGAGGCCCACTCCGGACGGAGGGCATGAAGAATACCAACCCTGGAAAATGACAGACCTTACCACTTTGATGGAACAATTACCCAGTCTGCATGGGGGGGCCTCTGTATGGCTCCTTCAACTGCAAACACTGACGTCAGGCCTACGGCTCTGCCTAGGTGACATGAGGGCCCTTCTGGCTAGAGCAACAGACCATACCACCATGAGTGCTCTGATAAGAGATGCAGATCTGGCCACAGCCCCGGCTGCACTAGCCCAGGAAGACTTCCGAGCGGAATTGTGGGCAGTGTTGAGAAGGGCATATCCCACAGAACGAAACCATGCAACCCTTTCATCATTCACCATCAATCCAGGGGAACAACCGGCAGCCTATCTCGACAGAGCGAAGACCACATGGAGAACTGTTCATGAAGAACCATATGACCATACTGGCACCACGGTCAGCATGTGGAAGGAGATGGTGGTGAGCGGTGCTCCAATGGAGGTCCGAACTAAACTTAGGGCCACGGTGGGGTTAATGGCACTTCCCCAGGCTCAGTTTAACTCCCATGTGCATCACCACATCACCCAATACAATAAGGATAAGGGAGGGGCTGAAACACAAGTCCAGTCCCTACAGGTACAACTTTTGAAACTACAATTGAAAGAGGCCCAGAAAGGAGAAAAACCCAAGAAACAGATGGTGGCTGAAGATCAACCAGACATCTCACAAATCATTGAAAAAACGGTTTCACAAATGATACAGCAACAACAACCCCCCATGTCAACCCCACAGGGACCTAACCTACCATCACAACTCCTGGATCAGCCATTACCCATGGTTACCCCACCATACTATCAACCAACACAACAAGGTTATCCTTCAACATGGGGACAACAACCACGTTACCCATCACCCTGGGGGACAGGACAAGCACGACCAATGAACTGTTACAATTGTAAACAAACTGGACATATGGCACGTCAGTGCCCATACCCATTGACACCGACCCAACATTACTGGATGGCCAATCGGGCACTACAAACCACCCCAAGAGGACGTGGAGGAGTCAGGCCAATGATGTACCAACCACGTGCAGCCCAGCAACCTGCATACAATCACCCTAACACAGACCTAAACCAACAGCCGCCTCCTCCTTTCCAGGGCATGTCAGATGAATATGCCCCATGGTCCTGAAGCTGCCCACCACCACAGAACGAGAATGGGGGTCAACATTTTCCACTACACACCGAACCAACTATCATGTGTGAGGTGGAGGGAGTGACCCACCAATTTTTGGTAGATACAGGATGTACGTATTCTGCTATAAGATCTCGTCAACCACTCTCTTCGGAAACAATACAGGTGGTGGGGGTATCAGGAACACCCGAAGCACAACAAAAAACCGTTCCGTTGCTCTTCTCCTGGGGCCCATCCAAGCTAAAGCATCAGTTCCTATACTGTCCCAATTGCCCAATCAACCTCCTTGGGAGAGACCTGTTGTGTAAACTGAAATGTTCAATTTACCTTACTGAAAGGGGCGTGGAGGTCTCCATTGATCCCATTCCTTCAACACCGGTTCACCCTGTTAGGGTGCTGATGTTACCCATCATCCCAACCCCTGAGTTGTCAGCAACACAAGAAATCTACTGGCTAAAATGCATGGAGACAGGAACTGGGACTCCAGAGGTCCAGTTTAAGTTCAATCAACTGAAATCACAGATCTATGCATTACACCCATACAAGACCCCACAAGCTGAAATTCACTGTACACTGAATGTGACAGAAAATGACGAGAACACATACACTGATGACTGGGATGAGAACATGATGCACCTAACGCCATCCATTAGGTGTTGCACCATTGTGTGTGGACAAGAAGGAGTAGCAGCACCAGTCATCTTACCACCTCATCTGAAATCCTGGTACCTACTAGGGGAGGAGTCGGCTCCCCATGTTACACTAGCGGTGGGAAACGGTTTCGAAGCAAGAAGCCTGGGCCCTATGATCAGACGAGCATCCAAACTTCAGTGGGAACCCACCCAAACACCGGGGATTCAAAAGGCCACCACTGAAAACATGTGCAGATTCATGACTGTTGACACTGAAGAACACTGTCTTCCAGAACGATTTACCCTGCCAAGACACCATGGCAAGCCATACACTGACCACCCATCTACCAAAGCATTGATCTCCACCATAGATGAAAGATTATGGACACACACCCCTTTTGATGTGGGCCAACTACAGGTGGAACCAGTCACCATCACCCTACTATATCCAGGTCAAATACCTATCTACCGATCACAATACCGTTTGAAACCCGAACAGATCATGGGGATAAAACCGACCATTGATGTGTTACTGAGAGCACAGGTTATCTATCGAACTGTATCTCCATGGAACACGCCGATCCTACCAGTGCTGAAAGCTGGAGGAGTAACATACCGGATGGTTCAAGACTTCCGAGCAGTAAATGACGTTACTGCACCGATAGATCTACCTGTCCCTGACCCTCACATTACTCTGAGCAATCTGTCACCAAAACACCAATACTTCACGGTGGTGGATCTGGCTAATGCTTTCTTTAGCATCCCACTTGATGAAGCCTCTCAGCCACTCTTTGCTTTCACGTATGAACATCAACAGTACACTTATTTTGTTTTGCCACAGGGTTATAGGTGTTCACCAGGAATATTCAATCATATCCTTAAGACACACCTGGCAGAGCTGAAAATCCCAGAAGGTGTGATACTGATCCAATATGTAGACGACCTTTTGTTGGGGGCTCCCACTTCTGATCTCTGTCTACAGATGACAAAAACGTTACTGGACTTCCTTGCTGTCAAAGGATACAAGGTCAAAATGAGCAAAGTCCAGACCTGTCGCAGAACTGTCCTTTTCCTTGGCAGAGAAATCTCGGGAGAAGGAGCAGGACTCTCCAAAACCCACAGAGACTCTATACTTCATCATCCACGCCCCATCACTGTGTCGGGAATGTTGTCCTTCCTTGGCTTGACAGGGTACAGCCGAACTCACATCCCAGACTACACTGCCAGAACGGAGCCACTGAGAGAGATAGTGCGAGAGGCGGGACCAAGGAACCTACACTCGTCATTGACATGGACCACTGAAGCATCAAAGGCTTTTGCACTCTTGAAAACAGATCTCTCAGTGGCAGCAGCTCTGACAGCACCTGACTACAAGAACAAATTCCATCTGGATGTTTCTGAAAAGGAGGGATTCACATCTTCCATCCTTTTTCAGAAACAAGAGGGGGAGAGAAGAGTGTTGATGTATCACTCCTCCAAATTGGACCACATCGAAGTAGGACAAACCACATGTTCCAGGTATGTAGCTGCAGTGGCAAAAGCTATTGAAAAAACAGCCCACCTGGTAATGTGCCATCCATTGGAAATCCACACCCACCATGGGGTTGCAGCATATCTGATGAGCAAAGAATTCACGTTCAGCGCTGAAAGAAAAACAAGAATCCAGAATAAATGCACACAATCACACATCACTTTTGTCAACACTGACAAAAACATGGCAGACGCACTCAATGCTGAAGAAGGTCTACCCCACTCCTGCACAGAAAGAGCTGCACGAACTGAAACTGAGACCTGACCTGGGGAACGAACCACTCACCAACCCTGACCTATGGTTGTACACAGATGGATGCTGCTATAGAGGAGAGGAAGGGAACATAGCAGCATACGCAGTGGTACAACAGCTTCCAGACGGGTCACACGTGACCTTGGAATCTGCCATCATCCCACAACCTGCATCGGCCCAACTGGCAGAAATCATAGGTTTAACACAGGCTTTGGAAAAGGCTGAAGGAAAGACTGTGAACATCTACACCGACTCAGCGTATGCTCATGGAGCAGTCCATACTGATGGACCACAATGGGTTAGACGCAACTTCACCACCACAGGAAACCTTCCAATCAAACACAAGGCACAGATGGAAAAACTGATTAAATCGGTCTCACTACCTGAGAGGGTGGCCATCATGAAGTGTAAAGGACACCAACAACTGAAAAACAGAGTCAGCGAGGGAAATGATGCAGCTGATAAAGCAGCCAAGAAAGCTGGCGGATACACCCCGAGACAAATGGTACTACAGATCCAACCAGCTCGGACTGAGCTCACAAAGCAACACATAGAAGAACTCCAGTTCACAGCAGGACCCTATGAACACTCAGTATGGGGACAGAAAGGGGCCACCAAAGGACCTGACGAACTGTGGAGATGCCATGATGGCAGACTAGTGGCCCCTGCAAACCTCTGTCCAGAACTAATACGGGAAGCTCATGGGCCCACACACGAAGGCAAACTAAAGACTTTACAGAAGGTGTCCTACATCTGGTGGCACCCCCACATGAAAGACATGACAGATTTGTTTTGTGATGAGTGTAGCATTTGTGGTAGCCATAATCCAAAGAAACCATATCAAACGCCCATGGGTTCATACCCAGTCCCTAACGCTTGTTTTCAGGACATCAGCATAGATTACACAGATATGGGGCAAGACAATGTGACAAATGGGAAAAGGTACCTTTTGGTAATGGTAGACAGGTTTTCCAAATGGGTCGAGGCAATACCAACAGCAAGGGAGGATGCAAAATCGGTCATTAAGTGGCTGCAAACCGAACTCATACCAAGGTACGGGGTCCCCAGGCAAATCCGATCTGACAATGGGTCCCACTTCAGTAACCAACACCTAAGACAGGTGGAGGAAAGATTTGGTATTGTGCACAAGTTTGGGTCAGTGTACAAGCCCCAATCGCAGGGCCTCGTGGAACGCTCAAATCAGACCCTTAAGGCTAAGATAGCTAAGGTATGTGCAGGTTCGAAGTTGACGTGGGTTGAAGCCCTGCCCCTGGCATTGATGGCCATGAGAGCCTCGCCAAGTGCAGGCACCCATCTGTCTCCTCATGAGATAATGACGGGTAGAGTCATGCCGGGTCCACCGAGGGAGGGAGGTCATATGCCCGCCCTTGATGTACAACAAATTGTAATGTCTGAATATGTGAGAAAACTGACGGAACTTTCTGCAGCTCTCTCCAAACAGATTCACAAGGTCCAGCAGGGGGAGCTGACGGGAGATCCTGCACCACGGAAGGTAAAAGTTGGCGACTGGGTAAGGGTGAAAGTCCACAAGAGAAAGTGGCTAGAACCCAGGTGGACTGGACCGTTCGAAGTGAAGGAAGTTACTTCACACTCAGTCCAGGTCAAGGGTAAATCGGGCGCACCTTGGCATCACCTTACACATTGTACACCAGCCCCAACTCCTTCCAGAACTCTGACTGAAGTCAGGGCCGATTTGGCCAATCTCAATTCGACTCCAACCAAACAAACCTTAGTTGGTGAAAATGGGACGCCAGCCCCAGTTTCCACGAACTAAGGCTACTTGCCTAGGACAGGGATATCTCAATCCCTGGGAGAAACTGGGAATTTCAGGTCCCTTGTTTGTTATTTTCATAATCATTACTGGAGTGTCCCTAGGAACTCTCACATGGCTTATACAACAGCTCACACATCCACCCCACGCACATCTTACAACTACTAATGTCACGTCCAACATTACCCTCGATCTCACCAGTCCTGCCATACACAAACGTAGCACTACAATCACAGACCAACCCTGCACTCCAACAGAGGTTAGGAGCACCACCTTATGTGTACCCGCTAATGTGACCACCACCATTACACTGTCTTGGGGGTTATTGGGAAAAGCTAGGAATGGCCTGGGAGGGCATGCTCTGGAATACACCAGATTTAACTGGTATATGACAAAAGGGGGGTTTCAGGAGTGGTCATGGAAGAGCCTGGTCGCTGAGACTGGTCCTGACTGGTCCAGTTATTCATCAGGGCAAGCAGTTCTTATCTGGCGACAAAGATTGTCACTGACTAGGACTGGACTGCGCAATTGGGGTCTATCGCTAATTATCCGACCAGGTACTGGGACGGGTTGTCAGGATTTTATACTAGCACCACATGTAGAATCTAGCGAGGATCTACTCTACTGGCCAGTAAAAATCTGCATTACACAGCAGGCTCAGCCCTCTGCTATTACTGACCGGTTTACTGTTTTAACATCTAAGGGGAAGGGCGATTGGGGTCCTATTAATATGGTCACCACTCCTACCACCCCTGATGATACCATTCTTACTGCCACCGGAATCTCAGGTTTCTATAACAATTGGCTACTATTGACCGAACAAGCAGCTAACATGACCCTGCAAAGCTGCGTAGTTTGCATGGGAGCTAGGCCATTGCTCCGCATAGTCCCAGCCGCTATTAGCGGAGACTGTCTATTGCCCCTTATGGACAAAGACAACCCACCTGAGAAGTGTTCACAGTGGGACACTGTTTATCCGGTAGTCACCACGGTGGTCAAGAAACCGATATTCTCCTCCAGTGTGGCTAGAGCCAACTTTACATGCATAAACATGACAGGTGGAGGGACATTGTTGGGTAAGCTCCCTGATAGTTGGTGCTGGTACACTCACATGCTTACGGCAATTTTTAAACCAGTGTCTAGAGCTGATGTGTGGTGGTGGTGTGGGGGAACTAGTCTGTTGGACAGACTTCCCCACAATGCCACGGGTACCTGTGCACTTGTAACTCTTCTGTTGCCCATCTCTGTTTACCCCATAGGCGTCCGAGATCTGCTCACCCGTATACAAACTCTGGGTCCTGAATATTGGCCTATCAGGACCAAGCGCACGGTGGGCCCTGCTGCTGGGGACCCAACGTACATTGATGCAATTGGAGTCCCTAGGGGGGTACCAGATGAGTATAAACTGGTTGACCAAGTAGCCGCGGGTTTTGAATCATCATTTTGCTGGTGGTGTACGGTTAATAAAAATGTGGACAGAATTAACTACATTCATTTTAATATCCAGAAACTGGGAAATTGGACTCAACAAGGCTTTGAGGCGGTCCATGGACAATTGGCAGCTACATCCCTGATGGCATTTCAAAATAGAATCGCGGTGGATATGTTATTGGCAGAACGGGGGGGGGTCTGTACTATGTTTGGTGAACAGTGTTGTACTTTCATTCCCAACAACACGGCTACGGATGGGAGTCTGACTGTAGCATTGGAGGGACTTCGTACCCTTAATGGTAAGATGAAACAGCATTCTGGAGTGGACACTTCTATGTGGGACTCATGGATGGATGCTTTTGGTAAATATAAGATGTTGGTTTCCTCTATCCTAGTATCTATTTCCGTTTTTGCAGGCATTCTTGTACTTTGTGGATGCTGTTGCATTCCATGTGCGCGGACGCTTGCTAGCCGTGTTATCACTGCTGCCATAGACCCTAATCAGGAAAGGGCCCAAATGTTCCCATTGCTTGATGATGGGGAAGCTGGACCTGTCTATCTATTTGAGGACTAAGAAACTTTTATGTCACGTCTCTTGTGAGACGTGAAGAGGGGGAATTACAAAATTTGTCCTCTGACAAATTTTATCCCATAGCTTTGTCTTTTTTACTTTTATGTCACGTCTCTTGTGAGATGTGTAGAGGGGGAATTAAAATTTGTCTTCTGACAAATTTTATCCCATAGCTTTTGTCTTTTTTTACTTTTATGTCACGTCTCTTGTGAGACGTGAAGAGGGGGATTTGTAAGAAATTGTATAAGATACTGGTAACTTGTTTTAACCACTTCTCAACATAAGCTATAACTTGGCACAACATCCACCCATCCCCCACTATACCCCCACATTTTGTACCTTGTTAAGTAACCACAGACCCACATACTCAACCCTCCCCCATGAATAGGACTCTGTTAAAACAGATGCACATGCATTCTGCTCAAGGATGAGACTTTAAGACAATGAACTGTGGGAAGGGCCAATGGAAACGTCGACATCAGGCCGAACAGGATTACCCACGACCCAGATCGACCAATCGGAAGGCCAGACGACAAGATCAACCTACTTTGCTTGTTGCCTATATAATCTGTATGTACTGTGTAGAGGGCCTCTTTCCCAGACGATTCCATACGAATCAGACAGAAAGGAGCCGTGCTGCACGCTTTGCCTAATATTTTTACACTTGAATAAACCTGCCTTATTATAAAATTATCCACCTCGTCCTATGTCTCCACTTGTTCTCCTTTCTCCAGTAAACGTTTTA